>NC_091809.1:51951893-52254924 GCF_041296235.1 Equus asinus
TCAAAAATAACAGTGAGTCTGCTCTAGAATGACGCTTTGCAACTTAGGACATGATCCCTGCCTGTTTATGTGTTTTATTAGCATCTGTCAGATCACTGGACGGGAAATTTCAGAAGGTAAAGGCTAATGCCCTCTATTAAAAGGCCCACAGTTTTCTATTCTTGCAGCAGCAGAGAATGAAGCCCCAGTGGTCTTTTGAGGCCTGCTTAGAGTTGACTGCCAGCCAGAACTGTTCTAGAGCCTTCACTCTCTTGCTAATTATTTCTGTTGAACTGTGGTGGCTTTTCCCTCTTGGTGGTGCAAATTTGACATTTGTGAGGACAATTTACTATAATTTAGTTCCTACAGTTCTGTAAAATTATAGGCCTTATAAAATGGTTCGCCTTCATTCAATCTATGGAACAGTAAACATTATCCCTTCTTTTAGCCTCTTCAAAGCTCCCTTTAGCTCATTTGAATGAAGAGAATTGAGGCACTTTCTATAAAGAGGGAGATTGATGAGTCACTCCCTGCAGAATCCCCGCTTCCAGCTTTCTTTCACCTTACATTTTGCACGAGCTAAATGCTTAGCTTGTCATTCTGACGCATTTTTTCTGTAGAGTTCAGCTTTGATACTTTCTGAGCAGCAGCATCCAATATCTCCCTGGAAAGCGATAAAAGTTTTTACTCTTTTCTCTTTGAAGGCGGGTTGTCTCATCAAGTAGTGGACTCTGACTAACAGAATTTACTATTTTTGTCCCCTTTTGCCCTTGTTTTTAAGGCTGTTGTCACTTGAACCTTCCCCACTCTTGGCTTATTCCTCAATTTTTGCCCCATCCTTCAGGGAAGTAACAGTCTGTTACGAAATGTTCAAGCTTAGCTGTGAACTTGATCTGTGAGCTCCTAACACAAAAATAATTGAGTTTACCAGCTTAATACTTCTGGTTCCACATCTCAGAGTACGGTGTATCTAGGTAAAAAGATAGTCAGCCTTAACAGGAGGGTATAGGAAATTGTGGTAGAGACAAGTATTTGCTAGAAACTAAAGAGCTCCCCTGAAAACGCAATATGTGTTTGCAAGGATCAAAGAGAAAGAGACCTCTTCTGTTTATGCTTAACATCTGTAATAGATGATGTAAGAGATGACCCCCTTTCTCTCTGGTCACTGTGGTTTTTCTTTGTAGGTTCAGATTTCCAGAATTTGTTAAGGAAATAGGCAGGTCAAGGTTGACAGCACTGCATCTACACTGGTGGTCAGGAGGGGATTGTGCAAAAAATTATCTTTCTGGGAAGTGGACTCCTAAAGGACTCATTTTAGGAAATATGTTGTTAACTCTAAATTAAAATCCAGAGAAGATACGTATTTCTGTTTTGAAAAGAAAATCATCCATTAGTTTTCTGTAACCCAAAAGGTTATTTGTAAAGAATATAAGATATAAATGTCTCCAGTGAACTTGGCCTGGAATAGGACCTCTGTTCCTGAACAGTTCCAATCATTGTATTTAGACAGGAGGGGGTGAGCTTTCCTAAAAGGTGACAAACAGTTGAACTTGAGTCCTTCCTTAGGCTACCCACCCCCCCACCTTAGTCCTCCCCTATATGTTTCTAGCATTATGGGTTTGGTTTCTAATCTTGTTTTGCTGAGCAAGCTGCAAAGATGTCAGGTTTTTCTGACTATTCCTCTGCCTTCTGATTACCCTTTTAAGCAATGCTGATTGCAGGAAATTGCTGTGGTGCAAGGCGGGTGTCACAACACACACTGATTAAAACCCGCATGTGTCATTCACTGCCTGATTGAAGTAATCACACAGAGGGGAAGAGCAGATGAAAAACCTGCCAAATGTGCAGAAGGGGGGCTGTTTCTCATCACTTGGGTTTAAGGATTTTGAATTAAAGAATCAAAACTAGTGTAAGGTTTCTGTTTTCAGTCATTTTGTTTTATTCTGAATCCTCAAAACTTCTGAGCAGGGTTTGGGTCTCTGAACATTGTTTTCCTAAGGAAAACAAATTGTTGTTTTTACCAAACACAAGGTCCCCTATATACCTGACTATGGAATACTGGTTGAACATTATCAAAGGGAAAGATAGTAGAATGTAAATGGGATAAACAGGTGAGAAGAAAATGAGCAATGCTTGAATATCTCAGTCCTACAGGTCTCCCCGACCCCCCTCACTCACTTACTCAGATGTCTGGTTGTCACCTGTGCTTATCACCAATGAGCTATACATTGGAAGTTTCAATAACCCCCTCCTCGGGTTCAATTAGTTTGCTGGTATGGCGCTCAGAACTCAGGGAAACATTCACCTACGTTTACCAGTTTATTATAAAGGATGTTATAAAGGATACAAGTGAATAGCCAGATGGAAGAGATGCACAGAGCAAAGTTTGTGGGAAGAGGCCTCAGAGCTCCCATGCTCTCGGGGTGTGCCACTTTGTCCACACCTCTACGTCTTCGCCAACCCAAAGCTCTCTGAACCCCATCCTTTTAGGTTTTTGTGGAGGTTTCCAATACATAGGCATGATTGACTAAATCATTGGCCGTTGGTGATTGAACTCTATTGCCAGTCCCTCTCCCCTCCCTGGAGGTGGGGGGGTGGGACGGAAAGTTCCAACCCTCCAATCACATGTTTGGTTCTCCTAGCAACCTGTCCCCATCCTTCTGTTACCTAGAGATTTTCCAAAAACCCCATAATTAACATAATAAAAGACACTTTTATCTCTCTCATCACTTAGGATAGTCCAACGGTTTTAGGAGGTCTATACCAGGAAAGGGGGCAAGACCAAATATATATTTCTTACTATAAATCACAATGTCACCACTAGGCTATTTAAATTATTTGGTTGTTTGAAAAAGTATTAGTCCCATTTGGGCGTGGCAATTTAGCCTAGATATAATAGTCAACATAGAAAATATAGCTACATATTTGAAACTTGCTTTCTCTCTAAATCCATGACCAGTCTCATTCTCTTCCCATCTTGTACTCCTGTGCTTCCCTTGTGTGGCTGAGCATGGAAAGAGAGTGCGCTGGCCGACCCACATTCACTTGAGGCATTGGATCATAAACATTCCTTGAACAAAGAACTTTATGAGTCAAGCACTGTTATAATAGCTTTGGGAGGCATCCACTAATGATTTCTCTTTGTCTCCCTCAGGTACAGAACCCTGGTATTTCTATTTAATTAATGGATTTCTAAATTTTAATGTAGCCTTTGCTTTGGCTCTCCTGGTCTTACCACTGACTTCTCTTATGGAATACCTACTGCAGAGATTTCACGGTGAGTGGCTTAAGGGATGATAGGTTTTTTGGGCGGAAAGAGCAAGTGTATACCAAGAAGTGAGAAAGAATCTACTTATTTTATCCTCCATTTTCTTCCTATGGAAATGGTTGGCTTATTGAATTTTTGATCTGTATTTGTAGATTATTTAAACCTATGTGAAGATCTGGTTAATAATTGCATGTTAAACTGACAGAGGGAGGAGCTTTATATCCCTTCAAGTGAAGAAGTCAGTATAATATACATAACCACCCAGGGAGGCAAAAACATTTATAAAAATCTCAGGAGATAAGCCTATTTCAGTCTTCTGCTTTTTAAGGAAGTGTGTGTTAACATGGTAGATTGCTTAAGATAATCAGTGGCAGAGGCAAACATTCTTTGCAAATTACTTCAACCAAAAATTTGAAAACTAAACTATACAGGGATTCCCCCAAATTTGATACTGAAGTGAGAGAAGCTTTGGACTTCCTAAGAAGCATGATGCTTCTCTTTGTTCCGTTTTGCTTCTGAGTTTGCCTTATTCTAGAAGGTTCAGTTTGTCATTTATTTTGCTTGCTCTTATTCTGTATTGCACAGCCAGTGTTTTCGCAAGTTGTCATGGCTCTGGATGTCTAGAGCCCATAGTTTCTTTTATGGAAGACAGATTTGAGCAGAAATTCATACGAGCTTTGGAAAGAGATTTAATTTCGGACTTTTCAGTCTGATTTGGATGCCCTATGATCCCTGCATTGCACCCCCCCATTCTGCATTTCTACTATTAATGGTTTATAAAGTGTTCACTGTGTTATAATATTAGAATGTGAAAACAGCCTTCAGAATAACTTTTGTTTTGTTTTAACGTAACCACAATGCCATTATCCTAACAAAATTAACAATAATTCCTTAATATCATCTAACATGCAGTTGGTATTCAGATTTCCTACATTTTCTGAAAGTGGCTTTTTATAGTTAATCTGTTTAAACAGGATCTAAACAAGGGTCATGTACTGAATTTGGTGTTGTGTTTTTTATGCTTTTTAAGAGGTTCCCCCCTCACCTTTTTTCTCATGAAGATTTCTAAAGAAACCAGGTCATTCATCTTGCATAGTGGCCCATATTTGGATTCAGCTGTTTGTTCCCTTGAGGAGTTAGCTTATTCCTCCGTTCCTTGTATTTCTTAAGAATCACTTTTTCTTTTTTGAAAAGTAACTGTTTTTCTGACTACAGAAATAATTTATGCAAGTGGAAAATTTGGAAAAGCTTGTACTGTCAGTATAAAAACAGTATATTAAGCTGTTCTCTACAGTATGAATCTGATTTTGGTTTAAAAATGTGTAATGTACACAAATGTCCACCTAGTAAAAAAGTGAGTGCTGTTTTTTCTTTATACTTTTTGTGTATTTTCTAATAGAAGCAATACTTTCTTATAAGAAAAAACACAGAAAAATGTGAAGAAGCAGGAAAGAAATTATCCATTATCCCATCGTAGTACAACTGTGGTTATGATTTTGTACATTTTATGGAGGACATTTCAAAATTTTAGGCCATATTTTTAAAATGTATTTGTCAGCCTTTAAGATACAGAAGACAGATTGTTTACTTGTAAAAGATAGGTTTATTTTCTTATAATTAAGAAAATTCTAACCTAAGATACTTCCTGGAAATGTATAAATCTGAAGTTACAGCCTAAAATCTCATGATAAAATCTTAAGAATGGAAAGTTCAAAAGATAAGCTTGTTACTACAGTTCAAGAATTTTTATCCCTAAAGAGTTTCTGCAAAAAAACAGATAACTGAGGCATATGCTAAATTAGGCATTGCTAAGGTGGATCTTGATGACAATCCTGATCTTTTCATCTAAACTTGCTCATTGTAGACAGAATGGACACCAGAGGGTGCTGTCTGTCTACCCTTTACTGGTGATTCCTGTGCACTGCTCATTATCACTAATAACTAAACACAGTAGGAGATGCCTTCTCTGTGGGTTGCAGGCTTACCACTCAGTGTTCGTGTACCTAACCACAGGAACTTTGCAGCAGGTGCTTGGGTCTTAGTGTTCATTAGATTCCTTTAATTCTTTCACATGCTTTAAGTACATTTTGTTTCCAGTTTTGAGATTCAGAGTGTATGGGTGTTGCAGAAGAGGAGAGAAAACTTAATCAGTAAATTTTCTTTAGGAGTGTTTTTATATTTACTTTGAAACAAAGTCTTTGTCATTTGTGTCTTCGTGAAAACCAGTGATATGTTTGAGAATCCAACTCTTTTTCTTTTCTTTGATCTATATATAGCTTTTTGAACAGACCAATTGGTGTATAAGTAAGAATAATATATTAAACAGAACATAGGGATTACAACCCAAGAATTGAGTTTATGTTATGCTTTTGGTTAGTCTCAGGAACCTTTAGTCTAAGTGGCAGGACTCATTAAGAGAGAATCCTTTTTTCCCATTTATCCGGTGTAGAAATTGTTAAGCTCTGTTACCCATTCACCTGACTTTCGTTTGTGTTCTAGCCAAATCTAGCATTGTGCCTCCCTTGAGATGTTGGATTGTTTGGGAGAGCTAAGAAGTATATACTTTTTTCTACTTGACTCCTTTATTGCATCAGAGAAAGTGTGAATACAAGAGTTGAAACATTTTATGGGGTGTCGGAGGGCATATGCCCAAGTTCAAGATCAAGAGAACATTGAAACTAAATATGTTGTTTTGTTCTAATATGGTGAAAGGTGGATATTTTTCTGTGTCTTACAGTTCAGAATTTAGGCTACCCATATTGGCTTACCTTGGCTCCAATGTATATTTGGTTTATAATTTTCTTCATCCAGCCTCACAAAGAGGAGAGGTTTCTTTTCCCTGTATATCCACTTATATGTCTGTGTGGCGCTGTGGCCCTTTCTGCACTTCAGGTGAGTTTCAGAGAAATGTATATCTACTTCATTCTATTTCACTTTTTAAGTTGCTCATAAAGCTTCAAGGCAAATTACAGAATGCTTCCACCTAAGATATTTTGTCCATACATTAAACCTAATACAGATCATACTATTAAAGCTTTATGTATTGATTGCTTGGCTGTTGATCGTATGCTTATTTGCTGATTACATATTTACAGTGTTAATTTCTGTGTTAATTTGTCTCTGTTGCTAATAAGAATCCAATTGCTATTAGAGAACTTTTTTTAAGTCATTGTATGGGCTTACCACAGAATAGTTGCAACACAGCACAGATCTTGGAATGTCTGCTCTTCAACTACAAAATCAGATTAAAACTTGCTCAAGTGTTTGAGATAAAATCAGGCAGTTAGCAATATGGGATACTTTGTAATCCTGGCTTAAAACTTGTGCAGGTCAATTCCCTGTCAGAACTAATCTTGAATTTCTCTGTATTTGTGGTCTCAGAAGCCTCTAGACTCTTTTTTGACCTTTGCTACCGTTTGCAATTGGCAGAAAAGAATAGTTAGGGTGATAGGGTTTTTTCTTAACAAATTTATGGAGATATAATTCACAAACTATACAATTCACTCATTTAAAGTGTACAATTCAGTGGTTTTTAATATATTCACAGATGTGTGTAACCATCACGACAGTCAATTTTAGAACATTTCATCACTCAAGAGCCTCATACCCTTTAGCTGTTGTCATCCCCCTTTCCCTTATCTCCCCAGCCATAAGCAACCGCTAGTCTACTTCCTGTTTCTATAGATTTGCCTATTTGGGCATTTCATATAAATGGAATCATAAAATACTTGGTCTTTTGTGACTGGCTTCTTTCACTTAGCATAATGTATTTAAGACTCATCCATGTTAGGATGATGGTTTAAAAAAATAATTTTGATTATAAAAGTAATTGAACTTGATTACAGATAATTTTCAGCATTTTTGCCTATCACATATCAAAGTTTATTATGGTTGTAGTCTAAGTGTACATATAACTTTATATCTTTTTTAATATAATTATATCATAACATTCTGTGTTGCCGTATCTATACCCATCATTTTAATAGCAGTATAATGTTCTTAATTGGATATAATATATAACATTATTAGGTAATGTATAATATATTGACTTGGTTATATATAATATAATGATTAAATGTAATTTTTGTTAGAGTTTAGGTTGCTTGCTTATTTTAGTATCATAAATAATGCTAGACAAATGTGTTCGTTTAGGTATTTGGATTGTTTCCTTAAGACAGATTCCCAAAAGTACTAAAGGAGTTCAGATGTATTTATGGCACTTATTGTATATTGCAAAATTGTTTTCCAAAAGTAGTTCTAGTCTAGGAGGGAAAGAAAGAAGGAAAGAAATCTAATGGAAAGGTACTCAAAGACTGCAGAATTTATATATGTGTGTATATATTGTAATAGTATTCATCTAGTTTGTAGTTTAGCAGATAATTAATAGCATTTTCCTGATGTTCTATGAGAAGAATTCTTTTTTATTCTTCTTTGATCATGAGACATTTTGTTGATACTAAAAACTTTGATGAAAACTTGTCGGTAAGGAAAGTAAAGATTAATACTTGTTATATCAAAATAGGTTGAGATACTTCATATATCAAAGCAAACTAAAGCATTTTTAAACAATTTTTAACATAAATTTTTAAAACTTAACAATTTTTAACATTTAAACAAAAACATTTTTGTTTAAATATTTTAAAAAAATTATTAAGACCTTAAGCACTAGAGAAATACCCAAATAATTTTCTCGTGAAGTTAGTGCGGTTTCATTGTTGGCAAGCCCTCTGACTGATCTGACCTACAGACAGTCTCAACGGAGTTTGCCTTACTCTTAGAATTTGGGGTGGGTGCCTCACTAAGTGTTTGCAATTCTCAGACCCTTGATAGAAACTCTTTTGCTGCTTCCTCCCTCTTGGTATTACTATGATGTCTTGTGATTATGTGTTTCTTGCAAGGTACGTCTTCTTTTTTCAATGTGGTTTTCTTTCCTTCCAGAAATGTTACCACTTCGTATTTCAGCGATACCGCCTGGAGCACTATACCGTGACGTCAAATTGGCTGGCATTAGGAACACTCTTCCTGTTTGGGCTCCTATCCTTTTCTCGCTCTGTGGCACTGTTCAGAGGTAGATGTACTGAGAATATCTTAACCCATACTTAGAAGGCACTTCACCTTGGGTTTTGCTTGATGCGTGATTGTTTAATACAATTCGGCTTCAGCTGGGAGGATGACTTTTCTATGGGGAGAACCTGTGGACTATTTTAATATTATGACTGGGCTGCCACTTCTCTAGCTTAGGATTGAAGAGAAGATTGAGAATTCCTTTTAGTGTGATTAACTATAATTTTTTTTCTCTATTGTTGATTTTGTTTTTCCTTTTAAAGGTTGAGTTAAGGAAGTCTTAAACTTCGGTTGCAAAGGGGACTCAATTCCCCTGATAATATTCTTTCGTATAATCATTATTTGGATCCGGAATATTAAAATATGCTAAAATAACATAAGTTAAAAAGGTGGAAGGGTGTAGAGAAAGGCAAGAAAGCAAATTATTTTTTGGCAAAGTAGGGTCTCTACTGTAATCATCTTCCTGACCATAGAGACGTTTTGTACTAGGAGAGCAGCTTCCTGCTGAGTTGTTGTGGAGCTTCACACTCTTAAATTTCACATGGATTACAGTGGGATGCTAACATGCGTTACAGTTAAATGTCAGAATCGCATCTTACTCATCTTCGGCTTTCACAGACCTTTGTCCCTTCCAGGGTATCATGGGCCCCTTGATTTGTATCCAGAATTTTACCGAATTGCCACGGACCCAACCATCCACACTGTGCCAGAAGGCAGACCTGTGAATGTCTGCGTAGGAAAAGAGTGGTATCGATTTCCCAGCAGCTTCCTTCTGCCCGATAAGTAAGTTGTCCTTTAATTTCCAGAGTTTTAAATCAAGGAGTAAAAATAGTAGTTCCGTGGCAGTATCTTTTTAATTTTTCTTTCATTTTGGATTTTTCACAAAAATTTTAAATAATTTACTATCTCAGAGAACTGTGAGATCTGCACTGTGCATCCATTGCCTGTGTTCAGTAGACTGAATGCTGTGTCTGTTTATGCACCCTTCACTGCCCACAACCACAGAGGTCTGGGTACTTCTAGAAACTCCTTCAGCCCTGGGCTCCCGCTAGTGGTTCTTTCTGAGGATTTATATTTAAATTTCTATAATTATCTGATATTACTCCACTTCTAAAAGTGGTCTAGAAACTCTAGCTGGAAGAGTGTTTTTAGAGAAGCAATGTTTGTCATCCAAGAACAGTGAAAGTTCTCTACGAACCGTGGACAGTGGGGAAAGCTGTGGTTAAGATATCTGTGCCACTTTCCTTTATGCTTTCTGCTGTTGGAGGTGATAGCATAGGTTCTGGAATTCCTTCCGTTTGCTTAATTTGGACAGAGAAGAGTCCTACTTAGGGAAAAGAGAAGTCAGGTTAACTTGAGTCATGTTGCTACATTTGGGGACTGGCTTTAGCAGCTTAACTCGTGGTGGTATCTTATGCTTGATAAAGATCCTGTATCGATCACTTGATTAAATTAAAACTTGTTTTTTAAGTATTAACTTTAGCCTTTGCCTTTTACATTTGAAATAGTTTCATAACTAAAGATACTTTTGAGGATTACTCAGGAACAAGGTACTTCTCCCATAGTATATTCTTACATTTCATTCTTTTCCTACCTGATAAATTTGCTTTAATTTTGATGAGTCTCTCTGATCATGTGGTATTTGGTAATAAACTTTGATGCTTCTCTGGTCGTTTGATGGAATAACCATTTGGTTGCAAATTTCACTGTGAGAGTTAGCGAAATGGGTTGAGAGATCTCTAGTTGAAAATTTCTCAGCGGTTTTGGACTGAATTGTGACCTCTGCCTCTATGCTCCCTGGTTGAGGTTTTAGCAGAAATACTTCTTCTCCAAGTGAAATGTTTTCACATGAATTTTTTTGGGGGCTTGTTTATTTCAAGTACATTTAGCAATATGAGCCCCCTGTGTTTTTCTTATTCTCCTTATTTGTGTTTCTGACAGCTGGCAGCTTCAGTTCATTCCATCAGAGTTCAGGGGCCAGTTACCAAAACCTTTTGCAGAGGGACCACTGGCCACCCGGATTGTTCCTATTGACATGAATGACCAGAACCTAGAGGAGCCATCCAGATATGTAAGGGCAACATTCTCCTTTTACTTCTTTGAAATGAGTTCTATCCCTAAAATCTGTTGGCATACACATTAGTGTGTTGATGAAATAGACGTTTCCTTTTTTTTTTGAGGCAACTTTGGTTTATAATATTATATAAATTTGAAGTGTATGTCATTGTATTTCGATTTCTGTGTAGATTACATCGTGTTCACCACCCAAAGACTAATTACCGTTTGTCACTGTACACATGTGCCCAGTCACCCCTTTTGAGCCCCCTCTCCCCCCTTCCCCTTTGGTAACTACAATCTAATCTCTATATCTGTGTTTGTTTATTGTTGTTGCTTTTATCTTCTATTTATGAGTGAGATCATATGGTATTTGACTTTCTCCCTCCGACGTATTTCGCTTAGCATAATACCCTCAAGGTCCATCCGTGTTGTCACAAATGGCCAGATTTCATCGTTTTTTATGGAAGAGCTGTATTCCAATGTGTATATATACCACATCTTCTTTATCCCTTTGTCCTTTATGGTCACTTAGGTTGTTTCCAAGTCTTGGCTCTTGTGAATAATGCTGCAGTGAACATAGGGGTGCACGTATCTTTATGCATTCATGTTTTCATGTTCTTTGGATAAATATCCAGCAGTGGAATAGCTGGATCTTAGGTAGTTGTATTCTTAATTTTTTTTCTTTGTTGCTGGGAAAGATTCTCCCTAAGCTAACATCTGTTGCAAATCTTTTTTTTTTCCTTCCCAAGGCCCCAGTACATAGTTGCATATTCTAGTTGTCACTCCTTCTAGTTCTTCTATGTGAGCCACCACCACATCATGGCTACTGACAGATAAGTGGTATGGTTCCATGCCCGGGAACCAAACCCAGGCTGCCGAAGTGGAACATGCCAAACTTTAACCACTCAGCCATCAGGGCTGGATCTATTCTTAATTTTTTGAGGAATCTTCATACTGTTTTCCTTAGTCACTGCACCAGTTTGCACTCCCATCAGCAGTGTATGAGAGTTCCATTTTCTCCACATCCTGTCCAACACTTGTTATTTCTTGTCTTGTTAATGATGCCATTCTGACAGGTATGAGGTGATATCTCATTGTAGTTTTGATTTGCATTTTCCTGATGATTAGTGATATTGAACATCTTTTCATGTGCCCCTTTGCCATCTGTATATCTTCTTTTGAAAAATGTTCAGATCTTTTGCCCATTTTTTAATTGGGTTGTTTGTTTTTTTGTTGTTGGGATGTATGAGTTGTTTGTATATTTTGGATATTAACCCCTTGTCAGATAGATGGTTTGCAAATATCTTCTCCCAGTTAATAGATTGTCTTTTTGTTTTGTTGACGGTTTCCTATGCTGTGCAGAAGCTTTTTAGTATGATGTAGTCCCATTTGTTTATTTTTTCTATTGCTTCCTTTGCTGGCCAGACATGGTACTTGAAAATATGCTGCTAAGACCAATATTGAAGAGCATACTGTATATGTTTTCTTCTAGAAGTTTTATGGTTTCAGGTCTTATGTTCAAGTCTTCAATCTACTTTGAGTTAATTTTTGTGTATAATATAAAGGTCTCCTTTCTTTTGCATGTGGCTATCCAGTTTTCCCAACACCGTTTATTGAAGAGATTTTCTTTTCTCCATTATATGTCCTTGGTTCCCTTGTCGAAAATTAGCTGTCCATAGATGCATGAGTTTTTTTCTGTCCTCTTGATTCTGTTTCATTCATCTGTGTGTCTGTTTTTGTGCCACTACAATGCTGTTTTGATTACTATAGCTTTATAGTATATTTTGAAATCAGGGAGCGTGATACCTCCAGCTTTGTTCTTTTTCCTCAGGAATCCTTTGGCTATTTGGGGTCTTTTGTTGTTCCATATAAATTTTAGGATTCTTTGTTCTATTTCTGTGAAAAATATCTTTGGAACTTTGATAGGGATTGCATTGCATCTATAGATTGCTTTAGGAAGTATGGACATTTTAACTATATTAATTCTTCTAATCCAAGAGCATGGAATATCTTTCTGTTTCTTTGTGTCTTTTTCGATTTCTTTCAAGAGTGTCTTACAGGTTCCAGTGTACAGGTCTTTCACTTCTTTGGTTAAATTTATCCTGAAGTATTTTATTCTTTTTGTTTTGATTTTAAGTGGGATTGTAGTCTTCGTTTCTCTTTTTGCCACTTTGTTGTTAGTGTATAGAAATGCAACTGATTTTTGTATGTTGATTTTGTATCCTGCAACTTTACTGTATTAATTTATTATTTCTAAAAGTTTTTTGGTGGATTCTTTAGGGTTTTCTATATATAAAATCCGTCATCTGCAAAAGTGACAGCTTCACTTCTTCCTTTCCAATTTGGATCCCTTTTATATCTTTTTCTTGCCTGATTGCTCTGTCTAGGACTTCCAATACTATGTTAAATAAGAGTGGTGAAAGTGGGCATCCTTGTCTAGTTCCTGCTCTTAGAGGGATAGTTTTCAGTTGTTCTGCATTGAGTATAATATTAGCTGTGGGTTTGTCATGTTTGGCTTTTATTATGTTAAGGTATTTTCGTTCTATACTCATTTTATTCAGAGTTTTTATCATAAACAGATGCTGTATCTTGTCAGATGCTTTCTCTGCATCTATTGAGATGATAATGTGATTTTTATTCTTCATTTTGTTAATGTGGTGTGTCACGTGGCTTGATTTGCGGATGTTGAACCATCTCTGCATCCCTGGAATAAATCCCACTTGATCATGGTGTATGATCTTTTTAATATATTGTTGTATTTGATTTGCTATTATTTTCTTGAGGATTTTTGCATTGATGTTCATCAGTGACATTGGCCTGTAATTTTCTTTTTTTGTATTGTCCTTTTCTGGTTTTGGTATCAGGATAAAGGATAATGTTGGCTTCGTAGAATGAGTTAGGAAGCTTCCCTTCCTCTTCAATTTTTGGGAAGAGTTTGAGAAAGATACGTATTAAGTCTTCTTTGAATGTTTGGTAGAATTCATCAGGGAGGCAGTCTGATCCTGGACTTTTACTTTTTGGGAGGTTTTTGATTACTGTTTCAATTTCCTCAGTGGTGATTGGTCTATTCAAATTCTCTGTATCTTCTTGATTCAGTTTCGGAAGGTTGTATGATTCTAAGAATTTATCTATTTCTTCTAGAGTATCCAATTTGTTGGCATATAGCTTTTTGTAGTATTCTCTTATAATCTTCTGTATTTCTGAAGTGTCCATTGTAATTTCTCCTCATTCATTTCTGATAAAATGGGAATTTCTTGGAAAGTGATTTCTTTACAGTGAAGGATATAACAATGTTTATTGAGAAAAATGAACAGTATCACTTTTATTTGCAGATTACCACCTACTTTATTTTCTATGTAAAATATATAATTCAATGCATTTTCTAAGCTAGCCTGGAAATTTTTTTATGTTGAATTTGAATCATTATTTTGAAATGCATTCTGAAATTCTTATTATTCCTTGGTCCTTGTTATTAAAGTACTTGGTGGGGAACTTTCAAGTTGTCAGTAGACCTTTGGCCTATTAGTATATTCTAGTTTTAGCAAATGAACAGTCAGTGAAGGCTCTTTTCATAGTGAATCCGTAGGGCGATTTCCGTCAGGGCTGTGCTCTTCTGCCCACTCGTCTTTACGCACTCTGAGATCCCATGCAGATTTTATTTCAGTTCCTTTGAAAGGTGACTCTTTCGCCATTTGATACCTAGAAAATCTTTGTGGAAAAGGTGAGAGCAATAAAAATAATGCTTCTGGTTTACAGAGACAGTAAAAGATTATTTTATACACTTACTAGAAAGCACATTTTTTGGCAACCTGTCAAAGAAACATTTAAGAGTTTAAATGTCAAATACATTTCGTTTAGGTTTTCTCATGTCATATACTTAAAATGTGAAATACCAGAACTTGTAGTTCTCTTCTGAAGCAAACCTGTAGTCACATCTCGCCTTTTGTCTCCCAGATTGGGGCTGCTTAGACTTCCATGGAGACCCTCAGGGCTTATGAGTGAGGTTCCTATTGTGTGAGCTTTAGTTGTAAGCTATGAAAATGGACATCATAAGATGTGTAATTGTCCTGGCCCCCTGAGGAGGTTGTACTCCACCAAGTGGCTTATATTAGAGCTTCCGTCTGACTTAAGCCTCTGATTCCTGTAACAAATGAAAATACCTCTGGGAAGGGTAAACTGTTATTGGTTGTTCTCATTTTAGCTGCAGATATACTCTTGAGAGCAGGCTTTGATGTTCAGGGGATCACCATGGGGACACTGGATAGTCCAAAGGGTGGGAGAATACACTGTGACAGGGGGAAGGTGTGAGTTCAGAGTGATAGTGTTACAGCTATGTTTTTGAAAGAGATAGCATGGAGAAGTGAAAAAGAACTGGACTTTGGAGTCAAGTGGGCCTGAGTTCAAATCCCATTCTATTTCTTACCTTGGTGACCTTGGGCAAATTAGTTAACTTCTCTGTTTAACTAATTTCAGTTTTCATCTGTAAAATTGGAATAATGATATCTACTTTGAAAGATTATTATGAGATTAGATATTATATTTCCCTGTCATATTTAGCATAGTGTTGGGTACATAGATTTTTCCACAAATATTCTTAATCTGATAATGGTATATCAGATGGATTAGAATTAAAGGCACCCTTAAGAAGATTTATAATCTGCCCGAATCTGTCTCTCCTTCCTTACTTTTACCATTTTCCAACTTGATTTTCATTTTTCTTAGCCCAGACTCATCATTGCCTTTTCCACCTCAATGGCTTTGCTTACATTGGTGACAGTGCCTGGATTACCTTTGTCTCCCTTCTTACACTATCAAAACTCTTCCTCTCTCAAGCTTTCTCAACTAGTTACATCCATAGTGAGCAGTCCATCTTTAAATGCCTTAAGTATTTATCTGTACAGCTCATTTAGCCATTTAATTTTGTTGTCTTATGTTATTTAATTATTTCTGATATGTATATCATGTCTTTCCCCTTCAGGTTGTGACTGCTCTGAAGAGAATGACTGCCCCTTATTTCTTTGTGTTCACCTAGCATCTAGGATAGTGCTGTATATTTAGTAGTTAGCTTATACATGCTTCCTGAGTGGAGACATGAATATTCCTTATCGTTGGGACAGTGATGTTGAGAGAAAGCTGACTATAAAATCCACAGGGACCTTTACATATTTCTTAGGCTTTGGTCACTGGTTGTCTCTGGTTAGATCATATTTCTATATTTTCTGCGACTGGGCACTGTTAAATTTGGTTAAGTGACTCTATACATATTAGCTTTACCCAAAAGCAAAGATTTTTCAGAATACCTATAGGAATCACCAAAATGCTGGCTGATAAAACCAGGGACAGGGGCTTGCCTTGTGGCCAAGTGGTTAAGTTCATGCACTCCGCTTTGGTGGCCTGGGGTTCGCTGGTTCAGATCCTGGGTGCAGACCTACACACCACTCATCAGGCCATGCTGTGGTGGCATCTCACATGGAAGAACTAGAAGAACTTATAACTAGGATATACAACTATGTACTGGGGCTTCGAGGAGAGAAAAAAAAAAAGCAGGGACAAACAAATCAGATGTACCTGCTGAGTGTGTGGTGTCTGTCATTGTGCTTGTCCACCTTCCTTTGGTTGAGAGTTTTCCTGTAGAGTTCTTTGGATTTTTCTCCATGGCCGTGGAAGTGCCCTCCAAATCGAGTCCACTCACCTTGACCCTTTGGAAAGTAGAAGAGACATTTGATAGTTTACTGTGAATTCTACTTGAACTATGATCAGGGATTCATTTCTTTCAATTAACTGTTTAAAAAGTTATTTGTTGTGGCCAGCCAGGTGGTGTAGTGGTTAAGTTCATGCACTTCGCTTTGGAGGCCCAGGGTTCACAGGTTTGGATCCTAGGTGCAGACCTACACACTGCTCATCAAGCCATACTGTGGTGGCATCCTACTTATAAAAAAGAGAGGAAGATTGGCCCAGATGTTAGCTCAGGGACAATCTTCCTCACCAAAAAAAAAAAAAAAAAAAGTTTTCCTCTCATGATAAAGGTAGTGTACATTCATTTTATAAAATAATGAAAGCTATTGATAAGGAAAAAAATCATCTATAGTCTCATTACCCAGATATTAAACCACTGTTACCATTTTGGTGGGTTTTTTCTTTCAGTTTTTTCCCTTGCATATATATACACACACACACACACACACACACACACACATATGTACATAAATGAAAATTTCAATTATTTTTAAAAATTTAATGTTGTAGTTCTTCAAGAAATGGTGCCAGGATCATGATTCTAATGGCCAAATAACTTTGCCCAACATATAGAAGCACATACGATACTACACTTAGGTTTATTACTTCTGGTATCAGTCCTGGTTTTAAGTCTGGGTTCATTCAAGAAGTAAAAATATTTATGTTCTCTATCTTTCCTGAGCATGCTAAATAGCAGCGTTATTTTTATCTGCCCTTTGGCTCTGAGTGACAGGTTTGAGCCAACCCTTGGCTTCAGTGCTAAGTGGTTCAGTCTGTCTCCTGTTTCTAGTCTGCATGGAAGCTAGGAAACATGCGTGGCTTCCTTTATTTCACTATCCTCCTTTACCTCAGAGTTCATCAAGAATTAGGAGTGTTTTGTAAAGGCTCTGTGGTTTCTACTACACTGTGGGAACTGTATTGCAGAAGTAATATTTTTTTGCTGCGTATTCTTTCATTTAGGTATTGAGTAGCTGTTGAACATCCCATTATTGAACAGGTGGCATTTTTACAGTGGTACATGCCAAGAGTTTCTGCCAGAATCAAGGTCTGAATTTAGAAGATACATTCAGTGTCTCCTCTTTATTTCTTGACAAATCCAAATTTTTGTTCACTAGTTGAAGGTGAATGATATTCTTCTGACTCCAAATCTGGTGTCTGATTTGGAAGCTACCTAGTCAGTGAATAGTTTGGAGTGAAAAACATCTGTTCAGGAGGGAGTTTTCATATAAAGACTTTTCTCTAACTTTGACTTCATGCTTAAGCAGACTTGCAGGAAGTTTGTCCATGTGTTATCTTTGAAAAAATAAAACTGTTCATTGTTTAATTTTTCCCAAACAGTAATACAGTCAGCTCTTCTATAACATGATGTAAAATTGCTAAAAATCATTGTGTGGTAAGAACCACAAGGCTTATGGGAAAAATGGAGTTAGGGACACAAATACTCAAAAACTTTGTCAATGACCTGTAAAAGAAGAGATTAGAACCTAATGAAAATGGCAGCACAGTTTTACATATGTTAAATGGCTAAAAGTACATAAATACTACAATAATACGGGAGTTTACCTTGAAAAGACCTGAAGTTTGCATGTGAAAGTGACACTGGAAGGGTTAGAATGTGTGAAGTAGTGAAAGGGTTATCTGAAATAAGACAAAAAATTACAATACTAAATATGGATGAGTGGAGCTCATCACAGGCAGTGAACTGAAGAAGCTAGGAGATATTTGAGTATGTGCTTGTACACACTTTTTATATTCCTACACTGGTTAGTTTAGCTGAGTGCAGTTTTCTGGATTCACCTAGTGTTTTTTTTGTGGATTAAATGACACATAAGCAAACACAAAAATTGAATTATGCTCACATTGTTCCCTAATATCTCAGTTGTGTTGGAACAATTTTGCATTTTTGAAACAAGTGTTATAATAGAACTAACTGTATATTCAGTCAAAGCTTTCTTTATCTTATGCTTTATCCCTGCTTTCTCATTTAACCAGTGGAAAGAATTATGGATTTGGAAGGGAACTTGAGGTATAGAGTCTATGATGTCTTCATTTTATGGGTGAAGAAACTGAGGCTCAGAGAGGTGATAACATGACAAAGGTTAGTCCTAGGATAAGAAGCTTGGTTTCATGATTGCCCAGTATCCTTTTCATACCTTCTCTTACTTCTAAAGCCACTTATAGTTTATACCATATAGTATATCACTTGAATATATGTTTTCATGTAATGGTTAATCATTCTTTGATGTAACAAGGTTGAATAGATATTAAGTGGCTGAGCATTACTTTTTTAAAAAGTTATTTTCCATTTCTAGAGCTCCGTTATATATATATATGCCAGATATTTTAAGTAGTAATTATTGTGTTTATCAGTCTATAGAAATGATCAGAGTCCACTCCCTTTTCTTTTTTTCTCCTTGTCTTCCTTTTCTCTTTTCTCCTATCTTTATTGAAAGTGCTTGTTGGAGGAGAAAATAAATTGCCCTATAGATATCCTTATTAATTGTTGTCAGCCTTGAGTATCAAAGCAAATAGATTCAAATTGCCCTAATATGTGTGGTATAGTAAGATTGGAATCTGCTAAAAATTTAAGTGAAGGCTGTTCCAAATGCTTCTTTAAAATTAGTTCCATAGTATTCATTGTGTAGGCATTTAGAAAGGAAGTGATGTTTCCATGATCTTCAGTGATTGAATGACCAAAAATTTTTACCTGTGAGTTTACATTTTTACAGTGCAGTAAATTTTTATTTGTGAATTTAAAGATTCAGTTGACAAATATGTATTTAGCAAGTATGGGAGACTATAAAACAATAAGACAGTCTGTGCCTCTGGATGACAACTACTTTTTAAAATTTAAATAGGGTATTTATAAAAGAAGAAATGAAAAGCTAGAAAAATGCTTGAAATCTTTCCCTATCAAATGTTTCTCCTAAGGGCTGGCCTGGTGGCGCAGTGGTTAAGTTCGCACATTCCGCTTCTCGGCGGCCCAGGGTTCGCTGATTCAAATCCCAGGTGCGGACATGGCACTGCGTGGCAAAAGCCATGCTGTGGTAGGTGTCCCGAGTATAAAGTAGAGGAAGATGGGCATGGATGTTAGCTCACGGCCAGCCTTCCTCAGCAAAAAGAGGAGGATTGGGGGGGCTGGCCCCGTGGCCGAGTGGTTAAGTTCGCGCACTCCGCTGCAGGCGGCCCAGTGTTTCGTTGGTTCGAATCCTGGGCGCGGACATGGCACTGCTCATCAGACCACGCTGAGGCAGCGTCCCACATACCACAACTAGAAGAACCCACAACGAAGAATATACAACTATGTACCAGGGGGCTTTGGGGAGAAAAAGGAAAATAATAAAATCTTTAAAAAAAAAAAAAAAAAAAAAAAAAGAGGAGGATTGGCAGTAGTTAGCTCAGGGCTAATCTTCCTCAAAAAAAAAAAAAAGTTTCTCCTAGGCCCCAGTGTTCCTATTTCAAAAACGGGAAATATCATAGGAGAATATTGATGCCTGGCAAAATGATGTAGTGGCAAGAGCACTGGGCTAGGAGTTAGGAGAGCCTGTGATTCTTTTCTGGAATTGAATGAAGTGTATTTTCTTCTTAGATGACTTTGTGAGTTTCCAGGGACCTTGAAATAGCTTTGCATCTCTTTCCAATTTTCTGTAACTACACCTGAAATACAGTTGCAATTTGAACTTATCCTATTACCTGTTTTCTAATCAAATATTTTATGTTGGTGCATCTTGTTTTGAGTCCTGATTCCTGGGCCGTGGGACGTAATGGCCAGAGATGGAAGTCAACATACTGTTTCTGCCCCAAAGGAAATGAATATCTGTTAGGGGCGCACTGTGCTGTGTCATGCAACCTGAGTGTGATGCTGACGTTTGAGAGTTGAGAAGATGTCACTGCAGACTCCAACTCTGGCAGAATCTGTTATAGCTGATGAAGAAAAGCTGTGAGAATATTAATTATTACCCAGCTCCCTTAGCTCATTCCTTCCCCAACAGAATGCACACCTTTTATTATTGATGTCTTGACCTCTATCTCAGGCCTTTTCTTTTAGAGTGTGTGTTTTTGTTTATATCTGAGGTGGTATTAAATTGTCATGCTTAACATACATTAATTAATGAGATGTAAACAATGTGATACTGATTATCAATAAATTAGTTTGAATTCTCCCCGCCCCCCTTTTTTCCTTTTGGTTTAGAGGTCCTGATTTGTTCTCCAAAGCTTCTAGTGGGTTGTTAGAAACTGAAAGAAGTCACATTTCTTTCAAATGAGTCTTAAATGCGTGTATTTTACAAAATTTTAAACTAAAGCATATTTTTAGCTTCGACATCTGGTTGATATGTAGCCTGTGACTAATGAAATGAAACACATTTTTGTTTCATGATCATGTGTTAATGTCACCCTACAATTTTGTTATTTTTGATATAAGAATGATTAAATCTGAAGAAACAAAAAAATGAGCTCTTTGGTTACACTTTAAGGCAGATTTAAATCCAGTCTTTTGATTTTTGAATTGTAGATGATGTGGTAATGGAGTGTGGTATCAGATTTTGCAGTGTGAGATATTGACAAAATTGAGAGAAGAAACTATTCTTTCTGATTCTCTTAGACCTAAGGGGCAGTAGTCACTTGGTGTTACCAGGGATTCAGACTGAGAAATCTCCAACTAAAAATAGCCGCAGAAAAACAGTATATATAGCATGATCCAGATTTTGTAAGGAAAAATCTGTATCTGCAGAAGAAAAGGTCTGGGACATATACTAACAGGTTGATGGTGATTTTTGGGGGGTTGTGAGACTACAGATGATTTTTTTAAATGCATTTAAAAAATATTTTTATGATAAATCGTGTTTTACTTTCATCATTAAAAAAATAACCATAATAGGGGCCATAAATATCAAATCTTTAAAACTGCCAAGAAGATCTCTTGTCTGCTTTACAAACATCACTCAGCAAGCTGTCAGTTGACCTTGGGCTTCCTGTCCTTGAGCACAAGAAGAACCTTCAACTCAAAATTGGGACATAGATTTTCTGTTAAGTAATTTTTGCCTTTTTCGCATTTTGGCCTCTTAGTTCAGTCATTTCAATTATTATGTCTAAGACTACTTTTGCTGCTCTTTCTGCAAACTAGATCTAGATTGCTTTAGACAAATAAGACTGTGAAGCAATATGTTAATCTCTTCCAGGCAGGAGAGGAGTTAAAGAGTTAAATGAAAATTTAAATAAAATTAAATAATTTTCCTCTTGTTGGGGTTCATACAGAAAGCCATGTCCATCCAGTAAGTGTCCCAGAGACTACCTGTTGGCAGGGACATTCCCAGCAGTCCTGGATCATTGGCTTAAAAAGACAATGATATATAAATCTTATCATCATGGTAACATTAATCTCTGATCTTTTGGCATCTTTTTCATTCTTAATCATTTTGAATTGTTTCTCATTCGGTTCCTTCCTTGATTCATTCATCCACCCATTTATTTAACTTTTCCTTGTCCCTGACTATGTGCTGAAAATACAAAAGTGACAAAAAGCATAATCTCCTGTCATTTAAGAAAAGTCCTATCAAGAAAAAAAGAAAAAAATTATGAGGAAAAGAAGGAATTGGGAGAAACAGAAACAATGTAGGAATCAGTGTTCCCTGATAGATTAAAAGAAAAGTTTGGGAACCATAAAACAGTGTGCTTTGAAAAGAGAACAATCAGAAAATAGAAGCACCTAGAAATTGAAAATAAGATAATGGAGATTTTAAAAATCAGTAGAATGATTAGAGGATAAAGTTGGAGAAGTCTTCCATACTGTAATTATATAAAAGCAAAACAAACAGAGAGAAAATAGGAAAAGGAATAAAGATGAGAGGATCCAGCATCTAGCTATTAGGAAATCCAGAAAGAGAGAACAAATGAAAGGGAGAAGAGGAAATTGCCAACGAAATAATGTGAGAAAATTCCCCAGAACTGAAGAACATCCCTTTTCAGATTGAAGGAGCCCATAAAGTGTACCTCAAATGATGAATGAGAAATGATTCGTAATAAGATGTATCAAGTACCAAAAGAAGTTAAGTGTATATTATTATTTGATAATTGAAAAATCAAAAGCTAGCAGGAGAAAAGCTGGAAGGATTGTGAGCAGTTGGTGCTGGGAAGCGGGATCAGGGAATAAGGAGGGTACTGCTGTTTTTCATAAGCTTCTTGTACTGCGTAAGTTTGGAACTATGCACATATCTTATTTTGATAAACCTAAAGATGAATTTAGAAAAGGACATAAATCTTGCACTCAGAGTCTAGAGGAGAGGCAGTTCTAAAATATTATTCAACAGTGTGATGAGTGCCATAATATGCTGTGGGAGCACAGCGAAAATAGGAAGGACTCTCCCTAATTCTCTTTTTGGGGACATTTTCACATAAGAAGTGGCATAGGAGCTAGGTCTTGGAGGATAGTTGAGAGTTCTCATGAGACAGATTAACAGGAGAAAAACCAACAAAAGTTTAATAACATGTACACATGGGAGAAACCCAGGAAAACAGAGTAACTTGCCAAGATGGCCGAAGCCGTCGCTTTACCATCCTCAGCTAAAGACAAAAGAAAATGTTGGGGATGGGAAGAGTCAGGGACTCAAAGAGAAGGGAGGCAGTTCACACGGAGGTGAAAAGGAGCAAACATTTGGAAAACTAGAGTTTGTCCACACAGAAACAGAAGAACACAGAGGGGAGTCCAACAAATGGGATTTTCTAGGTTCCTTCCTGTCTACCACCCAGTTCATGTTATGCTAAGGTGATAGCTCCACTTCCTGGGACAGGTTTTTTCATCTGAATTCTTTTAGGCAGTTAAGGGAGAGGTAACAAGAAAAACTTTGAGTCTTGTTTCTTAAAAATAATCAGTTTAAAATAATCCTCATGTTAAAGAGACACATTTTGAGTGGCAAATTTTGTTCCCCTTCAGTATACTCTGTGATTTTCACATGATGACAAAATCGGCTATTGACACATTTCTCAGTATGTACTCCGCCTGTTAAGCAACGCATGATTGTATATATATATTAGAAAGAGAGATTGATTTGTTTAGGATGGACTCACATAATTGTGGAAGCTGGTAAGTCTGAAATCTGCAGGATAGGTTGGCAGGCTGAAGACCCGGGGAAGAACTGATGTTGCAGCTCAAGTCGGGAGGCAGAATTCTATCTTCTTTGGAGAACCTCAGTCTTTTTCTCTTAAGGTCTTCAACTGATTGGGTGAGGCGCACCCACAGTATGTAGGGTAATCTGCTTCATGCAGAGTCGACTAATATAAATGTTAATCTCATCTAAAAAATAACTTCATTGCAACATCTAGTCTAGTGTTTGACCAAATATTTGGGTATTGTGGCCTAGCTAAGTTGACACATAAAATTAATTGTCACTGCTAGAGTAGAGTGGTTATTGTCTGAAAGTATTGTTCCTGGGGTCCTGAGGTTCCTAGCTGGTCTGCCTTCTTTTCTCTACCTTTTGGAGTTGTCTTATGTTTGTTTCGTAGACAACATCCAGGGTTTTTATCTAGACTTAGCAGGAGGAATATAGAAAATGCCTGCTCTTGCTTTTTATTTGCTGCCTTCTTTTAACATATCAGATTAAATGCTTCATTTATATTTGAGGCCATAGGGTTTTATTTCTAAGCCTCTTCTCTGTTTTCTTCTGTAAATTATTTAGTTCTTCCTTTTGTGTGGTTTTTTAAAAATATCACATCTTTTTGACTAGAGTGTCTGATTTTATGATTTTATCTGGGTGTTTTTTTCTCCCCTTTCAGATTTTAGTTTAAAATTTTCTTCATTTAGTTGGAAGTATTTCTAAGCATATTCACTGTGGTCTTGGTGAGATACATTCTGACCTTTGCCAGGAACTCATTAGTGTATAAGCTGTAATCCAGAAAAACAGTGCTGTGATTTGACTCCATTGTTTATATTCTGCTGTTCACTTTCTTTATCTTTCTCTTCCCAAGTCCCAATCTTTAACTTGAAAAAAATTGAAAATACCATCTCTTTGCTTCAGAGACCTTCAGTATCCTACCTATGATTTCAGAGTCACTTGAGATACAGTCTGGCTTTCTGTCATTTGTTTCTAATGTGAATTGGCAAACCTTAGTGTTTGGCAGATTTGTGGCTTAGCTGGTTCCCTATCAAGTTTGATATATTGCAGGAAGATGGAATACTTTTCTGTTAGCTGTGTTATGTCTATTTTCACATAGATGCTTCTGAACTCCCCAGTCAGGGTGATTTATGGAAACTCTAATTCAAAGCCTGGGAACCACAGCCTGCCTATTTGACCCAGCCTGTCTGTCTGGCTCACTTATACCTGTGAGTCTTTATAAAGGTATTTTGCTATTCCTGTCATGCCACTCTTTTTTACTACCTTCCCTCCAACAAGTCTGCCAAACCACTTTTCAGGCTGCAGATCTTGTTTTCTGCAGGAGTTTCTTGCAGATTGAGCAAAGCAGAGCTGCTGATATTTCTTTTTATTTTATAATTATGACACAATTTTCCCATGGCCATTTACCCTGCCCAGTCCCCCAATAATTATGTACTATTAATTTCCCTTTTAAAAAATCTACTTAGTCTTTTAAAAAATCCACTTACTCTTAGCACATATAGTATCACAGACTCTTAATTATCTGTATTAGTAGAAGAAATAGTACATAAATAGCCCCTAGCTGAATATATTTTGGTATTAACAGTTTAATATGAGACTATTTTAGGAATTCACAGAATTTCAGATAAACTAACAAAGTTACCCATTGAAACAACGTAAGAATCACCAGAAAATTGGTTACCTTTCCTAGTCCACTTCCCCTACCTAGCTTTTCCCAACATTTCAAGTAGGGAACAAGTCATATAATTTCATAGGTTGATGCAAATATTAACCTGGGTAGAGCTTCATCTATTGAATTTATACCCTTTTGGATGGGTGATAAAAATGACTGAAAGATTTGAGTTTAAAAAGTCATTCCCTCTTCATGGGTCACAAAATATATACTAGGAACTGATGATAATGTCAATTGACTCATTAAGCAGAGAAAATTATAATAGCAGAAGACTTTGTGAGCATGTTTTGCCAATTCTGGATAATTAAAAATTAATTTTCTGTTGCTTTTTATTTATGCTTTGTCATAATTGCTTTATTCTATTGGCTGAATAATATTTAAAACTTATTCATCTGGGGGCCAGCCCCATGGCCAAGTGGTTAAGTTTGCACACTCTGCTTTGGTTGTCCAGGATTTCGCTGGGTTCGAATCCTAGGCACGGACATGGCATTGCTCGTCAAGCCATGCTGAGGCGGCGTCCCACGTTCCGCCACTAGAAGGACCCACAACTAAAAATACACAACTATGTACCAGGGGGCTTTGGGAGAAAAAGGAAAAAAAAAAATCTAAACTTTATTCGTCTGTTGTTGTCCATCCCAGTAAGCTCTTAAAGGGCAGGTATCTATGTGTGTGTTTGTCTTCCTCTGATCCTCTTTTATTTTTTTATTTTATTTTATTTTATTTTATTTTATTTTATTTTATTTTATTTTTTGGGGGGAAGACTAGCTGTGAACTAACATCCGTACCCACCTTCCTCTACTTTATATGTGGGACGCCTGCCACAGCATGGCTTAACAAGTGGTACCATGTCTGTACCTGGGATCCAAACCAGCGAACCCTGGGCCACTGAAGCGGAACATGCAAACTTAACCGCTGTGCCACCGGGCCGGCCCCTGGTCCTCCTTTAAATTATAATGACAATATAAAAACCTTAAAGAAAAAATTGAAATTTTTGACAAAAATGGTATATAGTTTTTTGTATACAGGGCTTAACTTAACTCTAAAGTAGAAATTCTCTGAAAGTTGTGTGATTTATTTTTCTTTTGTTTCCAATTTGGTGCTTAATAGGCTTTTCTAAATGATGGTAGTGATAGTGACTTTAGTCACTAATGAATTTCATTCTATGTTATAGATGTATTCTTAAAATACTTTATATAAACTATTTTAAAAATCAAATTTACAAAAGAAACCCTAAATTTGCTGTTGTAAAACAAAAGAAATTAAGCAATCTCCCATGACTTCTCAGTTTTCTAAATATGCCTTTTGTATAAAGTAGTAGGTTTGTTTATATTGAGATATATTTTTGAGACCTAAGACATATGTAGATTGGGCTTCATTCAGTGACATTACCCCGTCCTGAGTGTTCACCCCCATGCACTGATTTCACAAAGAAGGCAAATATTTTCTGTTCATTTGACGTTTTTGATCAATTGGTAGTGGCTTACTGGAGCCCCAGGTTGAAAGCATGATGAGATTGTATCTAGGCTCAGTGAAAGAGTGCTACAGTTGATTAGTGATGTCTAACATGAGCGATGGGAAGGGAAATACTGTCTGAGTTTTCTGTATGTGTCATCAACCAACTTCAGCCTGGATCTGTGTGGTTATTCTAGGCTATGTAGGTAAGACATGTGACCTATTCCCAAATCATGAGTTTTATATTGATAAAGCACTTGGAATTGAAGAAGCTCTGTAAAAATTTAACGTTTTTCAGGCATACAAGCCCACAAAATTCCCCTAAGCCTTTCCATATTTAACAGTGTCAGAATAACAATGATAATATCTTAGTTTTTAAATAGCTCCTTGACATCAGCAAATTCAGAGAACCGAATGATCTTATTTTGCCTTTGCCATTCCTGACAAATATGTATCTTCAACTATGTTTAGTGCTACAAGTAAGACAGACTTTCTCATTGCTCCATTCTTGGCAATATAAAAAGCAGATCCTGTGTATTTATCACCTGCAGTGCAGGGAGGTCTTTCAATATGAAAATATATCTAACTATGAGCAGCAGTAGTTTTGAGAAGAGTAGAATCAGCAATGTGGAGTATATTTAATACAGTTGTGATGAAATTATTTTCTCTCCAATAATCATTTCTTAGAGTTAAGAGGGAGTTTACTAGTTTGCAAAGAGATGGTAAAACCTCTGAGGCTAGGTTAAGTGACTCCCCTAAATCACAAAGCTACAGCTCGGATTAGAGGCAGAGTGTTTGGAGGTCCCATTTCTTGACGCAAATGGTAACATTAGATAGACTTAAATAAGAGCGCTTACAGACTGAGAAAGACAAACACCATATGATTTCACTCATGTGTGGAAGATAAACATACACACGGACAAAGGGAACAGTTCAGTGGTTACCAGAGGAAGGGGGCTGAGGGGTGGGCACAGGGGTAAAGGGTAGCACTTACATGGTGATGGACAAGAAATAATGTACAACTGAAATTCACAATGATGTAAACTAGTATGAACTCAAAAAAAAAAGAGCACTTAGTTGGGGGCAGGGGGTTCAGAGCATTATTCTGCTTTTCTGTTGGTGTCATTTCAGAGAGCTGTTTCAAACACTTGTTTGTTTTATGGGTCTTGCTGATATAGTCCACGTCCAAATATAGTTGGATATATATACCATAGGATTTCTTTTTATATTTATAATAAAAAATTGTGGCTAAAATGGAGTCAAAATGTATCTTCTCGGAGAAATTCTTTACATGCAGAAAGTTCTCCAGGCTTTCAGGATCTTGTCTGTGAATTGAGAACAAGCAAGGACTATCCATGTGGAATTTTGGGTTATTCCTAAATGTGATTCTTATGTTCGTTTTCTGGGCTCTTTGGGTTCTCTAATCCCCTTCCCAAAAGCAAGAAGAGTGCTCTCATAGATCTCAAGGGAGTTGTATATTCTTGTCACAGTAGTAGGATCCAGGAATAATTGTTTAAATTGACTTCTCTAGTCAACTCCTATACTTTAATTTTTCATTCTATAAAATATCCAAGTCAGTCAAATCTTGTTACGGTGAATTGTCTGGCCTTACTCAAGATTAGTAGTCAGTTCACTGGAGCTTGAAGTCATTTTGCCATTTAGAGATTTTTTTAGTAGATTTATTACTGTGTTATTTGATCTTTTTTTTTTTTAAAGATTGGCACCTGAGCTAACAACTGTTGACAATGTTCTTTTTTTTTTTTTCCTCTTCTCCCCAAAGCCCCCCTCCCTAGTACATAGTTGTATATTCTAGTTATGAGTGCCTCTGGTTGTGCTATGTGGGACGCCGCCTTAGCATGGCCTGATGAGCGGTGCCACATTTGTGCCTGGGATCTGAACCAGCTAAACCCTAGGCCACCAAAGTAGAGTGCACGAACTTAACCACTCGACCTCGGGCCAGCCCCCGATTTGGTCTTTATTGTATGATATTTTAGAGGAAATAGATTGTCCTCCCAGGACTAGAAGCTAAGGGAAGATATTCTTGGCACTCACAGATAGCTGGTCTTAGTTTTAATTTAATTAAATTAATTAATTAATTTATTTTTTTTAAAGATTGGCCCCTGAGCCAACAACTGTTGCCAATCTTCTTTTTTTTTTCTGCCTTTTTCTCCCCAAACCTCCCTAGTACATAGTTGTATATTTTAGTTGTGGATCCTTCTAGTTGTGGCATGTGGGATGCCGCCTCAACATGGCCTAATGAGCGGTACCATGTCCGTGCCCAGGATCCGAAGCCTGGGCCACTGAAGCGGAGCACACGAACTTAACCACTCGGCCACGGGCCCGGCCCCATGGTCTTAGTTTTTAACACTTGGTGTTTGAAATTGTCCAGCATCTTGGTGCAGCTGGTGACCATTCTTTCCTTCAGTAAATACTTTTTGACTGCCTTCTGTGTGCCAGTACTGTCCCAGCGCCAGGGATACAGTGCTGATCAAGATGGACTCAGTCTCTGCCTTCGCAGAGCTTAGAATGCTCAGCTCTAAGTAGTCCTGGGCCTTACTACAGTTGCTCACAGAGGGATATGAGGACACCTAATGAATTAAAATTTATTACGTGTTTTGGAAAGAAAGAAGACATTCTGAATACTTCTTAAAAGTTAAGTAGTAAATTCATAGCATATGTCAGCCGCTGTTGCTGTTTGATAGCCTCAGTTATGACCAAGTTTTACTTAGCTGTGGGCAAAGTGCCTACACAGTTTTTTCAGCTTCAATCCTCCCACTTGCCTTGGAGGTTAAAGGACAATTGATTTTGATTGATCTTTCACATTATCCCCTTAAACTCTTAGAGGATTCTTTACTGCATTTGTCTACCAGATCATTTTCAGTGACATTTGAGAAATAAGATCTGTCTTGTATATGGAGATGGTTTCTCTGTGATGTGCCGTGAACTTCACGCTGGCCCTTGCCAGAGATCTCTATTTTTACAGCTATGTGCGTCATTGTCATTTCCAGCTGATAGATGCCTGAATGCAAGTTCACATCCTTCCTGTCTGAGGACTTGTGGGAGTTGGCTCCGGCAAGAGGATAGACAGCAGAGAAGGTCACTGAGAAAAGGCGGTTGGAGTATTAGTTCTTTCCTTGTCCCCACATGGCATTCTAAAGAGTGGTAAATCTATTGTTTGGTACAACTGTTGAGCCCCTTCCTGTTGTTACTTTTTCTCAGTCTTCAGCCTCCTTACGGTTTTCTGTGGCTTTTGGAATCCGCTCTCCCCGGGTTTCACAGCTGCGTATTTCTTTGATGCTTCTCCTACAAGTTCTCTAGTGGTTCCTTCCGTCCCTTGCTTCTTCCACTTTCTTTTGCCCAGTCCTGTAGGCATCCTCCCAAGCTTTATCTATGGTCTTCTGCTTCTCTCTATTTCTTTCTTCTCTCCCTTTTTCTACCTTTTCTCCTTTTCCTCCCTCCTCTTATTTTCATGCGTTCTTGTGTACATTTGTTAAATAGCATTTACTTAGCAGCTACTGTGTGCTTTGTACTTTGCTAGGTTTTTGGAGTGCATGACTGAATGAGACAGACACAGCTGCAGCTTCCATAGAATTTACCAATTTCTCAATTAATTCATAAATTATACTTGTGAAATGTTTTAATGAAGAAGTACTGGTTGTTATGAGAGCATGTAATTTGGGGACCTGTCCTAGTTTAAGTGGACAGTGAAGTCTTTCCTAAGGAAACCATTTCTGGCTGAAATCTGAAGGATGAGTAGGAATTTAAGAGGTGGAAGCAAGGAGGGTTCCAGGCAGTAGGAACAGAGAACAACTCTCTCTCAGTATCCCAGTCACATGGGCCTCCTTAGTTACTTGAATACGTCATGGTTCTTCCCACCTCAGTCGGGGTAAAGCGCAAGTTACCGTCCTCTTTCAGTCTCACCCAAACTGATTCTTCACTGCAACCCTCTGCTTTCCCCAGTTCACTGGATTAGATATCTTGGTGTCATTGATTTCCTTTGAAATAGACCTGAGATTTGCCCTTGCTTCTTTCTTTATTCCCACTGCAATAGAACTTTAAAACTTCATCACTTCACTACTGGATACTCTGTTAGTGACTGGAGTCATTGCTTCCAGCTTTTCCTCTAGCCTTTCCTTGTCCCTCCCTGCCCAGCGTAGCCACTGTGGACGTCTCTTTCTGAGACCCATTTGTTAATCATATCAATCGTTGGCTGAAAACCTAGAGTAGATTCCTGATGCACAAAAGCCAGATTCTCCTAATTTCAGTCCTTTCATTATCCGTCCTTAGGCCATCTCTCGCTAGTTTTGTTTCTCAACACTCAGCTCTTGGGACAAGCAGATATTCCTCCTGTTTTCCCTGTAAACCGTGCTCGTCTCTCCCTTTTTTCCTCCGTTCTCTGACTTTTACCACCATCTCCAGGAAATCTTTTCAACTACTGTAGCCCCCTGTGATTTCTTCCTCTCTGAACTCAGATTGCTCTTATAATACTTTGTATTTCATATGTGCTAATATCCTTTCCTGAGATAAGTTATAAGTTTAATAACAGAGACGTCTTTGAATTTTATATACCCTAGTTTAGGATTCACCAAATAATAAAGGCTTTGATGATGCCCGGAAGATTCATTTTGATATCATTTAGTGGATACTGCTAATTCATTGCTATTTGAGGACTGTACGTAGTCAATATGTAACCCTTCTGTCCTACATGTTAGGCGTAAATTGAATTGACAGTAGACGTCAATCTAGGTTGAAAACAAGAACAATTCATTTTAATGGGCTCTAATGCTCTAGAGTTCTTTTCTATCAGTCAAGTTCTCACATTCACAGAGTTAGTCAAGGATTCCTTCTAATATTACAGGTATTTGTGTAGTCCTTTATACCTTACATGCTTTATTTAAATGAGTCATCTCATTTAATCCTCACTACAACTCTTTGAGGTAGATGGTATTATCCTTATTTTACAGAAGAATAAATTGAGCTATAAAAAACTTAAATGTGTATGAGTCACTCAGCTGGTTGATGGTGGAGCCCAGACCTGAATCTAGGTCTCTGACTTAGAACTCTTCTTCTAATTTTTTAAATAAAATTTTTTTCCCAGATTTACTGAGATATAATTGGCAAATAACATTGTATATGTTTAAGGTATACAATGTGATGATTTGATATATGTATATATTGTGAAATTATTACCACAATGAGGTTAGTTAACACATTGGTTACCTCACGTAGTTACCATTTTTTTGTGGTAAGAACATTTAAGATCTACTGTCTGAGATTTCAAGTATACAACACTGTATTGCTAACTTTAGTCACCATGCTGTACATTAGATCCCTAAAACTTAGTCATCTTATAACTGAAATTTGTACCTTTTCACCAACATCTCTCCATTTCCCATAGCCCCTGGTAACCATCATTCTGCTCTGTTTCTATGAGTTTGACTTTTTTAGGTTCCACCTGTAAGTAAGATCATACATATTTATCTTTTTCATTCTGACTTATTTCACTTAGTATAATTCCCTCAGGGTTCATCCATGTTGTCGCAGATAGCAGGGTTTCCTTCTTTTTTATGGCTGAATAATATTCTACTGTGTGGGGGGGGGGTGTGTGTGTGTAGTGAATACATACCACATTTCATCTGTTGATGAACTCTTAGGTTGTTTCCATGTCTTGGCTATTGTGAATAATGTTGCAATGAACATGGGGGTGCAGATATCTCTTCAAGGTAGTGATTTCATTTCCTTCAGATATATACCTAGAAGTGGGATTGCTGGATCATATTGTAGTTCTATTCTTAATTTTTGAGGAGCGTCCCTACTGTTTTTCATAATGCTATACCAATTTACATTCTTGTCAACAGTGCACAAGGGTTCTCTTTTTTCTACATCCTTACCGACATTTGTTATTGCTTGTCCTTTGGATAATAGTAATTCTAACAGGTGTGAGGTGATAGCTCATTGTGGTTTTGATTTGTGTTTCCCTAGTGATTAGTGATATTGAGCACCTTTTCATGTACCTCTTGACTATTTGTATGTCTTCTTTGGAAAAGTGTCTGTTCAGGTCCTTTGCCCATTTTTAAATCAGATCATTTGTTTTTTTGCTGTTGAGTTTGTTTTCCTGATATATTTTGGGTATTGATCCCTTATCAGATTTATGATTTGCAAGTATTTTTCCCCATTTCATAGGCTGTCTTTTTATTTTGTTGATTGTTATGGCTTCTTTTCTAATTACCTTATTTCTTCTCTAGTAGAGAACCACCCCTTGATCATACCTAAACATTTTCTGCTGGAGGCTTTTGTCCTTGTGTGTTTTAGTTGTTCAGTAACTGCTTCCACAAAAAAAGAATTCTTTATTGAGCTGCCTCCCAGGAAGGATGAAAAGAAGTTACATTTTTTTAATGGATTAATATCTCAATTAATATGATTTTTGCCGTGATATCTTTCTAAAAACTTTACTTTAAATGGAATTTGCATGTGTGGTGTAATGAGTGGAGCCTAAAGCTAACTGGTGTAGTTGGGTATTAATTAGTTACTACCCACATCTCTGGTAGACCATGTAGTCAACACCAAATCCAGATAATCAGACCTGTAGTATGCCCGGCCGGAAAAGGCCATGCTGTGGTCAAGTATTGAAGTGTCATACTGAGAGCTCCCTCACTGAAGGAGGTCTAGGCATGAGACCATGAAAGTCTCTGCCCCTTGCTGGTTCTGTTTGATTACAGAGGCCTGACACTAGCAAATCTTTTAAAGACTTATTTCATGTTTTTAAAATCCTTGGGAGCTACAGAGTGGGTGTTCAGACCAGAAAGGCTGCTTCCTGAAGTGTTTATGCAAAGGATCATTTTTAGAGAGTTATGTGGAATGGAATTGGGTCTGACGTCAATTCTCAGTGTGCTCTCTCTCCCCTGGAGGAATAGCCCATATGTAGAGACAGATGTGAGACTGAAGTCTTTTTACATATAAATAATGCTGGGAGAGAATGAGAATGTTACTGTGAGTTAGAGGTTGGGGAAGAACAGAGTTTACTGTGAGCCAGAGATGATCAAGTTGTTCTTATATGCACTTTTTAAAACTTTTGTGTGCGTATAACTCATAAGTCTAAATGTGCACAAAACATAAGTGTACAGTAAATTAATAATAATAGAGCAGGTACCTGTGTAACCCTCACCCAGGTCAAATACTAGAACATTGCCAGCACCCAGAATCTCCCCCAGCAATTCCTTTTAATTTTTTGAGGAAGATTAGCCCTGAGCCAACATCTACCGCCAATCCTCCTCTTTTTGCTGAGGAAGATTGGCCCTGAGCTAACATCCGTGCCCATCTTCGTCCTTTATTTTATATGTGGGACGCCTGCCACAGCATGGCTTGATAGGTGGTGCATAGATCCACGCCGGGGATCCGAACCCTCGGGCTGCCAAAGCAGAGTGCACAAATTTAACCACTACGCCACTGAACCAGCCCCATCCCAGCAATTCCTTTTGATCACTACCCACTCCTCCCATCAGTGGGAGTCTCCTCACTTATATGGTAATAATTTCCTTGCTTTTCTCTTTAGATTTATCACTTTCGTATGCATTCCTAAATAATAGGTTAGTTTTGCCTGTTTTTGAACTTCATATACATGAAATCATACTGCAATTTTTGTGTGTCTTGATCTTTTCACTCAACATTTTGTTTGTAATAATCACACATGTTGTTGCATGTAGCTGTAGTTTGTTCTCTTTTGTTACTGTATAGTATTTCATTGTATGAGTGTACCACAACTTATTATTTTACTGTTAATGGATGTTTGGTTGTTTCCAACCTGAGCCAACTGCAAATAATGCCACTTTGAACATTCTTGAACTTGTCTTTTGGTGCATGTGTTTCTCTTGGATATACATTAGTTTGAGCCATGTGAAATTACCATTTTTGTGTATTAAACAGTCAAATATTAATGATTTCATATGGTTCAATCTAATACCTAGGAGTAGAATTCTTGAATTGTAGGAAATGCGTATGTTTATTTTTAGCAGATTCTGCCAAACAGTGTTCTGAAAGTCTTTTACCAACTTAAACTCCTGCCAGCAATGTATAAGAGTAGTTCCTCATTCTGGCCAACGCTAGGTATTATAATTTTTCATCATGGCTTTGATTTGCGTTTCCTTGGTTACTGATGAGGTTGAGCACTTTTTCATTAGTTTTTGGCAGTTTAGATTTCTTCTTATGAAGTACCTATTCAAGTCATTTGCCCATTTTTCTATTGGATGGTCTTTGTCTTATTGATTAGCAGGTGTTCTTTATATATTCTAGATATGAATCCTTGATTGTTAAATGTGCACATATATCTTCTCCCATTATGTGGCTCATCTCTTCCCTCTCTCAGTGGTATCTTTGATGAATAGATATTCCTAATTTTAATGTAGTCAAATTTATCCATCATTTCTGTTACAGTTAATGCTTTTTATATTGTGTCTAAAAAGACTTTTACCATAAAACCTTGAAGATATTCTCCCATATTATCTTCCTAGAGGTTTATTATTTTGTTTTTCACATTTCGTTCTGTAATCCATCTGAAGTTGATTTTTATGTATGGAGTGAGGTTGAGGTCCAATTTCATTTTTCCCCCAGAGGATATCCAGTTGTCCCAGCACCAGTTAGTGAAGAGACCGTCCTCTCCCCACTGCTCTGAGGTGTCATTTCTGTCATAAATCAGGGTCCATATGTGCCTGCCTCTGTTCTAGGTTCTGTTCTCTTCACTGGTCTATTGATCTGCTCCTGCACTGGTACCTCATTGTCTTAATTACTTTAACTTTATAGTAAATAAACCCCCACCTTCCTTGCTCTTCTTTTCTAAGAGTGCCTTGGCTTCTGCATTTCCATATATGTTTTAGAATTACCTTGTCAAATTTCACAAAAAAAGTCTATTGGAATTTTTATTGAGATTTCATTTAAACTATCAATCAGTTTATTTAGAATTTACGTCTTTATAATAGTGAGCCTTTAATCTAGGAATAAAGTTTATCTCTCCATTTAATAGGGTAAACTTTAGGGGCTGGCCCTGTGGCTGAGTGGTTAAGTTCACGTGCTCCGCTTCGGCAGCTCAGGGTTTCACTGGTTCGGATCCTGGGCGCGGACATGGCACGGCTCATTAGGCCAAGCTGAGGTGGTGTCCAACATGCCACAACTAGCAGGACCCACAACTAAAAAAATATACAACTATATACTGGGGGGATTTGGGCAGGAAAAAAGGAAGATTGGCAACAGTTGTTAGCTCAGGTGCCAATCTTTAAAAAAAAAACTAATAAGGTATACTTTATTCTCTATCAAAAAATTTTGAAATAAAATTCATCATTTCAAAGATTTGTTTATTGTGATAAATTTTACCATTTTAACCATTTTCAGGTATACAGTGCGAGGCATTAAGTATATTCACACTGTTGTGCAACCATTACCACTCTCTATCTCCAGAACTTTTTTATCATCCCAAACTGAAACTCAGTACCCGTTAAACAAAGATTTTGTTTATTCATTCATCCACTGATGGACACTTGGGGTGTTTCCACCTTTTGTCTATTGTGAATAATGCTGCTATGAATATCTGGATACAAATATTTATTTTGAGTCCTTGCTTTCAGTTCTTTGGGACCTATAACTAGAAATAGAGTTCCTGAATCTTATGGCAACCAATGATTTTAAAGTGTACTATTCAGTGGCTTTTAGTACATTCATAATGTTCTACAACCAACATCACCATGTAATTTCAAAACATTTTCTTCACTCCCCCAAAAAAACCCATACCCATTAAGCAGTCACTCCCTCAATTCTGAGCAACCACTAATCTGCTTTCTGTCTCAATGGATTTGCCTATTCTGGACATTTCATATAAATGGAATCACACAATATTTGGTCTTTTGTGTCTAGCTTCTTTCACTTAGCATAATATTTGTAAGGCTCATCTATGTTATAGTTTGTATCCTTTTTAAGACTGAATGGGCCAGCCCCGTAGCATAGTGGTTAGGTTTGGTGTGCTCTGCTTGGGTGGCCCAGGTTTGCAGGTTGGGTTCCCAGGCACGGACCTACACCTCTTGTCAGCCGTGCTGTGGTGGCAATCCACATGTTAAGTGGAGGAAGATTGGCACAGATCTTAGCTCAGGGCTAATCTTCCTCAAGCAAAAAAAAAATAAAAAGAGGGGAGATTGGCAACAGATGTAAGCTCGGGGCTAATCTTCCTCAGCAAAAAATCAAAATAAAAAAATAATATTCCATTGCCTGTATATACATTTTAATTATATGAATATACCACATTATAAATTCATCAGTTGATAGAATTTGTCGATAAAATTGTATCTTTTTTTATAGAGGACTTTCCCATATTTTGTTAGATTTATTTCAAGGCACTCATTTTCAAGTCCTTGTAAATAATATTTTTATAATATAATTTGAAAATACATAATTAAAAAATATAATAATATTGTATATTGTTTACTGCTGTTATACAGGCATATATCACATTGATTTTACATCCTATAAGTCTAAAGTTTGATAAACTCTCTTAATTCCAAAAATGTATTGGTTGATTCTTTTGGACTTTATATATACCAGTCATGTCATTGAGATAAATGAGTTTTGTTTCTGTCTATTTCATCTGAAGTTTTTTTCTTTCTTTTATCTTTCCCTGCTGACTAGAACCTCTAGTACAGTGTTGAGTAGAGTAATGATAACAAGCGGCCTTGACGTATTCCTGATCCCACAGGAGAAGCTTTCGACTCTTCACCATTAAATATGAGATTTGCCATAGATCTATTCATGTTTCAAATGCTCTTTATCTTAGCTGAAACCTAGCATTCTAGGAGGACTCTTCTTTTTTTTTAAGATTGGCACCTGAGCTAACATCTGTTGCCAATCTTTTTCTTTTTTTCCTTCTTCTTCTTCCTTCTAAAGCCCCCCAGTACATAGTTGTATATTCTAGTTGTGAGTGCCTCTGGTTGTGGCTTGTGGGACGCCACCTCAGCATGATGTGATGAGCGGTGCCATGTCTGCGCCCAGGATCTGAACCAGCGAAACCCTGGGCCACTGAAGCGGAGTGCACAAACTTAACCACTCAGCCACAGGCTTGCCCCTCTTTTTTGGTTTCAATTTTTAAGAAGCATTTAGATGAGCTCCTGAGAGCACTTTGCCTCTATTTCAGTCATTTTTGACAGTCTTAATATATGACTTCTTTTGTGTGTATGTGAGGAAGATTGACCTTGTGCTAACATCTGTTGCCAGTCTTCCTCTGTTTTATGTGGGATGCCACTATAGCGTGTCTTGAGGAGCAGTGTTAGGTCCATACCCAGGATCCGAACCTGTGAACCCCGGGCTGCCCAAGCTGAGTGTGTGAACTTAACCACTACGCCACCGGGCCAGCCCCAAGATATGACTTTTGAAGTCGTACTGACCTGGGTCAAAATATGGCTCTGCTGGATACTCACATGACTTTGCTTAGGACTGTAAATCCATTTTGGGCAAGAACTGTGTCTTATTTATTGGATTCTGTATCATTAGCTCTAACTTAATGCCTGGTACATTGTGGGGGTTTAATATATGTATCTTGAAAAAAAATGAAGTTATTGAGTTTGTCTGAGCCTTGACTTCCTCATTTATAAAATAGAGATTAATAATCCCTTATAGGCCTTGATATAATGATTTTTAAAGTGGTTATGTGACATAGTTGACCTGTAAGAAACAGTGAAAAATAATAGTTTCCTCCCTTGAGATTTACTTTTCTTTAGCTGACTACATTAGTGATTAAGATGCTTAAGGGACCCAATTTCCAATGGCTGGGGGTTCCCCACAGTAGCAACAATTCTCAGACACCAGCTGGGTGTCCTACAGTTCAACTAAATTCTGACACTATCTACCCAGAGATGGCATCATATTCCACTGGTTAAGGGCTCAATCCTACAAGACTGCACCCCTTGTCCCTGTACTCCAGATGCCAATCACAAGCGCAGGTTGTTACCTGGGCTTCTGACCAACTGGCTACTGATTGGAGGTTCCCATGACCTCCTCCTTGGATTTCAGGTACCAATCACAAGTCCAGGTTGCTACCTGTACTTCTGACCAACTGGTTATAAATCAGAGGTTCCCACGACCCCATTCTGGGTTCAGGTAATTTGCTAGAGCAGCTCACAGAACTCAGAGAAACGTTTTACTTATTAGATTACTAGTTTATTATAAAAGGGTTTAACTCAGGAACAGCTAGATGGAAGAAATGTTTAGGGCAAGGTATGGGGAAAGTGTTTGGATCTTCCATACTCTCTCCCAGCCACGCCACTCTCCCCGAATCTCCACATGTTCACCAACCTGGAAGCTCTCTGAACCTCGTCCTTGTGGACTTTTATGGAGGCTTCATTACCGAGGCACAATTGATGAAATCGTTGGCCATTGGTGATTGAAGTCAGTCTCCAGCCCCTCTCCCCTCCCCGCCGAAGTGGGGAGTGGGACTGAGAGTTCCATCCCCCTAATCCCACAGTTCTCCTGGCAACCAGCCTCCAGCTTTCCAGAAGTCACCTCATTAACATAAATGTGGTTGTGTTGAAAGGAGCTTGTTATGAATACCAAGACACCCCTTTCACCTTTATGGCTTTGAAGAGTTTTTAGGAACTGAGGACAAGAGACCAAATATTATAACAAAAACTGCTCTCATTGCTCCTATGCTTAGGAAATTACAAGGGTTTTGGGAGCTGTGAGCCAAGAACAGTGGAGCAAGACCAAAATATATATGTTTATTATAAATCACAATATCACAGTGATGTTTTCTGTCTTTGAGTTTTTATTTAACTTCACAGAAACTTGTGTGTTGTCTTTTTTTCTGTTTGTTTTAAAAAAAGTTAAAACTTTAAAATTAAAAAGGCTTAAACATTTTCCCTGTGGCTGTTAAATATTCTGATAGCTTCGAGATGAGAAGAAGAATGTAATTATATTTTGAAATGAACTATTTAACAACAGAATTATCCTACAGATTTTGTGGCTTGTTCCATCGGATTAATCAGTTTTGTGAGAAGCACAGTACCACCGTGGTTTTAAATGAATTGTGTTAATATTCTCTTATGAGCATCTGTGATGCTCTGGTGTATCCATGTTGTGAGCAACTAAATGACTATAGTTTTGCTAATAGTTACTGTTTATTTTTCATAATCTTTTCCACTTCTGCAGTTTCGATATCTCAGTTTCACTGATCTTTTCCTGCAGGGACAGTTTCCATGTCTCTGTCAGTTCTGTTGAATTTTTGAAGGAGATGATATGCATATTCTGGACCATTTGCGAGGTGTCGCGTAACCTCACATGACTCTGTCAGCAGAGACAGGGCTTCCTCACGCATTAGCATTTGTGTTTAGTCATGCCCTTTCAATCTCTGGAGTAAGAGGCGATGCATTAGAAGGGAGCAATAGTGAGAAGATAGTTTTTTGAATAGGTTGTGGACTCATGCTAGCTTCAGAAGTGTCTGTGAGGCTAGATGGACTTAATACCCAAGCTAGAGTCAGAACTCCCAAAGCTTACGTATATATTTGGCTGGATGAGTGCGTGCCCTCCCCCACACCCCCGGAAGCCTTATCAAAGTGGAGAGAGCAAAGAGCAACATTATCTGAGGACTTGGATGTTTGTGCTTCTAAAACCCTATGGGAATTCTTAGGATTGCAATTGATATTCCTTACCCTGAAAGAACCTTTGAAATTATTGATGAAAGTTTGGTCTTACTCTATTGCAGATTGACATCAGTAAATGCCATTATTTAGTGGATTTGGACACCATGAGAGAAACACCCCTGGAGCCGAAATATTCATCCAATAGAGAAGAGTGGATCAGCTTGGCCTACAGACCATTCCTTGATGCTTCTAGGTATGTGACTTTAATTCTAGGAGATGTAGTAGGACTAGTAAGGGTGAAAATTGGAATCTAGGATTGAATAACTTCCAGTCCTGGGCTGACTTTAGTAGCCATCATTTTATTTTTGTGTTTGGGCCCAAACACATCTGTTCTTATCCAGTTTCCTGCGAAATCTAAGAGTGTTCTCTTTTTCTAGGCACCAGAATGCAAAGTATCGTTGACCTTAAACAAATAGCCAGTTATTTCTCCAGCAAAAATGGGCTTATTCAAGATCAGCAAAGAATTGCAATTAGATATCTACAGCCATTGTGAGCCACGTGCTAGCCCTGAGCAGCAAGGGGAGGAGAAAAATGCTTTATAGGGGGGAAGAGGAAGTTGGGAGCACTATTGTAAACAAAGAGTCTGTTGGACGCGACTGGTAGTTTGAAGTGTAGTGGCTTTTCATTAGCTGAGTTGTGACAGTCTCTGATGGTTGAGCTTCTTGCCGGTCAGGAAGAGGAAGTCCTTCTTCTTCCTGTTGGGCTCTGCTATTGCCATAGGGCCTGGGAGCGCCCCCTTTTGGCCTTCCAGCTCCATTTTAATGAGGTTTCTGTTTATTAATTTCCACAGTTTATTTTGGTATCATCCAAATAAAAGAATCTAAGTAAAAACAAATCCACTGAAGAAAACACAAATAAGTGAAATTGATTATTTTTGGCAACTAACTTCAGCTATCTTAATTAAGAGTATTCTAACATTGTTAGGAAGATTGACAGTGTCCTTTAAAGAACTAGGAGTTCATATCCATTATTTTTGGGCTTGAGCCTCAGTCAGGGATGAGGCAGGCCTTACTCGATCTTAAAGAGAGAAACCAACTAGACCAGGGCTTGACTGGCACTTTAGAAAGGTCTCAGAATTAAGGATAAGAGAGGAGTCAGGATGTTCAGATAAAGCAGTAAGGGGTGAGTTGGAGGGGTCAGGTTGTCTTTGGGCACAAGTCCAGGTAAACAGACAGTCGAAGTTAAGGAGGTCCAGGGAGGCCTGGCAGGCAGAGCCCAGGATCCAAGAGGTCAGACAGAAAGCGAAAGGTAGAATACCAGGTCTTGAGAGGCAGGTCTGGGACTCAGAAACAGGGAAGAAAACATTTTCAGTAGTAAGGAGTAGTCAGAAGCTGCTGATAAATTAAGTAAGGAGAAGCATAACAACTGTCCATTGGATGTGGCAGCTGATAAAAGCAATTTTGGTGGAGTGGGGCAGGGTAGAAGGACTTGAGAGATTAGAGGGGTCAGAGCAAAAGTAGTAAGACAAAAATTGGAAAGGGCAAATATAGACAAGTCTTTTGAAGAGTTTTGCTATAAAGAGAAGCAGAGAAATAGGACTATAGCTGGTGGTGGGTGCAGGGAAATGATGACTAGAGAAGATTTTTGTCCTTTAAAAAAATTATTTTTATTGTGGTAGCATATATATATAACATAAAATTTTCCATTTTAACCATTTCAAGTGTACAATTCTGTGGCATTCATTACATTTACAATGTTGTGCAACCATTACCATTATCTTTTTTATAAATTGACGTATAATTGACATATAACATTGTATAAGTTTACGGTGTACAACATGTTGGTTTGATACACTTACATATTGCAATATGATTACTACAGTAGTATTAGCTAAAACCATTATCATGTGACAGATATACATTTCTTTTTTGTGTTGAGAATACCATTATCTATTTCCAAAACTTTTTTTATCACCCCAAACTATTCCACTTTTATTTTTTTAAGATGAGGGAAATAACAGTCATGTTTGTATATTGTTTTTTTGGGTTTTTTAAAAAGATTTTATTTTTCCTTTTTCTCCCCAAAGCCTCCTGGTACATAGTTGTGTAGTTTTAGTTGTGGGGCCTTCTAGCTGTGGCATGTGGGACGCTGCCTCAGCATGGCTTAATGAGCGGTGCCATGTCCGCGCCCAGGATCTGAAGCAACAAAACCCTGGGCTGCCGAAGCGGAACACATGAATTTAACCACTAGGCCATGGGGTTGCCCCCACCCCATTTTGTTTATTCCTTCACCAGTTGAGGACATCTGGGTTACTTCCACTTTTTGGCTATTATGAATAATGGTGCTATGAACATTCAAGTTCAGTCTTTGTGTGCAGGGTTGGGTTTTAGCCAAGAAAGTTCAAAGTGTCGAGGGAGTTGAGGGTTTATGCAGGGAAGTGATACAATGACTGATCATGGCCTTCAGTTGGGTAAGGAGGAAGAGGGCAGGGCATCGAGGGAGTGGAAGACTGTGAAAGGTTGTAGGATCATAGATTGATATTCAATACATTGTCAGAATTGGAATAGTAATAGGAGAGAGCTTGAAAGAGAAGCAGCAGTGATGGTATGAAGTTCTCTACATCACACATGTTCTTTGGTGCCTGGTTTGTTATTTGATGACTAAGTACTTGGGCTAGGTCTCTATTGTGCCTTCATTTTTGAGTTGAGAAAACTGTGACAACATGAGATCTGGGCCTGGAAGGATCTCTAGCTCTGAAGGGAGAGCAGATCCCAAACAACCTTCCTGTTAACAAAGGGAAGGTTAGTGGCTCACACTTACTCACCAGAAGCACATTGGTCACAGAACAAACTCTGTTTATAGCAAATGGAGCAAGGAAGTATTTTTGAGGTGACTTCTTTTTTTCCTTTTGGTTTTGAAGGGTTAAAATGAGAAAGGTTTGTCATCTTCCCATTTCCCCTTTTGGTAGCTCACTAGCACAGCAGCTGGTACACATAAACTGTGAGCCTTTGGGACAAGACAAAGTGACACTTGTGCAGTTTTCCCTGGAGAATTCGAATCTTTTGAGGGAAGAGCATAAGGTGTTGGTCACCTTCCCACCTGCCTTCTGGTGAGCACAGTGACTTGGGGTGATCATACAGCCACACTAGTGATGTGGCTGAATTTCCTCCTCCAGGCCCCTCTGTGTTCAGCACTGTCCTCAGCTAGCAGGAGCAGGTGACACATTGGGAGACCATGAAATATGAGTGCCTTTCCCAGAGATGCTACATGCTGTTCCTCACTGAATATCCTGCTTCCCTAACAAGGTAGATTTTAAGGGCAGAAATAAAGCATAAGTGGCTCCATTTGAAAAAGTTTATTGAACATCTTCTACATCTAAGACTTTAGACTGTGGGCAGACAATACCACTGCCTTTGGGAGTTTCCAATATCTCTGGGGAGATGCACCATAGTTCAGAGAAGTGCTGTTAGAGCATAGGAGGAAGGCATTAATTCTAAAACAGCTAGGGTGAGAGGGACCAAGGAAGGTTCCCAGAGGAGGTGACATCTGAAGATTGCATTGGTGATAGTATGGGAGGTGGACTGAAAGGAGGCAAAGTTGGAGGCATAGAAACAAGTTAGGAGGCTATTCTGGTTGACTAGATGGAAGGTCATGCGGGACTGAACTCACCTGCAAAGGAGGGATAGGCTGAAGAGGTGTGTTGTTTCAGAGAAAGATCAGGACAAATTTTAGATCCCAAAACCCACGACTTTCCTCAATGGCCCGTATCAAGCTTTTGAAAATTGCCTTTGCTATATGAGAAGTGTAATCCTAGTTATTGTTGTGGATTGCTTTCTCTTGCTGGGCTGGTCCCTGACCAGAAGCTTTTGCAAGTTGAGTGTAACTTGCTAGGGAGAGCCGACCCGAAGCTTCCTTTCTGGTGTGTCCTGTTTCTCCTGTTGGTCCCTGCTGCTGCTTTACGTCCCGTTCGCCCAATGAGCACACTTCTGGTGCAGGTAGAGGAAGGAGAAGGTTATTGGGGAATGCCTTCAGAGGTTTTTCATTTCCCATAAATTGTACTAATTTCCCCAAAATTGGTGTTTTTTTCATGACCATATGACAAGGAAAGGATTCAGTTGGTTTAAAAACTTAAAAGGTGCAGTTCACCTGAAGGTGTGCAAAGTTTAGTGAAAAGAGTGTGCAGTCAGAAGACTCGTGCATTTAATCCTGGCTACTTACTGGTTGTTCCTCTCTGATTCCCAAATTTCCATATCAATAAAACAGAGATAATAATATTTTATCTACTTTATGGGAATGTTGCAAGGGTTAAATGAGAGCGGAAATATGAAAACATTTTAAAATTCTAAAGTATTATGTAAACGTCAGACCTTTCAATTAATTAGCAGGCTGCCTAGGGTTCCAAAATTATGCTGGTTTTCTTTAATATTTCTCTTCTTCAGTATTTCCTAGTATATATTGATCTAACTGCAGAAACGGAGGGATCCTATAGTCCAGTTTGCCACAGCAATTTATAACTCTTAGCACCATGACATCTCATTGCTGACTTCAGGCCAGTTAAGTTAGACTGTACTGTCAGGGGCTGTGTGCCTCAGAACTGTCTCTCTGAGGTGGTGCATGAAGTGCTCTTGAGAACACGATCCTGGATGCCTTCGAGCCTATTCACTGGGGCTGTTACATTTTCTCTGTCTTCTGGAAGGAATGGTTTTTGTAGTTTAGCAATTTATATAAGAATGAGAAATAATGATATGATCCACATGTAAGGGTCACTCGTGTCTTAGACCCCAGATTGAATGGGGCTGCAGGCCTAACTTTTCTCCAGCTCTTTCTGAGGAAAGGAGAAGGTTTTAATAAGCCTGTGACATACTGCCACATGATCTTTATGGAAATGTAAGCAGATTAGTTTCTCAAATGTTTTAAGTCTCTAAAATTTAAATTTGGTTTCTTTATAGTTCACTTTAAGATCATTTTTTCTTTCTTCCATTATCCATCTATTTGTCTGTCTGTCAATCTGACATCCATCCAGTCAGCAGATATTTTTTGAATAACTGCCAGGCACTGTGTTGGATCTTAGGTACATAGTGATGAATGGTACACACAAACTCCCTGTCCTTTTGGACCTTACAGTATAGTGGGGAAGCTAGAATTAAACAAATAACCATAAAACTATATATAATTACAACCTGTGTTAAGTGCTTTAAAGGAAAAGTACAGGCTGCTGTGAGAGAAAGAGTCAGCAGCGGGAGGTACCTGGGGTTTTCTTCTTATGCCCTGAAGCCGGCTGGTTAGGCAGGTTTGGAAATCAGAAAATATTTATTGAATAGTTATGATGTCCTTGTCACAGAGCTAGATTCTTTAAGGGGTATAAAAGAAGTAATTAGACACAGGTTTTGCCCTTGAATAACTTAAAACTTTTGTAGTTACACATACAGAAACAACTTGAAAATAGTACTAAGATCATAGGAGGTGCCAAGTTGTGTGCTAGAACTTCAAAGAAAGGAGACATCTGTGGAGGTTAGAGTAGACTGAGAAGGCTCCCTGAGGGAGGTGATGCTTGAGCTGAGGCTTAAAGGAAAAGGAGGGCTTTACAGTGAGAAAGAGGGTAGAATTGCTTATGTAGTTCAAGGGGAAGAAATCATAAGTGCAAGTAGAAAGATAGAAAGAAACCTGTGGATGAGGGGCCTGAGGATCAACAAAGAAAAGTTTAATTTACCTCTTTGCCTGGTTTAAATTTGCTTTTTAAAGTGCTCTATGTTATATCATTCATATGAGAACACTTTTGAAAGTAAAGGGGCCCTGCCCTTTGCAAATTGAGATATATGGTCATCCTGTTTTAATGTGACCAGAAAATAGGCTCTTGTCTCCAAAAGTAGGATGGGAAATGGAGCATATAGATATAGCTCCTTTGCCCCACAGTCCGTGCTTACCATGTGGATTTGCCCAGAGTTTACTTATTTGATTTAATTTGCCGACATTCCATGTTGTAGCCTAGATGGGTCTCATCTGTCTGACAGGGAAGCAATCAGGATAGTTTGAAGACAGTCTCGGCATATAAGAAGATCATACTTTGAGTGTATGTCAGAGGAGACTCCATTCCAGGGGAAGCAACCTATGGATTATTAAGATGATATTGTGATTGGTGCAAATTTAGGAATTCTGAATATCCATGAATATGTGAAGAGTCTTTTTTTCTGTTGAAATTATTGGAAGTTAAGTGAGGCCTTTACTGTTGGACTGCTGGAGAAGGACTCACTAAATAGGGCTAAATGTTGGTTGGCCCATTCGAGAGAACAGCAGCCCAGATGCCCATCCATTCTTTCCCCAACAGGCTTCTTTTCTTCAGCAGAGAACTAGAGACCTCAGATCCCTTTAGTTTGAGAGACCATCTAGGCATAAGATCTTAATCATCATTTTCTAGTCTCGCCTTGCACGTAGCTGCTACCGTAGCTGCAACTTCCTCTCCCTGAGTTTGCCATATCTGAGTCTGGCTAATTTTATAAAGGTTTATCAAATTCCCAAGATATGAGGTCTAAACTAGTTAACAATATCACTTTTTAAACCAGACACATTTGTCACTCTATGGCCATCTTGTATTACATACTGTCTAAAATAAGAGAGGATTTTTTTTTCTTTCTTTGAAGCATGATATAATTGCTGCTTGTATAAAATAGCTCGACAAGTGGGTGGATGTAATACCTACTCTGAGATTCCCCAGAGAGGAGTGAAGGGAGAGTGTTGCAATAAATTACCAGCTCAATGGTGGGTTTCTTTCTAAGTGTGGTGAGAGTGTTTGGTTGTGGGAGTCTGGTGGGAAATGCCTCACCAGGATGTTGGACTTGGCCTCCTGAGCAACAGGGCCTGTTTGTGGCTTTGGAAACAAGTTGGGAGGCCCTGCCATGGCTTCGCACAGCCACTTTCCACCCATTTTTTTCCTCCTACATTATAGGTCTCTTTTGTCTTGCTTGTTTTGCTTTCACCTTTGGTTTTTGGATTTTGAGATTCTATTCTTCCCTATTTTAGAGCATAGTAGCCTTCTCTAACTGAATTTTAGGTTTGCCTGATTAGGGGCTTGAGATAATTTGGGGAGACTTAAATAGGGCAGGATTACAAAGCCCTGCAAATTTATAATTATAGGTGAAGAGTGGATGCAAGTAAGGAGTTAGAAGTTAACATCTTTGGCTGGTGTGGTAGAAGGGATCTTTTCTAGTCAGAGGACCTCTACTGTGCAAGGTGGGGACTGTGCTGATAGCATCTGCTACTTGTGTTCTTTCACTGCCCAGCGTAGGATTCTCAGTGGCTACAAGCTTTAGCTTCTGTGGAGATTGTTTACTGAGACTGTGACTCTCCTTTTAGCCTCCAGAAGTGAATCCAGTAGCTGTGAGGCCTAAAGAGTCCATGGCACCTGTATCCCTTTTGGTCCTATGTAGTAGTCTGGTTGATGGCAGCCATTGTGTCCCTAGCCCCTAATCCCAGCATAAGCAGACCTATTTATTTCTGAAGGATACTAAGAAGACCATTGGAGATCACTGTAAAGGGCAAATTAGTTTGGACTTCTTGTTTTGGATATTTCTGTGTAACAAATCATCTCAAACTTGACAGTATAAAAGGACAGCAATTATTTATTATTTCTCTCATGGTTCTGGGCTTGACTGGGCTCAGCAAGGCAGCTCTTCAGCTACTCAGGGTTTTTATGTATTGGCCACAGATGGTGGTTGGGACTGGAGGCACCTCAAAGGCTTTCTCACATGTCTAGCAGTTGATGCTGGCTGTTGGCTTCATCTCAGTTGGGGCTGTCAGCCAGAACACCTACATGTGGCTTCTCCATGTGGCCTGCACTTATTTGCAGCGTGGTGGCTGGCTTCCAAGAGCTAGTATCTCAAGAGCTATATGGTTTTTTATGACCTGGCCTTGGAATTCACATAGTGTCACTCCTGCCTTATTCTCTTTATCGAAAGCAAGCACTCGAATAGCCCACGTTCAAGTGGAGAGGAATTAGACTTTCCCTCTTGATGGGAGAAGTGTCAAAGAATTCATGGACCTGTTTTAAAGCCATCACAGCTCTTTTGATGCCATTCTTCATCCAAATTGGATAATTTTTGAAATTTTTCTTTTTAAAGGAGATTTCTTGCATAAGAGACATATGGCACACAAAATAGTCCAGCAGGCTGTTTCCATCTGCAGCTTCTTGCTACCCAGGTGGAGAGGGAGACTACACTCCATGGCAGAATTTGGTTGCAGGCCAACAGTTTAACATGTTTCAGATGGTGTTCAAATCCTTTGGGTAGAATTAGTTCTTCTACCTGACCAGTAATTGAAGTGCTCTTGTTTTTTCCCTACACGTCAATCACAGTGGTGCCTCCAGCTCCTTCATCTATGCCAAGAATACTCTTTGCTCATTGTATTCTTCAGTCATTGAGATCTCCTGACATTTTAAGAAAAATAAACCTTTTTTGTTTTTCTGAAGCTCAGAGAATCTGCTTTTCATTGTTGTGAAATTAGTTCTCTAGAAAGAGACTGTGTACAGACCATCTGTGCTCCAAGTACGTGCTGTAGAGACTCTCAAGTTTGAAGAGTATGTACAGTGTTTTAGGACTGCCACTGCTTTTAGCTAGCTTAGACCAAGCAGTTGGCATCATCAGAGGCCTTTGTTCTAAAAGTTCCTTGAGAGTTAGAACCACATCTCTTGTTGATTCTCTACAACTCATACATAGCACATAGTAGGATCTCAGAAAATATTTATCAATTGTTTGACGTATTTTGCCTTCTTAAAACTGGATTTATGCCAGAGTAAAAAGAAAAAGGAAAAAAACGGTGAAATATGGATTTCTTCAGAAGCATCTGATGCCCTTATTTGGTAAAATAAAGATTGTTGAGTGGCTGATTGGCTTCTGTTTCCTTTCTCCTGGAATGCTGCTTGTTAGAACCCAGGCATTACATTTTAAGGAAATCCAAAGGCCATGTGGAGAGAGGAGGCCCACATAAAGGGGGCCTGAAGGCCTTTAGTGTTAGCTGAACTCTCAGCCCATGACCAGCTGTGTGAGTATGGCCATTTTGAACACTCCAGCCAACACCAAGTGAAACAGAAAACCATCAGTCAATCACAGATTTGAAAGAAGTAAATTGTTTTTTTAAGGTGAAAAGAAAGAAAAAAAGATTGTTGAGTTATTTTATACTATACTCATTGTTCATTTCGTCTCTATGCCAGAATCATCTACTTGATGTGGCCTCCAGTGCTGCTCACTATTTGTCACATAAAAGTAGCCCAAATGAGGGTCCAAAGAGCAGAGACAGACACCTTCTTGCACACTGTTTAGTATCTTCTCTACAGGAATGTTGGATGGAGCACATAGTACCTTCATACCGAAGTAGCTATAAGATGGAAAAAGACTAGTGAAGAGCATTTCCCCAGCAACCTTGGTGGGATTGAAGGTCAGAAAATGGCCCGTTGCCTAATACCAATTCTGTCTCAATTCCCTCATTTTGAATGTTGGCTAATGGTGACTGGTGAAAAGGTTATGATGTTATGTTGGATGATTGGCCAGGGCCCCAATCAGTGAAATGACTCACTCTGTACTCCAGTCTTGCAGTGCTGTGATTCCAATCTGTGCCTTACCAGACTTCCAAATCACACACAGTATGGATCTTTGGAGGTTGCTACCAAATAGTCAAAACTGTGAATGTATTCATTGAATGTCAAGGGTCTATTGGACATGCCTACTGACAGTAAAGTGTCGTTCTGGTCACATGGGTAATGATGATTCAGCAAATTTTGTGAAACTGAAACCTGGAGAGGTTACTTGACCTTTTGCATCAATATTTTCTTTGCTAACATGGATGCCTTCCGCATCTCACTTGTGCTTTAACATCCCGTGGGTGGCAACAGCCTTCCCCATTCCCTGCCCCTCACCGTAGACTCCTACTTTACTCTGCCCCACCTGCTGGCTTTAGGACTGAATTGTTTGGAAAGAGAAGAGAAAGAAGAGCTTCATGTTATTTTTGATGTTTCTTTTTCCTTGTAGAAGATGAATATTGCCAGAAGCAAGAGAGGTAAACTAGATGCTCTGATTTAAGAGTCAGAGTATATTCATTCATTCATTCACAGAATAGGTATTGAGCACTTTCTGTGGCACTGTTCTAAAAGCTGGAGACACAGCAATTAGACAAAGTTCTGTCTTCTAGTGACAGTATAGTATTCTAGTGGAGTGTGACACAGAGCATGTAACTCCTGTGTCCATTTCTCCTTTTTGAAAAAGAGATAAATGTCACCTCTTCATTACTTACTGACTGTTAAAGTAATGTCCCTCACCCCATTTCCTGGTAAAGAATAGTCACATTTTTGCTGCATACCAGCTTTTTGAGCAGTTCTTAAATTGCTTGACATGGGACTATAGGTTGACTATGGCTAAGATTAAGTGTCCTCAGAGCTGAGGATTACTGTGAAAGGCCAGTTCTGTGCTGAGGATTGTAGAAAGTTTGTCACTGAAATGTGAACTAAGTGCGAGAGAGAGACAGGAACAGAGACAAAAAGAGAACTGGGTGGAAAAAGAGAACTGTCAGTGGGCTTATACTACAGGTTCACAGAGATATTAATGTTTGGATGGATGGATAGATAAAAATAAAAGAGAAAACCTGAGTACTAGAGTGTTTTCTTTTTAAAATGAAAAATTGACCCAGCATTTCCATTTGTGCCTATTGAACTGGCGACATCAGGGACTGGCAGCCAGTCTTCCATTGACGTCAGCAAGAGCAGATTTAAATCTCCACAGCAGAATGCTCCCTGGCCCTGATAAATAGAGCTGGTAATTGAATTAGAAAACATGCTCAACCGTCAGCTAGTTATTCTATTCGGGCGATTGCTTTGTCCATGTCTGTTTCATCCTTGAATTGCTCCAGTGACTTTCTCACTAGGAGGGGAAGTATTTCAGTTTCCATGATAGAGGCACACATTTTGCTTCTTCCTAAATTATGCTGCCTGTGCTTCCCTAGGGCAATACTTTGGCATTTCACATTATTACAGACATTGTTGTACGAGTTTTGATAGGCATTCGTTTTATTCTAATTTGTGATTCAGTCTTGTCTTTGTTTCCATGTGTATGAATGCGTACGCACACGTTATTCCAATGCTCAACTGCTCTTTTCTTTCACAAAGGCAAATAACGAATTTAATTTCTCTTTTTCCAGCAACAATGTAATATAACAATTTAAAAGGCCCAGTCATGCTTAACATATTAAAGCTATTGATGGTAAAGAAATTAATCTAGAACAGTTACTATACTGTTAGAAATGAAGAATTCAAGCAACTTGTTCTTTTGGTTTTGAAAAAATGACACATCTTCCCATCCCAGCTCAGAGTTGTTTATATTGACTGTTTTCTCACTTCATCTTCTAGAAGAAATTAGTGTCTTTAGATGTTAAAGATAGATAATGATGATAAAGATCACAAGTGGTATCTGCAGGAGAAAAGGAGGTTCATCTTCTAATAAGGATTTTTCCAGTACTAAGCTCTGATTATAGATTTTTCCTAGTTTTTCCTTGTATTTAGTCCCCAGAAATCTGGGAGTGGGAGTGCGAGGGACCGACAATAAATAAGTTAACCAACAAATAAATATAAAATTACAAATTGTGAAGAGTGTAGTGAAGAAACACACAGGGTACACTGAGAGAGATTAAGTGATAGAAATGGAAACCTAGCATTTCTTAGGATAGTTGGAAGACCTTTCAAAGATGACTTTTAAGATGAGGAGTAGAAAAATAAGATGGACTTAGTCATGAGAAAAACAGGATGGAAGAGTTCCAGACAGTGAGGGGAAAGCATATGCAAAGGCCCTAGGGAGGAAAGAACTTGTAATTTTGAGGAACTGAAAAGAGGATGGTGTGGTGGGAGTGTAACATGGGCAAAGAGGAAAATGGCACAAGGTGAGCTGGGACAAGTAAGCACGGGCTAGATCTCCTAGGGCTTTGTAGGCCATGAATAAGACTTGGGTTTTATTCAAGCCATTCTCTAGTTGCTTCTGAGTGGACAGAACATTTAACGTAAGATGTCCATGGATTTGGTTATAGATGGGCAAGTTGCTTATCATGCTTAGTGTGCCTTGGAATGTTGGATGGATAAAATAAAATACAGGCATACGTTGGAGATACTGCGGGTTCGGTTCCAGACAAATGCAATAAAGTGAATATCCCAATAAAGTGAGTCACACAGATTGTTTGGTTTTGCAGTGCATATAAAAGTTATGGTTACACTATACTGTAGCCTATTAGGTGCAATAGCATTATGTTTAAGAAAACAATGTACACGTCTTAATTAAAAAGTACTTTAGGGGCCAGCCCAGTGGTACAGCGGTCGGGTTTGCACATTTCATTTCGGCGGTCTGGGGTTCACCAGTTGGGATCCCTGGTGCAGACATGGCACCGCTTGGCGGGCCATGCTGTGGTAGGCGTCCCACATATAAAGTAGAGGAAGATGGGCATGGGTGTTAGCTCAGGGTCAGTCTTCCTCAGCAAAAAGAGGAGGATTGTCAGCAGATGTTGGCTCAGGACTAATCTTCCTCCAAAAAAAAAAGTACTTTAATGCTAAAAAAATGCTAACCGTTGGGGCTGGCCCCGTGGCCAAGTGGTTAAGTTTGCGCGCTCCGCTGCAGGCGGCCCAGTGTTTCGTCGGTTCGAATCCTGGGCGCGGACATGGCACTACTCATCAGACCACGCTGAGGCAGCATCTCACATGCCACAACTAGAAGGACCCACAACGAAGAATATACAACTATGTACCGGGGGGCTTTGGGGAGAAAAAGGAAAAAATAAAATCTTAAAAAAAAAAAAAAAATGCTAACCATTACCTGAGCTTTCAGTGAGTTGTAATCTCTTTGCTGGTGGAGTGTCTTGCCTTGACATTGATGGCTTCTGACTGATCAAGGTGGTGGTTGCTGAAGGTTGGGGTGGCTGTGGTAGTTTTCTTAAAATAAGACAACAATGAAGTTTGCCACACAGATTGACTTTTCCTTTCACGAATGATTTCTCTGTAGTATGCAGTATTGTTTCATAGGATTTTACTCATAGTAGGACTTCTTTCACAATTGGAGTCAGTCCTCTCAAATCCTGCCACTGCTTTGTCAACTAAGTTTGCGTAATATTCTAAATCCTTTGTTGTCGTTTCAACAATCTTACAGCATCTTCACCAGGAGTAGATTTCTATCTCAAGAAACCACTTTCTTTGCTCATCCATAAGAAGCAACTCCTCATCTATTAAAGTTTTATCATTAGATTGCAGGAATTTGGTCATATCTTCAAGCTCCACTTCTAATTCTAGTTCTCTTGTTTCTACTACATCTGCAGTTACTTCCTGCACTGAAATCGTGAACCCCTCAAAGTCATCCATGAGGGCTGGAATCAGCTTCTTCCAAACTCCTATTAATGTCAGTATTTTGACTTCTCCCCATGAATTATGAATGTTCTTAATGGCATCTAGAATGGTGAATCCTTTCCAGAAGGTTTTCATTTTATTTTGTCCAGATCCATCAGAGGAATCACTATCTATGGCAGCTATAGCCTTACGAAATGTATTTCTTTTTTTTTTTTTCTTTTTTTTAAAGATTTTATTTTTTCCTTTTTCTCCCCAAAGTCCCTCCGGTACATAGTTGTTTATTCTTCGTTGTGGATCCTTCTAGTTGTGGCATGTGGGATGCTGCCTCAGCGTGGTTTGATGAGCAGTGCCATGTCCGCGCCCAGGATTCGAACCAACGAAACACTGGGCCGCCTGCAGCGGAGCGCGTGAACTTAACCACTCGGCAACGGGGCCAGCCCTTACGAAATGTATTTCTTAAATAAAAAGACTTGAAAGTTGAAATTACCCCTTGATCCATAGGCTGCAGAATGGATGTTGTGTTCACAGGCACAAAAACAACATTCATCTCATTATACATCTCCATCAGAGCTCTTGGGTGACCAGGTGCATCATCAATGAGCAGTAATATTTTGAAAGGATTTTTTTTCCTAGGCAGTAGATCTCAACAGTGGGCTTAAAATTTTCAGTAAACTGTGTTGTAAACAGATATGCTCTGATCCAGGCTTTGTTGTGCCATTTACAGAGCACAGGCAGAGTAGATTTACCATAATTCTTAAGGGCCCTAGGATTTTCAGAATGGTAGGTAAGCATTGGCTTCAATTTAAAGTCACCATCTTTATTAGCCCCTAACAAGAGAGTCAGTCTGTCCTTTGAAGCTTTGAAGCCAGGCATTGACTTCTCCTCTCTAGCCATGAAAGTCCTAGATAGCATCTTCTTCCAATAAAGGCTGTTTGATCTACATTGATAATCTATTGTTTAGTGTAGCCATCTTCATTAATTATCTTAGCTAGATCTTCTGGTAACTTGTTGCAGCTTCTACATCAGCATTTACTGCTTCACCTTGCACTCTTGTGTTATAGAGATGGCTTCTTCCTTAAACCTCGTGACCCAACCTCTCCTAGCTTCATATTTTTCTTCTGCAGCTTCCTCACCTCTCTCAGCTTTCACAGAATTGAAGAGTGTTAGGGCCTTGTTGGGGATTAGGCTTTGCCTTAAGGGAATGTTATGGCTGGTTTGATCTTCTATCCAGACCACTAAAGCTTTCTCCATAGCAGCAATGAAGTTGTTTCATTTTTTTATCATTCATATGTTCACTGGAGTAGCACTTTTAATTTCCTTCAAGGACTTTTCCTTTGCATTCACAACTTGGCTAACTATTTGTCACAACAGCCCTAGCTTTCAGCCTGTGTTGGCTTTTGACATGCCTTCCTCACTAACCTTAATTATTTCTAGCTTTTGATTTAAAGTGAGAGACGCACGACTCTTCCTTCCACTTGAATGCTTAGAGGCCATTGTAGGATGATTAATTGGCCTAATTTCAATGTTGTTGTGTTTCAGGGAATAGGGAGGCCTGAGGAGAAGGAGAGAGATGGGGGAACGGCTGCTCAGTGGAGCAGTCAGAACACGCATGACATTTATTAAGTTTGCCATCTTATATGGATGTGGTTCGTGGCACCCCCAAATAATTACAATAGTAACATCATAGATCACTAAGCACAGATCATTATAACAAATATAATAATAAGGAAAAGTTTAAAATATTGCGAGAATTACCAAAATATGACACAGAGACAGAAAGTGAGCAAATGCTTTTGGAAAAATGACACTGACAGACTTGCTGGATTCAGGGTTGCCACAAATTTTCAGTGTATGAAAAACACAAAATCTGCAAAGTGCAGTAAAGTGAAGTGCAATAAAACGAGGTATGCCTGTAACATATAGTAAATGCTTCTTCCACATCTGTGCAACCTTCAGCATTCGTTCTCTCTTCTGAATGTGTTATCATTTTGCACTTCTGTATCAGCTGTTTAGTATCTGCTAAGTTACGGTTAAGTATCATTCATATTCTGTTTCTCCTAACTAGGTTATTAGCTCTTTGAGACAGAGGCTTTTGTGTCTTCAGGGCCAGCACACAAAGCCCTACATGTAATAAGCACATAGGTTTTTTTGTTTGTTTTAAGGATTTGAGATTTCCTTTATTTAAAAATTTTTCTACTGGTTTTTCAAAATTATTACAAGTTATATTTTTCCTACTTTTGTGTATGTTTGAAATTTTCTCTTATAACAAATGGAAAGTAGGTTGTAAAAAAATAAAGCAGCAATATAGTGTAAAAGTACAAGATAAAAAGCCTCTGCTCTATCATAGGGACTGCATAATTTTGGTTTAATTGATACTGTACAGTTGGCTTTCCAAGTGGCTGTGCAGGTTTCCACTTTCACTGGCAGTATCTGTTTTCTAACTCCTCACCAGTGTTTGATACTGTCAGACTTTTTAACTTTTGCAAACCTGATTATTGAAAAATTATATCTAGATTTACATTTCACTGATTATTAGTAACATTAAACATTATTTCATATGTTTATTGGCCATTTACATTTCTTTTCTCTGTTCATATCCTTTTTCATTTTTCCTATTGACTTGTCTGTCATCTTATTGATTGTAGGAACACTTTAAATATTCTAGATACTAATCCTCTGTGATATATATTGCAAATATTTTGTCCCAGTTTTCTTTATCTTTTTACCTTTGTTTCAACTTGCCTTTTGCATTAAAAAATAATGTGTAGTGGCCCTTCTTCCATTTCAGGGCAGTCAGTATTTTTGGTGATGATATGTCCCGTGTTAAGGCCCACGATAGTTTTCTGAAATGCTCTTTTAGACCTCCTTGGCATGATCTGTCAGCATAACAGGAAAAATAGTCATCACCGTTTACTGTCTCAACTCAATAGACCCTTTTTGTTTTTTATATTTTTTAGTTATTTTATAAATAACTTATAAAAATAATAATAAAGGGATAGTAAAAAAACAGCTTTATTTGAAATTTTAATCATAATTTAGATGTAACAACTCTAAGTATTCCATACTCTCCTGGTTTTGAATATACATACATATATATGTATATACACACACACACATACACACACACATCTGAAATGGACACCTCTGAATGCAACTGACTGCTCGTCAGCTGTCATGCATGAACCTGGAATATATCCATCTTGAAAATACTGATTCCAGACTTCAGGTGTATCTCTAATAGGTTCTAGTTTATTACTTCTGGTTCTTCTTGGACTTACATCATCAAAATGCAAAACCTGAAGAATTTTTTGAAACCTTTAATGGCTCATAATTTTGTTGAAGAGAGTTCAGCTATCTTCTTTGTTCCAGAATTCAAACATTTTCTTTTTAGATTTATAAACACCAATTAAAATAATCCATCCACTGAATTTTTTTATTTCTTCATGATCTATATCCTTCTAGGCACCTTTGTATACTAATCTGCCTTTAGCATTTATCCACTTATGAAATATATCAAATAAAGTTTGGAACACAGACATCATAAAAGATGAAAGAATATGGTCATATGCCCTTTTAGCCTAACAGGATGGTCTAGGTTCTTACTGCACAAATATTGCATGATGAAGTCCCTCTTGTTGAATGACTGACTGACTGAGAATACCTTATTTCCTTTTTGTTCTTAGAGATATTTTGGTCGCTGATCAATTCTTGAGTTTGAGAAAATTCATCTAGTATATTGTTATCTGAAGACTCATAGTCTGAAATTTTGCTTATGTGATCAATTTCAACATCATCATTAGAGTCTTGAGTGCTGCTGTTTGTCTCTTTGCATTTATCTTCTGATTTGTCTAATAATCGTGAAATGTCTTGCTCTGTCAATTTTCTTCTTTTTGCTGTTTTGGGCAGGAAATTTAAAAATTCTGAATTCTCACCATGTTCAATGAAAGCTAAAAGCAGACTACAAAGATAATGTCTCAAGTTTTTTACATTATTGAAAGATGATGCAGTCCTTTGAATAATGCAGTAAGAAAATTAAAGGATAATGCAATAGTGATTAGTTATTTCACTTTTGCATTGTCGTTTTTGGTGATTTTATCATTCTTCCTTTTTCTTATTATTTTAGTCTTTTTTTAAAAAAAGCATAGTTGTAAATAATCCAAGATATAGAAAAAAATAAGACCACTGAGATCCTATAGTAGAGGTTAAATTTATAAAAAGTTGCAATCATATGGTAATTACAAGATAGAATGAGTTTTATTCCTTTTTTTTTTTTTTTTAAGATTGGCCCTGAACTAACGTCTGTTGCCAATCTTTTTTTCTTCTTCTTCTTCTCCCCAAATCCCCCCAGTACATAGTTGTATATTCTAGTTGTAGGTCCTTCTAGTTCTTCTGTGTGAGATGCCACCTCAGCATGGCTTGATGAGCAGTGCTAGGTCTGCGCCCAGGATCCAAACTGGTGAAACCCTGGGCCCCAGAAGCAGAGGCTAAAGTTCGCCAAAGAGCGACCTTAAGCATTCGGCCACAGGGCCCGCCCCTCTGTTTTTCAAAATAAGTATAATTCTTCTTTGTTCTTTGGAAGACTCTAGAAATAATAAAATTATGAAATAATAACCTTCCCAAATAGTAAGGAATTGTTCCAAAAAGAAAGTAAAGAGCTAAAATTGGCCCCAGTGGACCTAATGTTTTACCAAGGACTGAATTGACAGGAAATATATACTGACTATATTAATGAAGCTTTTATTGTGGAGTCAACTGGAATGGAAATGATGCTTAATTAGTTTTAGCCTTTCTTTACTACACTTAAGCACACGAGTTTCCTGCTGTTTACTGCTTTCTGTTCTGACCTTCCCCTTATTTCTGCAGCATAGACAGAAAGAATAAATTAACTTTTTGACTTGAGGTAGATGCTTCCTCCTCCTGTTCATTTTGTTTGCAGGAGCCCTACTTTATCTCGTGTCTGTCTTCTAAGCCTCTTTTCTCTATCAAAGCCCTTGAGCTGTTAGCTGTTGAAGTGAAGTGCATCTCTGTTGAGCACAGAGCATGCCAGCACCCCAGTTGGGAAGAATCTCTAAGAGGTGTGTATGCCAAGCACGATATCATTGTGTGCAGGCATTGCAGGAGTCTGCCAAACCCAGAGGTAGGCTGCCAGTACAAATGCCACGTTGACATGACATTTACAAGTTTAGAGTCTGGAAAAGGACTGGCAATGGAACACCCTTCAGCTGCCTCATTTAGGGTGGCAGTAACTGGGCCAACTTTTGATTTTTAGACTGAAGTCACAGTCAAAAAGTAATACTTCATATAGAATTTGCCACTTTTTCTAGGAAGCGATGAATCCTGTTAGCCTGTTCCTAGAATGCATGATAAACCATAGTGGTTAAGAATGCAGAATCTAGAATCAAATCTGGATTTGAATAAGGACTCTTATCGCTTATTGTGTGACCCTAAGCAAGTTACTTAGTTGATGTAAGCCTCAGTTTCCCATCTATAAAATAGGGATAATAATATCACTTCCCTCATGGGGTTATTGGATGGATTAAATATTATCTTTAAAAGTGTAAACACTTTTCCCAGTGCCTGTCTGATACTGTGTTCAGTAAATGTGGTATCTTTTACATTCTTCAGAAATGTGAGAAATTCAGATTTTTCAGCTGTTCCTATATTTTAGTAAGAAGCAGATGTATTATAACCTACCAGGGACATGTCACGACATGAGCTTGTGTATAGACTCTCTCTTTGACTCAAGAATTGCCGGAACACTGTGCATAGGAAGCCCAGGACATAGTTTTCTTTACCTCTCTAGGAAAACTTAGAGTTGGTGTCAGGGTCTTTTGAGCCCTTGGCATCTCTACAATTTCTTAGATGCAGAAGCCATTTGGGTGTTAAGAATTTGTTTCAGTAATAGCAGTCCTTTATTGACCTGGAACTTTTCTCTGACATATTCTAATGCAAAGTGAAAACCTAGAGCTATTTTGAAGGATATACTGTGGCTTATTATGGAGACTATCTTTTTGGTGTGGATAACAAGGTACTTGATTTTGATTAGTTCTTCTATCGTGATCTAATAGTTAAATAACAGACTTTTCTGTGCTACTTATATAAAATATAATCCTCACCATTTGTTGTTAGTGCTGTTGAATCAATTCCAACTCCTAGTGACCCTGTGTACAACATAGCTGACACCCTGCCCGGTCTTTTTACGCCATTCTCATGTCTTCCAGCGCTATGTCAGACAGTGCTCTGCTGCTATTCATAGAATTTTCATGGCCAGTTTTTCAGAAGTGGGTGGCCAGGTCCTTCTTCCTAGTCCATCTTATTCTGGAAGCTCCACTGAAACCTGTCCACCATGTGTGTCAGGTATTTGAAATCCTGGTGGCATAGCTTTCAGCATCACAGCAACACGCAGCTGCCATAGTATGGTAGCCAACAGGCCAGTGGTGTGGTTCCCTGACTGGGAAACAAACCCAGGCTGCGGCAGAAAGCACCAAATCTTAACCACTAGACCACCAGGGCTGGCTATCCTCACCATAGTGCTAAGTTTATTTCCTTTAATCATTTTCAATACCATTAGTAAATTCTCTTAAATAATAAAATTCTGTCTTTTTTTTAACCTTGTTTTTCAGATCTTCAAAGCTGTTGCGGGCATTCTATGTCCCCTTCCTGTCAGATCAGTATACAGTATATGCAAACTACTCCATCCTCAAGCCCCGGAAAGCAAAGCAAATCAGGAAGAAAAGTGGAGGTTAGCAACACGCCTGTGGGCCCAAAGGACAACCATCCTGTTAACAGGACTCCCTCCAAGTCTTGCCTGTAACATTTGTAATAAAGGCCGTCTGACATGAATACTGGAATCTGGGTGCTTTGGGCTAGTCAAAGTCAGTCTTGTTCACTTCTTGCCTGTGTCTCTGTTCTGCATGTAAGCTTTTTGCAACTAGGCAGAAAAAGGCCCTAAAGTCTAGGTAGATATATTATTCCACATCTCATTGTTTTTCTTCTGTTCAATTATTTACTAGACCGGAGAAGAGCAGAACCAGCTTACAGGAAGAATTGAAAATCCCCAAACTGGATGGCTGTGTTAAGCTGTTCTCCACACTCTGGCCTGGCATCCAAGAACTACAAGCCTCTCTTGGGCCATATGGGCTTCTCCACCAAAGCTGTTTGGCAGCTCCTAGCAGACCTTCTTGTTCAAATCCTAATGCTGAAAATGAGCACAGCCTAGTTGCCATCCTATATGTCCTTTTCACCTCCAGCAAGACTAAGCTTTTCTACCGCACTTCACAGGACTAGGACCCTGTCCTAGAGCTATCTCAGGAAAAAGGCAACCATTTGAGGAACTGTGACCTAATTTCGTTACGTAGGATGCCTCTTATTTTCATTTTATTCCTTTACAACAAACTCTAACTGTATGTTTGTTTGGTTTTTTTAAGTTTTAGCATGCAATATTTCTTGAATTCAAGACTTCCCTGTATAAAGGTATCAACAGACCAGACTATAACTGTACAGGATATATTTGGAGAAAACTAATTCTATCAATTGATAGATTTAGATGACATCACATTTTTAATTAATTTATTCTGAGGCCATTTCTGAAGAAATTAAGAATTTCCCCTTTTTAACAACCCTTGTGAAAAAGATAAGTGTATATTTATAGCGCCTGTTTTTGAGTTCTATTTATTGCAAAGCACATCCTGCATGGGGCACGGCTAGTCAAGTAGGCAATAATAAGGACCTAATTAAAGTGTAATAAGTATATACTATTACTTTACCTTTACATACAGTATTTCATAGTTTACAAAGCTCTTTCACATTATTTCATTTGATCTTTACAGTCACAACGTGAGGTGGACAAGGCAAGTGCTTTTGTCCCCATTTTACAGATGAAGAAACTGAGACTATAAGGGGAGGTAAAGTGACTTGCCCAAGGTCACACAGCCAGTAGTAGTGCTAGGACTAGGACCTAGGTTGCCTAATCTCATCTATTGCTCTTCCATACTTCCTCACTTGACTATGGAAACACTACTTGAAAGAATGATGAGGTTGGCCAGAGACCTGATTGATAATGTAACTTTCTATTTTAAGGAAGAATTTTATCTGTATTTCTTTCAGTTCTTTGGAGCCTCTGGTCTGCCTGTTGGTCAGACCATCACAGCAGTGCTCCGTGATACAGCCAGCCTGTGGCAGGAAAGTAGTGCTTATGTTTGGAGATCATGCTCCTTTGCAGCCACACAGGATCCCATATCAGTTCCATTTCTGTAGTCAATCTGGGGTCACATTATAGGTGCCTTATTTCCCTAAGGGTAATTGTGTCTAGGATCTGCAAATAGGATGAATCTATTTTTCAGAGTTTCCATCTTTCATTTTTCAAAGAGAAGGGCTTTTCAATAGGAACTGATCCCAAGAGAGGAGAAAACAAGTGATAAGGGAAGAAATGGCAAGTTCCCATATAAAAAGTCTCCTCTTTAGGATCCCCTGTAAGGGAGTATCTGGGATGGGGTTGAGGCACTGGAGAGGCAATAAATCTAGACAGTATAGAATGATAACTAGAGTGATTATAGACTGGGGTCCCATTTGCTGCATTAAAGATTTGTGGCATGTAATTCTCAATACTTGATTACTGTTTTCCAGGGCAAATATTGGCACATGTGGTCTCACTACAGGACAGAGAATTTTCAGTGAAATATCTTGCCACACCTGCAGTAATAGTGTATTGTCTCCTACAGTGGGTGAGGTCTTCTACTTTCTGCAGAGGTCAATAAGAGAGTCCAGTAATGGAGGTCCATGATGAGTGGCTTTTTTTCTAATCAAAGTGGTACAGTGCTGATCTATTTTATCATCTTGCATGTTAAAAAAAATCCTTCTGAGCAAGAGCTTACTGTAATATAGCACAAAACAGGTCACAATTGATCCAGGGATTCCTTAGGAATATCAGTTCCTATCCCTTTTAAAACGTGATTTTGTTTTTTTCTGTTCTATGTATATTTTTAGTGAGAGCACAATAAATTGCAGAACACTGTGCCAAATGCTATAGATGAAGGATATGAAAGTGAATTGTTTTTGTTGTGAAGGTGTTTTTCATGTGATACTGTTTAAGGACATTTAAAAATCTCCATCTCAGCAATACAGGGAGATTAGCTTTGCCTGGGAAAAAGAGTTTTCAAAACACCTGGTCAGAGTAGCATTTCTCCTCCAGAGAATCAGTGTTCCTCGTGAGCTGACTGCTCTGCTCACTGAAAGGATAAAGTATCTGAGGTACTTATTTCTCCCTAGATTGTTGAGTATTTGTAATAACCTTTGATGATGGAGCTGAGTGAGGGTGTGGGTGTACTTGGCAATTCCAGGGCCCTCTGATCTCTAGATCTTAAGCAACCTTATCTGAACCCCAGATCTTATGACACTGAGTCCCATTATTGAAGCAGACTGTGTAGTAGGCATCTATTATCAAAGTTTACCTGTTACCCAGTAGGTGTCATCTGATAAGAAAGAAGACCAGTGGTTTTAATCTCTTGGGATAATCACAGAAAATTGAAGCCCATACTCTTTATTACTGAAGTCAAGATTAGAAACAGACTCTTTGTTTTAAATCAAGGTGGTTCTTGATCCCAACCGTTAATTTGGGTCATTTTTCCTAGTTTGGAGTTGTGGAAAAGAACCTTCAAAACCCCATGTGATTCTGCAGCATTAGATCTGGAGTGACCATTTGGGCAAAGCACCCATGGCAGTCCTTTATTGTGTTTTGCATTTCATGGGATTTATTGCAATTAGAATTCATTGTGATTATGCTGTCTTCTGCCCAGTATCCGGCAGCTCTGCTTTTAATTTGGTTAATTTTATTTTCTCTGAAGAGAGAAAAGAGGCACAATTTAATCTTTGCCTCCACAGGCATGTTGAAGTTCATGTGTTAATTCATTCTTGCGCTGCTATGTTAAATACCTTGGGTAAATAGATAAATGGACATGTGCTTAGCTTTAATTTTTTTGCAACAGAAAGATCAGACTTCTGTATGGCATTGTTGGGTTTCAGAGGCTCTCTAGTGTTTTGGTAAATCTAAATGAAAGTTGCCTTTAATTTTTCCAATATATATAACCGTGTGATTCATGCTGCAGATGAAATCAGGAAGCAGTACAGTATGGAAGCAAGAGTATTGCCCAGTTCATTTGTCTTCCTGATCCTTGTACTTTATTTCATGTGTCAGTGTTTACATTACATACTTGTATTTTCTGTGAAAGAAAAAGTTTAATAAATCTTGGCAGTCTGATTTTCCTTTTCTTAAGGTGATATTTTCTCTTTTGCTTTCAGCTTTTAGATCTTTGGTGGAGATTGGAAACTGAAGGAGCTCAACTCTTTCCATCTCCCCTCCTCCCACCCTTCAGCGTATAGACCTGCCTTTGATAGGCCAAATAGCCCAGAATGTTTATTCTGAAAACTCAAGGAAGAAGTCTTTGGGAAACCCAGTGAGGGTTAGTTTTATTTTACTTGTGGAAAAACTAAGCGCAGTAGGACTTACTCAATGTGTCAAAGTTGTGCCTAAGAGAGAGTTTCTGAGTCCATCTTGGGTTTTTCGATTAAGAATCTCTGGACTGTGAGAGTCTTAATATTCATAGAAATGTGGATCTAGTAATGTCTAACATTTAGGTAATTTCTCCATTTGTCAGGGGTTGTCAGGAGCAGTAGAACTTTTTTGTGAATGAATTCCTAACAATACTCCTATGCCTTCCACCTTATAGCCAGTAGCTCTGGTAGCCATGTGGTTTTAAACCATCCATTATCAGTTTTCTTCCTATGGGACCCAAAAGGCCCATGAAACTTAGTTTGATTTGTTTCTCCCAAGTTATTTTAGAGAAGGATGGTTTATTAATATAATTCCAGGAGGAGAAGTCCACAGCCTTAATGAATTTCTTTTCTCCTGTCTAGAAGGTCTTCCTTCTCTCTTTTACTCTTACTTTGAGGGCCAGCGTGAGTCTCCCTTTCCTCTATGAAGACTATTTAGACATCATACCCCTGCAATTGCTTCCTTTCCTGAACCCTCTTGAGTACCTAATGTCTTTACTAATGGCATAGAATCTTAACACGTAACCCTTGTACACCTCTCTCTCAAGGGCATTGTTGGCACATCTAGAGGCAAGGACCATGTCACACTTCTATGTATTCTCAGTGCTCCACACAGTTCCCTGAACATTTATGTGTTTATTGACAATGAAGAAAGTAAAAAGAAACCTGCAACTAATATACACCTGTTGCTTTCAATTTAGCAGATTTTTAGACCACAGAAAATACAGCAAGTCCTAAGTCCTATAGTACTCACAGGGCAATTTGGAAGATGTGAATGAGGCTCAATATCGTGTATATTTTAGGAATTCTCCTGAAGTACACAGGTTTTCACAGATTCCTCAGAGTACCTTCTAAAAAGAGAGATTGGGTACCTCTTTTGAATATTTCTATTATTACTTGATTTTGGAGGGTCAGACTTAGCCCAGGAAACCTGAATGAGTTTGGGGCAGGAAGCCTCGCCTCCAGGTGTGAGGAGGTGCTCCTTTCCTACCAGCTACATGCCCTGCTGGGAAAAGGAAGTCTAACTGCAGGATGACTTTGTGGTGACACATTCAAATTCAGTAATATCAAGTAGCGAATGATTCTTTAAAACTGAAAGCTTTTTTGGCTCTCTTCAGCTGTGGAGTGCAGCATAGACCTGACATGGACACAAATTATAACCAGAAGATTTGATCAATGAAATGAGGGAAATTCAGATAAAGGATATGAGGTTACAGAATTGTAGTAACACAGACAGACTGGGAACTCCTGTTGTAGCTTCTTAGAATAAATAGCTTGTGATTAAGTTGAGAATTGGGTGAAATAGCATTTTACTTGAGTATGAGCTTATTTTTAAAAAGTGTAAGTGAATCTTAGGATACGTTCACAAAATCTTTCAAGGTGATAGGGTTTTCTGTTTGTTTTTGCTTCTGGCCTGCTTGTTCCTGTCTTTACTTGCCTGGAGATAAAAGTATAAACCAGGTGACTCCTGGTGAGCCTAACAGCCCAACGATTGTGTGAGTTCAAACAAACTTCTCTGACAAGGATTTTCCGCAGACCTACAACCATGGATTCCAGCCTTTACCTGCCTTCGAGGGTTCTCCTTGACCTTCATTTGCCTGCAGAACCAGTATTTGGCACCCGGTGCCATTGGCTTGTAATTTGCCTTTTTAGCTCTCAGCTCCCAAGCTGCCAAATGAGAAGGGTGTGCCTTTTGGTCTGTTGGCTTGCTGCTTCAGCAGCACTGTACTGAATGCTGGAGAAGATGTGACATACAGAGCAGTGGTTCTCAACCAGAGCTGCACAAGAGGCACTTGAGGACACTTCAAAGAATTGCCACTATCTGCTTGACCCCCCCAGGAGTTCTCAGTTAGTGGCCTGAGATGGGCCTAGGCATCATTATTTTTAAAAAACTCTATAGGTGATTTTTCTAATGTCTGCTGCAATTGATCTCAGAGACTGGAAGGCAAACAGTCATACCAAATATCAAAGATAACCAGGCACAGTGGTTGGTGTCCTTTCCAGTTACAACCCCTGGCCACCTAGGCCTCCATCGAGGCCTTGTCCCCTCCCCAGAACATTTTCTCTGCTTTTTCCGGCCTATCAAACCTTACCTGCCGTATCTCCTATTCTCTCTGGGTCCCACTTTCTGGGAAACAATTAACTAATATGGCCCTGAAGTATGCTAATGGAAGTTAATAATTTACTGCACTTCTCTTCCCTTTGATCCTCTCATCTCAGTACGTTTGAATGACGACACATCTAAGAACAAGGGGTGACTAATTTTGGCAACTTCAGACCCGTTCAAGTGCCATTTATTTAATTTATTTATGAGGTGGGAGGAGAGAGTTTGTGCAGGCAGATCCAACCTTCAGGAAGACCACCTGGCCTTTAAGTTCCAACCCTATTTTTTATTTTTTTTAAGATTTTATTTTTCCTTTTTCTCCCCAAAGCCCTTCGGTACGTAGCTGTGCATTTTTAGTTGTGGGTCCTTCCAGTTGTGGCATGTGGGATGCCACCTCAGCGTGGCTTGACGAGCAGTGCCATGTCTGCGTCCAGGGTTCGAACTGGCGAAAACCTGGGCCACCCAAGCGGAGCACACGACCTTAACCGCTTGGCCACGGGGCGGCCCCTATTTTTTTTTTTTTTTTAAGATTGGCACCTGAGCTAACAACTGTTGCCTGCCTTCTTTTTTTTTTTTCTTCTTCTCTCCAAAGCCCCCCAGTACATAGTTGTAGATTCTAGTTGTGAGTGCCTCTGGTTGTGCTATGTGGGACGCCGCCTCATCATGGCCTAATGAGCGGTGCCATGTCTGTGCCCAGGATCTAAACTGGTGAAACCCTGGGCCACCAAAGCGGAGTGCGTGAACTTAACCACTCGGCCACGGGGCCAGCCCCCAAACCCTGTTGATTGGCACTGCTTGGCCTGCTCAGAGGAGGACCTGTGGCTGTCGAGAGTAAGAGAATGAAAAAACCATGTGTGTGGGTATTAAGCCCTCCTGCTCAGGATACACTGGGGCGGCCTACTTTGTAGATTTTCTGTACTTAGCTCTGTTTCTTTGAGACAAGTACAGCAGAGACTTTCCCTTAGTCATTCTGCCACTGGTCTTCTGCAGAGCTGCTCTGGAGCTGCTGGTAACCCCCTTGGACATGAGAGCAAAGGTTAATCTCATTTTGAGAGAAATGACCTGCAATGTGTTCACTCAACCAACAAGAAAACACCATGTTTATCACTTAGGAATTAGTCTCGCTTCTTTCTTGTCTCCCTATTAATGATATGTCTCCAAGCCTTCCTGGTATTTCCTATAATATGTTCCCATTTTTTTCTTGCCAGTGAAATATTTGTGGAACGTTATGTAGACAAGGAGTCTGATTTTACCATGCTACATTTATAAAAAGAATGTTACGATTTTTTTTTTTAACTTAGCCCTTTCTCCTTTCCTTGGGCCTTTTTCTATAATTGTGTTCCCACAGTCTGTGCTTGCTAGAGATAGTCTAAAAAATAGCACCAAAGTTTGAAGTTGTTGCCATGTTTTTTTTTGGTTTTGGTTTTGTTTTACTCCCCACTGTCACTGTTTCTGACTTCCCTAGTGTCCAGCAGAGGGCAGCCTAGTCTCACTAAAAATTTCAGCACTCCTTTTACTCCCGGAATCTCATTAGTTTCAGGATTTGCTGTGTTCTTGGTGTTGAAATTCAAGTGTAAGTTGAAATATCTGAGTTGCATTTCTTTAGACTTTATATCCTTACATCGCACTCTTAAATTGCTATAGTTGCAAAAATGTCCTGGAGAAAACCATGCCCGTAATTTGTGGAGGATGGATCATCCACCACAACAGTGATTCCCTGGTCTGTAAATTATTCAAAGGTCAATTCTTCTCAGTTAATTTCAGTTCTATGTGACATGACCTTGTTGGTATTTCTAGGTAATAAAAGATATACGTTTGGTGGAGAAGGGGAAGCGGCTACTTTTAGGGGTAATTACTAGCCATTTGCCCATTTTCAAGGTTCTCAAAATGAGCAAATTATGTCATATACACAGTCTTAACTTTGCCCCTGCTAACTTATTGATATCATCAAAGGCAACCCAAAGGGTATATGAATGTCCAGGGTTCTCCCTTCCATCAGATGCCAGCACATTATCCACAGTAGCTCAATGAGAGGTATTAGCATTTAGCAGGGGCTCAGCCCTTGCAAAGTAAAAGATCTTAGATATTCTTTGATTGCTTTTCATGTGTAGGTCATGGGGTGAAAAGGAAACATTTGCAGAAGGAAGTAGAATTTGCATTTAAAAGTGTAGGGTACCTACCTAGGCAAATTTAAGCCTTGAGGAACAGACAAGGCCACCTCTTTGATATAGAAGGAGAGTCCCTCCTTTATTTGTGTGACACCTGATAGATACCCTCCTTTGAACACAACCTTAGAACTATATGATGAATGTATTGGAGTTTGGGGTGGTTTTTTTTTGTTATTTTGGGGGTTCTTTTTGTTTTTTTTTCTACCCTCTAGATTGTGAGATTTGCTCTGTGGAGAAATCATATGAATAATAGCTAACATTTATTAAGCATTTACTATATGTCAGGAATGTTTCAAGTCGCATTTTTCTCACATAATCTTTACAACAACCTAATGAGATTGATAACTATCATTATCCTCTTTTTAAAGATGGAGAAACTGATACTCAGAGATGTTAAATGTCTTTCCCAAAATCACCTAGGTAGAAAGTTGCAGACCTGGGATTCAAACCCAAGTAGTCTATCTGACTCCAGACCCTCTGTTTTAACCGTGATGTTATACTCCCTATTTCATGACCTCTTTGAAGTCCAGAGCTCCCGGCCTCCTTTTTTGGATATTATGTTGAGGTATCTGGAATGATTAGATAAGAACAGGATCTAGTCAAAGTTGTTTCAGTTGTTTTTTTTTTTTTTTTTTTGCCATCTTCTTAATCTGCCTCCAGTAATCACAGCCTGGAGGTTGTCCTAGTAAGGGGGAGTGTGCAGATGATACATTCAGTCTTTGTAGGGGCTTTTCTAGAACACTGTGGGCCCCCAGCTAATTTTAATCACACAACTAGATCAGAAAGGGAGCTGATTTCCTGAAATCCTAGAAGTTAGTGGAAATTTCGGTTTCTGATTACAGTTCCAGCCAAATTTCTGCTGAGACCTGGGTGGCGTGTCCAGGGGGTCTTGGCACTGATTCTTTCTTACTCTCATGACCCCTTTCCTAACAGTTCTGCTGGGCAGATCAGAAAAAGAAATGGGAAAGAATGCCATCTTCAGGGAACACCACTGGGAAAAGCTTTCAGGGGACCAGGAATATTTTAAGCAATACCTGCTTTTACTAAATCAAACCTCTGTCTAGTTGGAGCTTGGGGACAGTGTCCAGATGCTGAAAGCTACTACTTATATTGGCTGGGTCTAATACAAGGCATGGTGATAAGGGCTTGCAGAAATAACAGAGAAGAAGGAAGACTGGACTCTCCCCTGTGGGCATAGCAGGGCTAGACAGAGAATAGCTGGCAGTGGGGGCTGTCATACACATCTGTGGATGCCACTGGGAAGGCCAGCCAGGAGGAGGCAAAGTCCAGTCTATGGTGTGGTAACCAAGAGCCAAAAGGTTTGTTTGTTTGAATACATAATAATTTCCACGGTTTGGAATTCAAAAAGACTAAATGCAATGTGGTATCTTGGATTGGGTCCTGAAACAGAAAAGAGGCAGTAGTGGAAAAATGGGTGAAATTAAAGTAAATTAGTAAATAGTAAAAACCAAACAAATGAAAGGACAAATGGATATACTGTACATTGAAAATTCTCCCTTCTACCTCTGTTCACCAGGTACCCAGTTACCTTCCCATAATCAATCAATGTGATTAGTCATATATGTCCTTCCAGAGTTGTTTTTTTTTCCTTCAGATTAGCACCTGAGCTAATAACTGTTGCCAATCTTTTTTTTTTTTTGCTTTTTCTCCCCAAATCCCCCCAGTGCATAGTTGTATATTTTAGTTGTGGGTCCTTCTAGTTGTGGCATGTGGGATGCCGCCTCAGAGTGGCCTGACTGAGCGGTGCCATGTCCGTGCCCAGGATCCGAAACAGCAAAACCCTGGGCCACCGAAGCGGAGCAAGCAAACTTAACCACTCGGCCACAGGGCTGGCCCCACAGAGATTTTTTTTTTATGCTTATTCAAGAACATGTGTGTGCATTTTATTTTACACAAGTGGTAAGATACTATACATTGTTCTGGCGCTTGCTTTTTTTTTTAATCTTAAGATATTTTAATATTACCTGTTAAGGAGCAATCTATAATTTCCGAATATTTTCTGCTTAACTTACACTCCACAACTTCAATAACACTGTGTGCCTTGCTTTTCCACTTAACACCGTAACAAAGGGTTTTTGTTGAGCTGTGGATAGCATCTGGCAAGATAATCAGGGGACTGTCCTAAGAATGCTTTAGCCCATAGTAGGACTCAAAGGCCTAATGCTTTGAGGAAGGTTGTGATGTCTGTTGGATCTCCAGGTTGATTGCAGCTTAAGTCTACCCTGTGTTAGAGGAAGTACTAATTCTGACTGCTCTTCTTGGGGACCTGGGGGCCTGCACGCCTTAAGCATAGGTCTCCAGGTGTTCTCTTTTTATGTTTGACTTGGGCACCAGATCAGTGAGCCCTTGGTAATCAATAACGTAACTTCTAACGTTTACATGATGCTTTCCATTTACAAGGTACTTTACATTATGGATCCTATTCCTCACAACAACCCCAAGAGAGAATAAGGTAAGATTTACCCCTATTTTAGCAGTGAGGAAACCTTCTGGAAGGCCTGAGTCAGGTCTTCTGACTCTAAATTGTGTACTCCTTTCATCCTTTCACACCGGTCCTCTTTGTTGCCAATGCTCAATTGACCGGAATGTTTCCTACCTGCTTCTACTTCCTCAGTAGATAATAACTATAAATGGATAATATTTGAGGGCTTACTCTTGTCAGGCATTAATCTAAGGACTATACATGAATTATTTAATCTTAACAACCTTATGGGGTAAGCCTTACAGCCCCACTCTACAGATGCAGAAAGCCAAGAATGAGCAGGGATAAGTTATTTGCTGAAAGTTGCACAGCTAGTCATTGGTAGAGCTGGGATGTCAATCTAGGTCTTCCTGACTCCAGTGTGTACTCTCCTAACCATTGTACGTACTGCCCTGAATCAGAACTGACTGTCCCATTTCTTTGAGCTGCTCTTCCCAATAATTCAAGCAAAGTTTTGCTCTGGAAATCCAATACCCTTTTTATATCTAGTGATCAGCTGTGGCGTGAAGGTAGGGGATGAAGCAAGGAGTAGTGATAATCCCTGATTATGAGTTCCATAGCTTCTTCTGATTCACCGTGTGACTCCAGGTAAAGTCTTTTTCTCTTTGTCAAGTATTCCTAGCCATAAAAATGGGGTTAAAATTTTGCCACAAAGCAGAGAAGAGAAAGAATCTGAAAATACTGAGGTGAAGTTGAGGGGAAAATATTTGAGACTCACAGGATGAAGACATTCTTTGTATACACATAAATTCAAAATATCATTAACACCATGGTGAAAATTGCTACTTTGCAATGAATTAAGTACAGACCTGGGAATCTGTTTACCAGGGTCATCTTGCTAAATGAAGAAAATTGGAAAATGCCTGCATGTGCCTCAGGTTTTCTGTGCATGAACTTGGCCGTCCACCACTTTCTTGATGGCCTTTTCAATGGGATGGCACTGCTGGGTCTGCCCTGAAAGAACCACCCACATCTAGGTCTCTCTCCCGCACCTGGCCTTCTCTCCCGGCGGGGTGACTCTGTGGAGCAGATCAGCCCTGGAGTGAGCATGTATTTGTAAACTCTGCAGACTGTGAGGAAGAGGCAAGCTTAGTAAATGTGAGGCAAGGGGCCGGAGAGCACAACAGTGATGTCATTCACACTTCCTCGGCACTGACCCTTTTCTGTTGTGACACTGAGAGCTGTTACAAGCACAGGAGTTGGTGGCTGTTAATCCCATCTGCCTGTGTTTCTCCATACTCTTGGTGCTTCATCTGAAGGAATGGGCGAATCTAACCTTGTCTTCCCTTGATGCGCTGGATGAGTGAACTATAGGTGGGTATCAGGACTCAGTGCTGAGAATGTCACATTGTTTCCTGAGTGTTGCTTTAAATCCTCATCCTCATCTCAGCTGTTGCCTCTGGCACTCCCTGGTCATTAGTTTCTTCTGTGTGTGGGACATGGAGCAGAGACCAGAAGGAGCACTAGAGAGGAAGAGAGGGTATGGAAACAGCTCAGTGCCACAGTTCTACATTTGTAGTGCTGAGCTGACTTCCAGGAATCCAGAAAAAGAGAGATCATTTTAATCTGGCAAAAACCACAGCCAATAGGGACAGAATTGCTTATTTGTTTTTAATTCTTCTCTCTCTCTTCTTTTTTTTTGTGAGGAAGATTGGCCCTGAGCTAACATCTGTTGCCAATCTTTTTTTTTTCTTTCTTTCTCTCCCTAAAGCCCCAGTACATAGTTGTATATCCTAGTTGTAGCTCCTTCTAGTTCCCCAACTTGGGACGCTGCCACAGCATGGCTTGATGAGCAGTGCGTAGTTCTGCGCCCAGGATCGCAACTGGCAAACCCCAGGCCACTGAAGCGGAGCACACGAACTTAACCACTCGGCCACAGGGCTGGCCCCAAGAATTGGTTATTGATACGCAGTTGTAGCTATCATTTGCTTTCTCGGGACTGAGGTGGCTTCCAAAGACTCTCTTCAGACTTTCCTTGAGCAGATGCTTGTTTGTTGACAAGGTAATTATTTTTCCAGATGAACTTTTTTTTCTTTTTTAAAGATTTTATTTTTTCCTTTTTCTCCCCAAAGCCCCCCGGTACATGGTTGTATATTCTTCGTTGTGGGTCCTTCTAGTTGTGGCATGTGGGACGCTGCCTCAGCGTGGTTTGATGAGCAGTGCCATGTCCGCGCCCAGGATTCGAACCGACGAAACACTGGGCCGCCTGCAGTGGAGCATGCGAACTTAACCACTCGGCCACAGGGCCAGCCCCTCTAGATGAACTTTTTAAATCAATGTCTTTCAAATGTCATTGTACATTAGAACCACCAGGGGTGCACAGTAAAATGTCCTGCCCTATTCTCGGGGATTCTGATTCAGTAAATCTGGAGTGGAGGCCAGAAATCCACATTTTTTTCCAGTTTTATTGAGAAATAATTGACATTCAGGAATCTGCTTTTTTTTTTTTCTGAGGAAGATTAGCCCTAACTTAACATCTGTTACCAATCCTCCTGTTTATTTGCTTAAGGAAGATTAGCCCTGAGCTAACAGCTGTGCCAGTCTTCTTCCATTTTATATGTGGGTTGTGGCCACAGCATGGCTGATGAGTGGTGTAGGTCCACACCTGGGATCCTAACCTGCAAACCCAGGCCACTGAAGTGGAGGGCACCGAACTTAAATCACTAGGCCACTGGGCTGGCCCCTGGAATTTGCATTTTTAAACAAGCACCTTAGGTGATTCAGATAGTCAGTGGACCACACTCCCCAAAAGACTGTCTTACATTTTGTTCTAGTTTCCATTTGGCCCAGATTTTGAAATGGCCTCTTTCTGCTTCAGTCTGTTTTAATCACTTTCTTTATTGAAGGCTTTATTAGCATCTCCATGTTTATTATCTGTTTCATTCTCACACCATCACAGAAACCAGAGAGGGAACCAGAGGTGGTTAGCTCTATTTTATTGGGGATGAGGGGGTGGGAGGTGGGATTGAGGCATACGGAGAGGTAGGTCACAATGAGTTAGAGACAGAGGTGGGAACTGAAGGCCAGAATTGATGACTCTCAAACCAGGCAATTTTCTGGGGCCTATTTTCTCAGCTTGTGATTTCATATTTAATCATAGTTATTCCTTAGGTGTCCAATTCATTGTGCTTGGGAAAGCAAAATGTATCTGAGTTTTAAACAAAATAGCTTGGCATCAATCAGTGTGCTAATTTTTGTTTAGCATATGGAGGGTCACCTAAGCGTCAGCTAATATCTAGATGGCGGTATGTGTGGAAGTGACTCAACGTGCTGCTCTCTGCCCTTGCTTCCTTTATCATTTCTGAACACTTTTTACATCAAGTACAAGGAAACAGATTTCTCCTCTCCATGCCAATAGGAACCCGCTCTGGTCTTCTAACTGGTAAAATACTAAATCAAAAGACCTCTCAGCTCTCTGTTTGTCAAACTTGTAGTATTTGGATCCATTACTAAAGGTAGAAAACACTTGAAAACTCTGTCAACTTAAATTATTTTTATTACATTGTTACTTAAATTTAAAATATAAAGTAGGAATATAATGTTCTTTTATTTATAGTTCTTATACAACTAAAAAACCAAAATAGATTTACAAATTAAATACAAATGAAACCACAAAACTAATACTATTCATGTTAATAAAGTAATTTAACTGTATTAATGTATTTTGTTTAGACTATATTATCCCTTGTATTTTGACTATGGTATTGCCCATGAAACCTCAGCTTCTTTTGAGTTCAACCTGCCTATGCCACCAAGTGACCTCTGACATCTCAGTTTTCTCACCACTTTTCTGTTAGAACTATTGTAAATGTGCAGTCCTGTGATGTCCTGTGATTTGGCTTTCATTTTGTGCATGAAAACACCATTTTCGGGGCTGGCCCCGTGGCCGAGTGGTTAAGTTCGCGCGCTCCACTGCAGGTGGCCCAGTGTTTCGTTGGTTCGAATCCTGGGCGCGGACATGGCACTGCTCATCAGACCACGCTGAGGCAGCGTCCCACATGCCACAGCTAGAAGAACCCACAATGAAGAATACACAACTATGTACCGGGGGGCTTTGGGGAGAAAAAGGAAAAAATAAAATCTTAAAAAAAAAAAAACAAAAAAAAACCCCACCATTTTCATTCTAAATCCACCTCTCTTCTTTTCTCATTATCCTAAAACAATAAAAGCAGCATTGAAACACATGTGCAAATGTAGGTACTGAAATCATGTGGCAATACTGGGTTATGAAGTGGTCACCCAAACAATCCAGAATATGCTTATGCAAATCCAAAAAATATTATCTACATGAAAACAAAATTAAAACCCTAGAGAATACATCCATAGACCTAATTTGAAAAATACTATTCAGGTCTACTGGTTCCCAAACCGCCACTACTATCAAATGCCCTATCTACTGTGTTCACTTCCAGGAACCTCATGTTTTAAAAAAAAGTCTCCTAAACTGTATTTATTAATAATTTCACATTTTTATTAATCAGACACATAGAATTACCATTTCAAAGCTTGTGATCACCATATGTAATCATCACTCTAAGCTGCTTATAGTTCAAAACAAACAAACAAACAAGACAGGACATTTTAGTAATTCTGTGCTGCCCTAACAAGGGTAAATGAGAACTTTCCATTAAGTTTTGTAAGAAAGAACTCCCATACCCTCACCTCCTCCCACTGCTGCTTCTGAGGACTCTTGGAGTTTTAGGAGGCCATTTAGCCTTTCTTGTACAAGTAAAGTAGCCCCTCCACTGCATTTGGAAGGATTAAAGCTTGTCCTAGTTTTGCTTGATTGTTGTACTTCTAGCATGCTAAAGATCTAAAAAATGGGAGGAAGAAAATACAACAGAAGGCACCATTCCAGTACCAAACTGAAAAGAAACACAAAAACAAGAGAGCAGCATGTTTTTAACAGCTTGCATGGAGAAAGCGGAAAAAATATTGACTGGGGAGTTTGGACAGCACTGTTCATTTTCTCTCACCGCCCGCGTTATTTGTCTTACGGAGCAGGAGCCAGATACAATTCTGGCGCACAGGCCAAAGGAAGAGGTGGAGGGGTTCTGTGGAAGCTTGAGGCTAGTGGGGAAATTAGGGCTGGAGACCCAGTGGCTCAGGGCCAGGATGAAAGGAGGGGAGGCGCTAAATCTTTTTTCCTCCTGGCCTTGGGCATCCTCTTTGATCCCTCTGAGTCCTAAGAGGGCACAGCACGGGTCACTTAAGTAGGAGGTCCCTGACCCCTTCAGATCACCAGGAGCAGGATGAATCCCTGCCCTTGTTTCTTTCGGCTGGGGAAAGGACGCAGGGGATCCGTTCGCTTTCTTAGCCCACCCTTCTTCTGGAGTTTAGACCTACAGCTCCCGCAAGGGGGACTGGGCGGGAGCCTTTACGAGCCGGGTAGACACCCGGCTGCTACACCTCCGCGGAGCTGGAGCGCGGGCTTTAGCCCTGCCTGCCTGGGCGCGGGGCGGGGCCTGGGCGCGGGGCGGGGCCAGGACGCGGGGCGGGGCCTGGGCGCGGGGCGGGGCCTGGGCGCGGGGCGGGGCCAGGACGCGGGGCGGGGCCAGGACGCGGGGCGGGGCCTGGGCGCGGGGCGGGGCCTGGGCGCGGGGCGGGGCCGGGCGGCGGCAACTGGCCGGAGGAGAAAGAACATGGCGGGCGCTGCAGGGCCCGGGATCGGCCCAGGGGCAGCAGGCGGAGATGGAGACGATTCGCTATATCCGATCGCGGTTCTAATCGACGAGCTCCGCAATGAGGACGTGCAGGTACTGGGGTCAGGGTCGGGGAGCGGAGGCGGGCCCGGCGGGACGCGTGGTAGGGAAGAGGGAAGGCCGGCGCCGCGGTGGGGGAGGCCCGGGGATTGAAAGAGCCGGCTCGGAGTAGAAACTTGACGGGGAGGAAGGGAGCGACCCGTGAGGGGCTGGGTGCCTCGACCCGACCCTCCTGGGGACCTCGCCAGCACTCCTCTTCCTGACCCCCTGAGGCGTCTGCCCGGCGTCCCACCGGTCCGGGCCGGTCGTGGGAGAAGCGGCTTCCCGCCTGGGCGCCCCTTCCGGGCGGTGCGGAGGGAGCGCCGCGTCCAGCCCTGGGCCGGCCGTCCTTGTGGCCGAGCGGGCGGGAGCGGGGCGGCGCGGGGGCGCCAGGGGCCCTTGGAAGTGCGGGTGAATGGGTGCCTTCCTCTCGGCTGGGACCCCGGCCGGGCTCGCTGGGTAGAAAGAGGGTGGGTTGGCCGATTAACCTAGAGGAGTCGGTGTAGCAGCTCGGGGGGCACTTTTCTTTGAAAAGGCAGGGGTTGTATTCACCCGTTTCACCTGCTTCATCACTGCCGGAGTTTTCTCTCTTTAAAATTGTCTCACTTCCTGGCTATCGTATGTTCTTTCATTCATTTCGCCAGTGGGCCCTTCGGAGTGTTTCTGCTAGATCTTCCTTTGGCTGATGAAGCCGAGCTCCTGAGGTTCCTCATAGAATAAAGTCTAAACTGAAGGTTTTTCTCATTCTTACCCGTATGTCATTAATTCACCTGTTTGCAACTTTTGTCTTCTGGGCTAAATCACAACTTTTGGTTTTTTTACTTCGTTCTTTTTTCCACTTTGTTTTTTAAAGCTCCGTCTCAACAGTATTAAGAAGTTATCAACAATTGCTCTAGCACTTGGAGTAGAAAGGACGCGAACTGAACTGCTGCCATTCCTTACAGGTATGTGAATCTTTGTTTAAAGACAGGCATGGGCGTTTCTGTTTTCCAGTGGCTTTCAAAACTTTGATTATTTTTTAGCATTTGTTACCCACAGCACTGCTAAGTACCAAACTGCACCTGATGCTTTCTGGGCAAAAGGAAACAGGACAGAGCATACTGTAATACTGTGGCCAGACATATTCAAACATTAACTGTTTAGTTAATAGTAAATAATTGATATGGGATTATGAGTTTCTAATTCATTCTGTAAAACAACTAAGAAGACTCTTGAATGAGAAGGAAGAAAAGGCTGTTACAGGATTGTGACAGGACCATCTAGTTACATAGTGAGCCTCTTCCTAGTTTTGTGTGTGCCCAGTTCTGGGCCAGCTGTCCTTGTTGATGAGTACTGGGTTGTTGTCATTTCCAGATACAATTTATGATGAAGATGAGGTACTGTTAGCTCTTGCAGAGCAGCTGGGAAATTTCACCGGCCTCGTGGGAGGTCCTGACTTTGCCCACTGTTTGCTGGTAAGTATATTCCGCCTGCCCTCCTTCTAGAAGTTTTGCAGTATAAATGATACGTTGTTTGGTGATAGGCACACTGCAACATTTTTTTATTCAGATCTTTTTATGGATAGTCACAGTGTTAGCTATTGAGAAAATAAATAATGTAGGCACTTTGGGCTCAACCCTTTCTTATTTTTTCTGACGATGAATATAAGAACTTCTTCCTCTTTTGTTTTCTGCCTCTTTAGAGTTATTTGTCAGTTTAGAGGTTGGGAGAAAAAAGATTTGTTTGTTTGGGTTTTTTTCCTTGAAATTGGAAATCATAATTCTCGTCTAGCAGTGTCATGACTTTGGAAATATTTATTAGCTTTTTGTCTTCGATTGTAAGCATAAGTTTTGCTTCTGACTGACTTTGTGAATTTGGTGAGTTTAGTTCAATTTAGTTGACATTTGTTGAGAGCCTACTATATCAGGCACTGAAGTTACAGTGGTAATGTTAAAGAAGATCAGTGTGAATGGAATGAGGTCTCTGTCCTTATTTATCAACAAATAATTACTGTACAGTGTTAGATGGAAAAGTAGAAGCACATACATGGTACTCAGTAATTGAGAAGAGAAAGAGATTAACTCAGGCTGATCAGGGATGACCTCTTGGGAGATGACATCTGAACCAGGTTTTGAAGGATGACTAGGAATTTCGACAGTTGCGCAAGATGAGGGTGTATGCTTCAGGGCTTAAATACTGTCTGTGTGATCCTGACTTGTGATTTTTCTCTCTGCCTTTCTATGGAACTTCAGATATAGCCAGAGAGAGAGAGAAATGTCTATCTCTTTGTCTCTCTCCATCTGCCTATGATTTTTCTACTAGGATGTCAAGCAGGCATTTCAAATTTAACATGCCTAAAACAGATCTTAATTTTCTCCCCAAAATATGCCTCTCCTTTAGTTGTCCCATTTCAGTAAATGGCATCACCATCTACCCGGTTGCACAAGCCAAAACCCAGAAGACATTCTTGAATCTTCTTTCCCTCATTTTCCACATCTAATCCATTAGTAACTTCTGCAGATTCTCTGTATATTCCAAATCAGTCCAATTTCTTCCATCCCTACTACTACCTGGCTCATCTTTTCTCTAGTCTTTCCAGGCCACATGATCCCTCCTCTTGATTACTACAGTAGCTTTCTAACTATTGCCTTCCACCTCACCCCCACAGTTCACTGTACACCCAGCAGATGGATCACTCTCTGCCGTGGCTCTTAGAAAATCCAAATTTCTGCCAGAGCTTGTATTTTAGCTTACAAAACCTGCCTCTGTGAGCTTATCTCATACTATGTTCCCTCTTGGTAACCTCATTCCATTCACAGTGATCTTTCTGTTCTTTGAATAGACGAACCTTGTTATTGCCTTAAGACTTTTGCTCTAGGTATTTCCTCTAATAAAATGTTCTTTTGAGCTTCCTATGGCTGGCCCCTTGTCGTTCAGATATCAACCTCAAAGCATCTTCTCAGAGAGGCCTTCTGTGACCACTCAATCTGAAATTACCTCCCAGTCACCCCTTATCACTTCCTCCTATTCTGTTTCTTTACAGAGTACTCATCACCATCTGATTGTTTTCTTGATTAGTTGTTGTCTTCCTCCATTAGAATATAAACTCCACTGGAGCTAGGAACCTGTCTCTTGTTTCTCTCTGTCCTCAGTGCTAGAATACAACAGTAATCATTTACTGAAAGAATGAGTTGCAGAGGCTTGGAAGCATGAAACAGGTTGTGTTGCTGGAGTACAAGTGTTGGACTGGGGTTGGCAGGAGTGGTGGTTGAGGGCAGTAGGAAAAGAGCATGGAGAAATAGGCAGAGTTCAAATCAGGAGACAACTTGTGTGCGATTCTCAGGAGCTTGGCTTTGTCCTGTGGTAGTGATAGAGATTGTCCAACTGTACTGCATGAGAGGAGGTCAGAGAAGGCGGGGAAGGTCTTGAAGAGCCTTCGCAAGTAAGAAAGCAGTAATTTTTCAAAGGGCTTCTGAAATACCTCTTAGGAAACCTGAGTACTTTCTACCTCTGCATCAAACCATTTTCAAAATGTCTGTTAGGTAGACTTGCTTCTTCCTTTTGACTCATTGTAATTCTGTTTCATTTTCTTGCTCAGTTCTACATATGAGTTTTGTCTTTAACATTTGCAGCTCATAGCATATGCTGAATCTACCTAGACCAAATGCAAACCCAGGAAGGGAGAGGTTCAGAGAACATCCTTCAGTTTTCACTGGGCTTTGTCATATTCACTTACTGAGCCAAGTCCAGACCAACCTGTTTGGTCTCTTTGCTTCCCAAAGCTGCAAGCAAGGATTCTTACCAGCTCTGTGCTCTTCAATTAATTGTTTTATCAGAAACTCCTGCTTTATGTCTGGCTCATGGAAAGATTCTGGATGTATTCTGAGAAAAATGATTTGTACTTAGGCTTTTATAGGTTGGATAGGTTGATGGTGTGGAGCTAGTGGACGGGTTGCTTGCACTTCCAGAAATGGTAGAATAACACTCCAATGGCCGTGGACTCAGTTGCTTGATGAGATGTCATCATGTAATTGTGGTGCCCAGCATTGCTCATGTTTTTGCATTTATTCTTGAAATATACACGATCCTGTCTGAATTTGGCTACATATCTTTTAAACCTAGTGATTCAGCTCATAGTAATATTAATATTGTGTCAAATCTCTTCCACGGTGTCATTTGTAGACACCATCTGGGAATTGCCATCTGGGACATGATATCTTGGCTACCCTACAGAAGTCGTGTCTTCAGGTTGGACACACCATATGTTATCACTGTGTGAACTGAAAGTAACCATTTGGTGTGGTGTAGCTAACATGGTTACATGTACCACCTCCTTTCAGTCACTTTAAAAGGTGATAATCTGTATGTAAACTGATTCAATAAATTTTCTTCTCTGGTTTTCCTTTTTGATCCACTCAGCCTCCTTTGGAAAGCCTGGCGACTGTGGAAGAGACTGTGGTTCGCGACAAGGCGGTGGAGTCCCTGAGGCAGATCTCCCAGGAGCATACTCCTGTGGCTCTGGAAGCTCATTTTGTACCTCTGGTGAAACGCCTGGCGAGTGGGGATTGGTTCACTTCTCGCACATCTGCGTGTGGTTTGTTCAGCGTTTGCTATCCCAGGGCTTCAAATGCTCTCAAAGCAGAAATTAGACAGTAAGATATGGTATTTTTTTTAGTTATTTGGGGTTTTGGGAACTTGTTGCTGACAGTTTACACAGTACCCTGTTACCAGTGAGTGGCTGATACAAGGATAGTAGGATTGATGACATCACTTTTTATTGTCCAGTGGAATATACCAGAGGTTTTATCTTTGTCACTTCTGTGAGTAGAAGACTAATCACTGATGTTTGTAAGAGAAAAACCTCTAAAATGTCTTCATGTGTGTGTGCGTGTGTGTATATGTGTGTGTTGGAGGGTGTTCAATCAATGGTGTTTGACAGGAAATACTTTTCTTACTTTATTTATTCTAGATACTTCCGTTCCTTGTGCACAGATGACACACCAATGGTACGACGTGCTGCTGCTTCCAAGTTGGGTGAATTTGCAAAAGTTTTGGAATTAGACAGTGTGAAAAGTGAAATTGTTCCATTGTTTACTAATCTAGCTTCAGATGAACAGGTAAGTTAACTTTTATTATTTAAGGTACACAGATAGGCTCTTGTCCTCTAACATTTTAAGAGTTTCTTTGGAAGTTTTGGTTCTCATGTCAGGATCCTTTTTGCAAATTTAATGCTTATTCTGGCCTGGATAAAGTTTAATATGACCCATCTCAGTGTCTCTATAATTCTTTCTTAACCAGACTATGATTTTCTTTTATGTTAGCAGCTGTTGAAAGGAGGAGTCAGAGGAAACGGGAGCCATAATTAGAAAGGAAGACCAGAGCTGCATTAAGGGGTGACATACCTATGGGAATTGCAGAGGGGATTGTCATTTGGGAGAGTAATATTTCCTGGAATTTTTGACTTTGAGATAAACAAGCATAGCAAGGTTAGGAAGCCTATTTGAGCCTCTGCCTTCTCTATATGAATGTTTAGGATGACTTTGCATAATAGCAATTTTAAATCCAGGGATCTAGATCTCTTTGGTATAGAAATAATAATAACAACAGCAAGCACCTAAATAAAGTACTTAATCTTTCTCAACCTGTTTTAAGTGGTTTACATGGATGAAGTAACTTGGTCCTCACAACAGCCGCATGAGGCGGATACCCCATTTTACATATGAGGAAACAGAGGCACAGGAAATTGAAATCAGTTGCTCAAGGTTGCATCGTTGGCAGTGCTGGGAATGGGATTTGAATCTGGGCAGTTTGTCTCCAGAGTTCACGGCCTTCACAGCCAGGCTGTACTGCTCCTGTATGTGCTTCAGAGGATCAGTCCCCAGACTTCCTGAACTCGAGAAGAAGAGTCCTTTCAGGTTTTCAATTTGCCTGGCGCCTGTGCTAGGATGACTATGTGTGTGCAGGACTAAAAGCACCAGACGCATACTGATGAGTCTCATTTTCAGATTCGAAATCTGAGGGTGGCAAATCTTACTTTCAAAATAATAATATCTAGAAAACACAAAATAAATATGTAACTTAATGAATTATTATAAGGTAATGTTGTCTATCATCTGTGAAAGGAGACAGGACTTTAACAGCCACTATTCCATAGGCCCTCCGTGGACTCCCCCCAAACACCCCCTCCCCCTTCCACTCTCCACTCCTCGCTCCCCACCCCCTTAAAGACTAACGCTTTATCTTGACTTTTATGGGAACCACCTCCTTGCTTCTCTTTGCATTTTTATTATTCAAGCATAGTTTAAAACAGTACTGTCCAACAGAAATACAATGTGAGTTACTTATTAGTTTTAAGTTTTTAGAAGCCGCATTTAAAAGAGTAAAAAAAGGCAAAATTAATTTTAATAATATATTTTATTTAACCCAGTATATCCAAACTAATCATTTGAACATGTGGCACTAGCCACATTTCAAGTATTCAGAAGCCACAATGGATAATGGTTACCACATTGGACAGCATTAGTTTAAAATCCTCATTTGAGATTTTGTTGATTTCATTTTCCAGTGTATAATTTAACGTTTTCTTTTGTCCTCTGCATTTCCTACAAATTGGTAGTTGAATCTAGCGCGGGGGGATGGGGGGGCGCGTTGCAAATGTTTTCTGTAAAGGGCCAGATAGTAAATATTTTAGGCTTTGTGGGCTGGAGTTTCTGTTGTAGCTACTCAGCTCTGCTGTTGCAGCACAAAAGCACTATAATAAGTAAACTAACAGGCAGGGCCATGTTCCAGTACAACTTTATTTACAAAACTGACTGTCCTGGATTCGGCCAGTGTTTGCCCCACCCCTGATCTAGAGGCTTCATGAGATTTAGGTTTGATATTTTTGGGGCAATAAGATCACTTCATAGGTGGGGGGTTACTTTTTATCCAGAGGCATGTCATGTCTAGTTGTGGTGTTAGAAGCAATTGATGCTCAAAAAAGTATTAAGTGCTTAATTGTAAAATATGTGTATGTATATTCCCTCCGACCAGTGATAGAATTGCTGCTCTGGGCTTATTCATTCATTGGAAAAGTACTGAGCACCTACTACGCCATTCTGGTGCTGGGATACAGTGTTAAACAAGGCATAGAAACTCCGTCTCTCAGAGTTTACATTTTAATGAAGGAAAACAGATAGGGACCGGCTCCGTGGCCGAGTGGTTAAGTTTCCACGCTCCGCTGCGGTGGCCCAGGGTTCAGATCCTGGGCGCGGACATGGCACCGCTCGTCGGGCCACGTTGAGGCGGTGTCCTGCATCCCACAACTAGAAGGACCTGCAACTAAGATATACAACTATGTACAGAGCAGGGCGGGGTTTGGGAAATAAAGCAGAAAAAGAAAATAAAAAGATTGGCAACAGTTGTTAGCCTACGTGCCAATCTTTAAAAAAAAAAAAAAGAAAAGAAAACAGATAATGGATAAATAAGCAAAATATCAGAGATGAATGCTATGATGAAAATAGAATAGGGTGACATAATGGGGTGATGACAAGGCATTCCTCTAGACGGGCTAGTCAGAAGAAGACTTTGAAGAGATGACATAAACTGAGAGAAAAGAAAAATACGGGCTATGCCCTTTGCTAGAGTGTCAGAGCTCCAGGAAAAGAGACTTCCAGGAAGAAAGGACACCTAATGTAAAGGCCCTAAGGTTGGAACATAGCGGGTGGAAGGCACTGATAAGAGATGAGATAGGAGAAGACAAGCAGGGGCCAGATCATGGAGGACCTTTAAGCCAGAGTATAGAGTTTGGATTTTATTTTCTAGGTGTAGTGGGAATACACCTAGATTTTTAAGCAGAGATATGACTTGATGTAATTTATATTTTTAAAAGATTCTGTCTTCTGGGTGGAAACTGTAGTCATGTGTCACTTAACATCAGGGATATGTTCTGAGAAATGCGTTTTTCGGCGATTTAGTTGTGCAAACATCATAGAGTGTACTTACACAAACCTATTCATGGTATAGCCCACAGCACACCTAGGCTATGTGGTACTGATCTTATGGGACCACCATTGTACACATGGCCTGTTGTTGACTGAAACACCATTATGCGGCACATGATTGTAAATTGTAAGGTGGAAGGTGAGAATAGAAACAAAAAGACCAGTTAGGAGACTTTTGTAATAATCCAGGCAAGAGATGATGGTGAACTAGGGTGGTAGAGTGAAGATGGAGGGAGTCGGGAGAAAGTTTGGGAGGTGGAGTCAGTAGAACTACAGTTGGATTGATGAAGGGACGAGGAGTCAAGGAGATCTTGATTTTTGGCTTTAGCAGCTGGGTGGATGGTGGTGTCGTTGCTGAGATAGAGAAGATTCTGGGGGGAGGAGCAGGTATGGGAAGAAAATCAGGCGTTCTGGAAGGGGAGTAATTGAGTAACAAATATTTATTGGTATATTTTCCCATAGATGATAGGAGTCCCTTGATTTAGCATCATTTTTGGAATCCAGAAATATCTGTATAGCCACTACCAAGAACCTAGTAATAGCTTTTTCAGCCTGGTCATTGAGTGTCAGGCATATAGTAAGTTATTGTTGATCTACAATTTTTTAAATTTGTAATATTTTAGAAAGTGGATGTTGCTGTATCTCTCTGTTGTCTGTATGTATGTGCATATATATATATATATATAAAATATACTTATGTACACACATAACACTTAAAATTTTTGTCTTGTTTCTTCTGGGTGCTCAGATGTTTATATATTTTCTGTTTCTATTTACGTATTTATGATTCCCAAATCTATAGTCTCAATTCCTAATTTCTCATTGATTTGTCTAATTGTATTTTCTACTTGCTTAAAGGACATGTAAGTATCGCATTGACACTTGGCAGTTATGTTTGGAAAGCTGAGTTCATTAATCCCATACCTTTCTAATTTTTTCTGCTCCATTTTTCTAGGCTTGGCCAGTTGAAAGTTATTCTCTCCTTGGTCCTCAGCATTTAAATCTAACGATTTTTTATTGTTATTATGATGAACTCTTAATTTGTTTTCTGTGTATTTCTTTTTTTTTTTAAAGATTTTATTTTTCCTACTTCTCCCCAAAACCCCCCAGTACATAGTTGTATGTTTTTTTTAGTTGTGGGTCCTTCTAGTTGTAGCATGTGCGACGCCACCTCAGGATGGCTTGATGAGCAGTGCTAGGTCCGCGCCCATGATCTGAACCCTGGGCCGCTGAAGTGGAGCGTGCAAACTTAACCACTTGGCCACGGGGCAGGCCCCAGTTTTCTGTGTATTTCTTTCCAAGTCATCATCTCACGCTTGAACTCTTATTCGTGCTGCCCCAAACTGAACGTTTTGAAAACTGAGCTTCCTCAGTGACTCCCCTTTACCCTTATTCTCTTTTTCTGTACTGGTCTGTTATAAACAACTTGTACGAGCATAGTTTTCATTTTATCCCTCAGCAACTTATTATAGTGAGGTTTTGATGATATCATTAAAATGTTCTCCTTTTTTCACTTTATCTTTGCATTTGCATTTCGTCTTCCTTAATAAAAACTGCTCTCCAGCCAACGTAATTACTTTGCTGTTCACTCTTAGAACGAAGTCGTTTTCTACCTTCATGGCTTTCACATGCCATTCCAGGCAAAGTGAGCAGCTATTTCAAGATGTAAAGACATGAGGCTGCATATACTGTAGTTGTATTTCAGTGACACCCACAGCACTGGCCCATACCGCACACACTGCCCCATGGCTCTCCGTAACAGAAAGCAATTTTCTTCCTTTAGGATTCAGTGCGCCTCCTAGCTGTGGAAGCTTGTGTCAGTATTGCCCAGTTACTGTCTCAGGATGACCTTGAGGCTTTGGTGATGCCCACCCTTCGACAAGCAGCGGAAGATAAATCCTGGCGAGTTCGCTATATGGTAGCTGACAAATTTTCAGAGGTAAAATTATTGCACTGATACTTTTTAAGTACTAACAAAAAAAACAAAAACCCACAGATTTGTTTTTGTACCAAAAGTTTCTGAATTAATTCTTCTGAATTGGAAGTGCTTGGGGCAAGAACGTATACATGAAGATTACACTATTTTCTTTTGTTCATGTTAATTATTTTGTTTAGTATACATCAAAACCTGTACAAATTCTTTTATAGCTCCAGAAAGCTGTGGGTCCTAAAATCACCCTAAGTGACCTCATCCCCGCCTTTCAGAACCTACTTAAAGACTGCGAAGCTGAAGTGCGAGCAGCTGCCGCCCACAAAGTCAAAGGTTCGGGAGTTCATTGATGTTGCAGCGTGTGTTCGTTTTGGTGCTAGTTTATGCCACTGAATTTGCATTTTTGTTGTAGAATGTGTTTTCAAATAGAAGTGATTTCAGTGTTTACAAAGATTACATTGTCATATAAAGCTACTCCCTTTATATTTAAAACCAAACCGCCATTTTATCTTGTTTCTGTAAAAAAAAGCCTTCTCAGGTTGGATTGGTGTGATACACAATGGCATGTAGATTGACGAAAAAATGCGTTTATAGTAGGAGCCATTTGTCCTCTGTAGAGCTTATTTAGTTAAACATACAATTTGATTTAACTTGAAACTGTTGATAAACCTGGTTAAATTTCTTCATTTGGATCCTTGTAAATGGCTCTATGTAAGCATTATTTTTTTCTGTTTATCTCTTTTAGAACTTTGTGAGAACTTGCCCATTGAAGGTAGAGAAACCATCATTATGAATCAAATTCTGCCCTATATAAAGGTAAACCTAACTTTAGTTTAATTTTTGTTTTACTCTGCTCTATTTGAACGTAAACCTTACCTCAATTTTTTGTTTGTTTGCCTTAAATCTCTTCGAGTTTAAAGGTGGACAAGGGATGAATGGGACAGATATGTTAATATATGACATTGTTATTTATCTCTTATTAGTGCTTTATAATTGTAAAATGCTCTTTGTTGCATAGGTTTATGTTATCTGACTGACTGTCTGAGGAAACATTATTAGCTAATCACTATTGAAATAGTGTTGTCTTTTTAAATGCCTTGGGAAATGGTATGGAAGTTTCTGTTGTCTTACAAAAAACAAAGGCTTTTAATTTTGATTTTATTTTAGGAATTAGTGTCTGATACAAATCAACATGTCAAATCAGCTCTAGCTTCTGTAATTATGGGATTGTCTACAATTTTGGGCAAAGAGAATACCATTGAACATCTTCTACCTCTTTTTTTAGCTCAGTTAAAGGATGAGGTGAGTCTGACTATAAATTCTGTTGTCTTTGATAGTCAGTGCTTTGGTTTGATTTTGGTTTGGGGTTTCACAAAAATAGAACACAAAATAGAGATGAAGGGATTTTAAAAAGTAACTTATTTTAAACCAGTAACAATCCCTGTGTTTGGGTGTGGGGTTACAAGTTGCCAGAAAATGGGCACAAGGAGCCTTCCATATAGACTTAAAAATATCTGTTCATCCTCTGCCTGATTCCTGCTTATATGTACTGGTTTCTTCTCTTTAAACTTGGTGTATCTTTGTTTACAAAGTTTCTTTCATTTAAATTTAAAGGTAATAATATCAAAATTATAATGATAGCTAACATTTATTGAGTAATACTGTGGGCCAGGCACGATCATAAATGCTTTGTGGGTATCATTACATGTAATCATCACAACAATCTTATGAGGTGTGTCTTATTATCATCGTCATTTTACAGATGAAGAAGCTGAGGCACAGTGAGATAAAATAACTCACCCAAGGTCTCAGCAATGGCATATCTGGGATTTGAATGCATGTAATTTGATTCCAGAGCCTGTGCTCTTTAGCATCCTATAGACTTTTCATTGAAAATTCTGGTTAAGATCAGTTACATTTATGTGCTTTAAATTATTTGTGTACTTGGTTTTAAGTATTTCTTCCAAGACTATACTTTTTTTCACCTGAGTCAGTAGTTTCTTATTTTAAAATTTATTTAGCAGTTTTTACTTCATCCTGATAATAGGAGAATACTGGGCAAAGAACTGGATTTTTATGTGTTCTTTTGGGGCTTGTGTACTTGCAGTGTCCTGAAGTTCGTTTGAATATCATCTCCAATTTGGATTGTGTAAATGAAGTGATTGGCATCCGTCAGCTCTCTCAGTCTCTCCTTCCTGCCATAGTGGAGCTGGCTGAAGATGCCAAGTGGAGGGTCCGGCTGGCTATCATTGAGTATATGCCTCTGCTGGCAGGCCAGCTGGTGAGTATGTGAGCTCCATGAACCTAAGAATAGCATCAAATAGTGGAGTAGATTTACCATGGCATAGGAGGCCCAGATAGCTCCTATGATTATGTTCATTTAGACGCATGAAAGTATGGTCTCTCCTAGTTGCCTGGGGGATGGTTTTTATTTTCATTAGTGCATTAACTTCTAATAAAAAGGTCTTATAGAAACACATTTCACCTCACTGCCACCTAAAAGCAAAGCCATAGAAGAATATAATCAATTTCGTGGTGGATGTAACATAGATTTTGTGATATTTAATGTCTCGGCGGCTTAAATAGTTAATTAAGAGGAAAAGGGAGTATGGTTTAGAGATAGGTCAGCTTTGAATTTTGCTCAGAGCAGCTTCTCTGTTTGCCTATATTCTGAGCAAAATGTCCCTAGAGAGCACTTTTCCTACATACTGCTTAGAGGGAGTTGAGGAATCACCATATGGAAAAAGAGTCTTGAAGTTTGTAGTGGCCACCCGTTGACAGGAAGAGCAGAGCTTGGAGAGCCAGGATGGTTCGTTCCCCCGTGACTCTATGCTGACCCCACTTCACGAGTACTCTTGTGCCTGTTTTATTCTCCCTCCTCTGCGCTCTCCCATCCCAGAAGTACTCTCTTTAATTGGGGATAGCTCTATTTCTTAATGTCAGTTTCTTCATCCTTAAGGATTTATTATGATATTAACCAAAAAGGGAAAAAATTAGAGAATTATTAATATCATTGACAGGTATTTTCTTGGGTAAATTCATTTTTACAAATAATCTAGAGATTTCTTGGCAGACTGTCCACACTGCATTTTTCCTACTTATCTGCAGTCTTGTGTCTGGCTCCTGGCCACCCTATTCTCTTCCACTTAACAGGGCCTGGGGCATCTCACTTATGCTTTTCTTTAAGATCTCTATCCAATAAAATAGATTTATAGTTTGTAAATCAGATCACATGGTATTCCTTTTCTGGCTGGGTCATGAAGTCAACCTATTTGGAAACAAGTGTTTTTTTAGCTTTCAGATCACTTTGGTGTAATATAAATAGACCATCTTGATTTCTAACTTTGAAGATGTGTATTAATGGAATCGTCTGTATCCATAGGGTGTGGAATTCTTTGATGAAAAGCTGAATTCTTTATGTATGGCCTGGCTTGTGGACCATGGTAAGTAAATAAGTTAAAAGCAGATTAGTAATAGAAGACTCATGTTTTTGCATATATCCCATTTTGTTCTTAGATTTTCTTTTTAGAAAGGAATCATAATCTGACCAAGTATTTTGCCTTACCACTGTAGGGGTGAAGAAAGGCTTTGAGTAAGGTCTAGTTATCTTCATCTGAACAAATGTGACATTTTTATTTTTCACCAGTGTTTTTCTATCTTAAATTTTATTTTCTCCATTAAACAATCTCTACTCTGTTTCTTACTCATTCTATTACGTTATTTTCAGACTATCTCTTTTCTGTGTATACTGACTCCTTTCTTATCCCAAGGTCTTCTCCTTGATTATGTCACTGGTGTCTTCTGACACTATAGACTGAGGGACAGGAATTGGAATCAGATGAAAGGCATAGGGGAATAGAATGGCTACTTGGCTTCTTTGAGGTGACATAGAGAAGGAGGTATACAGTAGCACAGTAAAGGAGTCTAGGAGTGGAAGACGTCAGCTGTGACTTAGGACAGAGAGGGCCCAGATTTCTGGTTATGGTGCAAGGCAGGCGTACTGCCCGCACTCTGGCTGCCGCTGCCTTGATGCTGAGAGGGCGAGCTGCAAGCTCAGGGCAGGGTCAGATGGGACAGCATTTAGAAAAAACCTTTTTAAAATATTTTATTTTCTCTTTGCATTTATAACGTAATTCACTTCAAGGATCACGTAATCTTTTTCTTCCAGTGCCACACACTGTGTTACAAAAGAAAACTGCTACTGCTGCTTATCAAAAATATAAGACAGTAGATGTTTTTTATAAAACCACTTTATATGTTAACTTGTTATCAGTTGAGTTTTTGACAAGGTCTCAGGTCTATGTATCTCCTCTTGTCAGCCAGGCACTGGTGGGTGTGAGGAGCGCCCTCTGTACCAGTGAGGTCCAGTGCCAGGCCCCATGTGCAGACTCGGCAGCTTCAGTGTAGTCTGAGACTTGTTCAGATGAGGGCCCTGGGGGCTTATACCATAATGTTCTCTGAGCTTCGGTTCCATATTTTGGTGGATATGATAGGCATCCTGTTTCAGTTCCACAGCATCTTACATATACTTTATGTATTGAGTGTATCCCTGTTCATCTGGGGGTCCTTACGCCTGGATGTTTGGGGGGAGTGGGCATATTTGTGTCTGCTTGTACATACAGGTAGTTTTGTTAAGGGCATATTTGGATCATATGGGAGATCATATAGTTAAGAGTGTGAAGAGGGGTGTGAAAAAATTTGCAAATCTTGTAAAAGTATATATATGCAGATAATTTCATTGTTTTCAAACTAGATTGTGAAGATTTTTTTCTTGTCCTCTAAAGTTACCTTTGTATGGCTTAATTTTTCTTTTCTTTTTAAATAAAACTTAACTTTGGCAAATCATAGAATAGAAATGTCCTCTTTTTAGAAAAAAAGTGCTTATATTATTTCTGATGCATATTTTAGTGGGAATGACATGTCCCAGCAGATTATTCTACACTTTCTTTGAAACCTGGCATTCTAGATTTATTCTAGATTTATTTTGAGGAACTTTTAAAGTCATAATGTTCCACAAAGAATTAAATTCCTGACACCCTTTCTATGTAGGATTGCTCTGTCTATGCAAGTTCTTCCTCTTTTCTCTGATTTTTTTCTTCCAATTTGGGAGCAAGAGAGACTTGTTTATTTTTCCGTAGCAGAATAGTGAAGCATTCTTTAAACCAATGAAATGTCAGGTCTGAAATTGTCTCATACTTAGTCACACCAGTTTTTTGTTGTTTTGTTTTTGCATTCTAGATAACTGATATGTAGTGATCACTGATCAATTAAATTTTTTGACACTGTTTTCCTGATTGTTAGACTACTAAAAGAATATTGTGAAAAATCTCGAGAAGTATAAGGAAGAAAGTATCACTCACCCCCCTCCCATGGTTGAGTGGACAGTGTTGATCAGAGGGAGGAATTTAGAAGGAGAATTTATTTTTTATAGGAGAAAGGAAAAGTTATCAAAGTCAGTGTGAGCACATACTGTGTTAGACATTCAGAGGAAGCTTGCAAGTCCAGCTAGACCTTGAGGGGAGAGGGAAAGAGAGAGACAAAACAAGGAGAGAAAACAGGCAGAACTGTGGAATGGTTTGCATTCTTTGGCAACAAAATTGAGAGGAGCCAAGAACATAGTAGGCATCTGGCCAAGGAGAGTGGAGTTCAGTTAAGACTTGGGTCAAGGCGGAGTGTGTTTGCGCTCCGTCTCTGGTTACTCTGGCAGCGAGGTCTCTTCCTATGGTAATGGCATTAGGATGAGAAAAACCTCAAGCAAATTAACAAGGAGAATGAGAGGAGAAGACGCAGGAGCTCTAGCTGGCTCCACCTTAGGGGGAGGAGATTGTGCCAAAGACAATGACTGAATGTGAGAGGAGGAAATTTGTATATGGGTGGAACACTTGACTTGAGCTTGCTCCTTAGAGCGTGCTGGTGGATAGTACTGACAGGTTGCTTCTCCCATAGACTTTGGTCAGGTTGCATGCTGGTAATTATATAGTTCCTTGGCTATGCTGTCTTGCTGTTCTCATCAGTGGCATTGCCAAAAAGGATCTATAAACTGGGAAGAGTTGGGTATTTCCTGTCCAGAAGCCTTGTATAAACTGTCCAGGATTAGGGCTGTAGCTTGGATAGCTATTCTTGCCCATTCTATCACCCAGGAAGGTTGGGCCTACCTGGCGAGAGAAGTAAAACAAGGAATCAGTGCCCACCACCCAGGTTTATTACCTAACCCCAAATTTTGAGTCTTATTGGACCTGTCTTTGTTCAGTGCTGTATATATCAACTAGTTGTTGAGAAGATAGTAGCTCAGGCCTTTATTATCCACATTTATGATGTCTTTGATAAATGATCTGCTAGGGAATTGTTAGATGCTAAAGTAGGTGCATTTAGACACAGAAGACATTGACGTGTTTTCTCAACATAAACATTTTTAAGGGAAAAGAGGCAAGTTGGTCTGAAGTCTTTATTTGCTATTGTGTAGATGACCACAGTGACCTCTGAACGACCTCCTTGCTGCCTGGGTCTTCTCAGCTGTTCTTGCTGCTGCTGGAATAGGCTTGCTAAAATACCACATTGGTCATTGGGTCACAACTTTGCTTTAAAAACCCATCATTGTTTTCTTTACAAAGTCTAACTTTAGCCTTCAAGATGCTCCGTGTTCCTGGTCCACCCTAACTGTCCAACCTTGCAGTCTCATAGATTTCAGTTTTTTCCTTTGTGCCCTGGATAAATTTTTTGCCCTTTCCAGGAATTCCTCCCTTCTTCTATTTACACAAATCCTCCTAATCTTTGAGGCCCACTGCAAGGCCTTTCTTTCCTGAAGCCTTCCTAGACCTCCCTTATTGTCTCTTCTCTAAACTCCATCTGCCCTCACGGTCTTCACCAGACAATTTCATACTTCGTGGTAATGAGTCTTGTACCATGTGGCTTCTTGGAGTGCATCAGCTTTCATTTCTCTGACAGTGTACGATTTTTGAGGGGAAGTGTCTTACGTATTCTTTCTGTAACACATAGCACGTGGTAGGCACTCATATTCATTAATTAATGACGCCTATAATGAGTTCCTCCTTTTCCTTGGACATATTAGACATTTTGAAACTATAATAAGACTAAATCAGTGTATTATTGGTCATAGCTGAGCCTGTTTCCATTGCAGTATGACTGAATTTGGAGTGTGTTTGCAGAGTTTTGGTTTTGGTCTACCTTTGATGATAATGTACATAAACTGTATTGTGCTTGTAATGTAAATAGCATGACGATGTTTTCTTCACCTCTTCTGCAGTATATGCCATCCGTGAAGCCGCCACTAGCAACCTCATGAAACTAGTTCAGAAGTTTGGTACAGAGTGGGCCCAAAATACCATTGTTCCCAAAGTGTTAGTAATGGCAAATGATCCTAATTACTTGCATAGAATGACCACTTTATTCTGCATTAACGTAAGTATTACATAGCTATTATTGCTAAGCTCAGGTGTTAAAGCAGTTATTCAGGACTGTATTTCTGAATTCTGTGTGTTTTGTCTTCTATTTGGAATATATTTCTTACACTGATTAATTTGGACAGTTAGAAGATGAGAGAAAATGTCAGTTTTTAAATTCATGTTAAAATCTACAGTAGTCAAGTCAGTTGTGAATTCTGGTTTAATTGGGACTCTTTGAATGCTACCTGGTATATCCTTTATTCAGATGCGCAAACTAGAAACATTTTCCTGTTAGTCAGTTACTTACTTATTAAATATTAATTTGTCTCTTTAGATTTTGGGGTATTTTAAAAAATAAAAGTGTTTTAAACGTGCCCTCTTATTTCTTTTTCTAGGCACTGTCCGAAGCCTGTGGTCAAGAAATAACCACTAAGCAGATGCTGCCCATCGTCTTGAAAATGGCAGGAGACCAAGTAGCGAATGTCCGTTTCAATGTGGCCAAATCTCTACAGAAAATTGGACCAATTCTAGATACTGAGTAAGATTTTAGTTTATTCAGTTGTTTTAAAAGTAGATTGAAGTTTTTACGTTATAGTGGGGAATAATAGCCAAAATTAAATTCAGTGGTTTTCACTTTACCTAAGATGTGGCTTTGTATAAAGAAAATAATAATAAAGTAATTTAACAACTGTTTTTGAGGGTGTCCACTTTGACTTTTATATTTAAGCTCTGTATATGTGTAGATCATTGCCTGGAGCTAATTCTGCTGAGAACTTGAGAAATTATTTAGTACTTGTCGAGTTTATATTATAGGTATTTTAAAGTACTCTTTTATTTTAAACTTTAAAAATTACCATAGAGCATATATACCATAGAGCATTTCTCTGGTCCAGAAGACTGCTGCTCACAGATAATACTGTTGGATTTTAGGGCTTTGCAGGAGGAAGTTAAGCCGGTACTGCAGAAGTTAGGCCAAGATGAAGACATGGATGTCAAATACTTTGCACAGGAAGCAATAAGTGGTATGTCTTTTTGATTTTGCCTGCAGCTTTTGCTTGGGTTAAGAGGGTGTGAATGATGTTAAGTGGCAAGGCGATAAGCACATGGGTGACGGGGAGGGAGGTGAGCTCCTGGAATGTGTGTGCCTCTTTGCGTAGAACCTTCTTGGCCCACCATTAAGCAGGCCAGTCTCTCAGTTCCGTGTCTAGGGCTAGGTAGGAATAAGATTCTTACTGGTAAGAAGAGTTTTTCATTTGAATTGTAATCAGTTTTTAAAGTTTAGCTTTTGGTTAGCCTGGCAGAATATAATGAAACTGACCGTAATAACAAGCTCATAGTGTCATGCTTTTGGATCATTGTTGTCATGCTTAATAGTCACATAGATAGTTCATGAACTTTCTGTACCATTAACTTGATTTTGTTTGGAATTTTCCAGTGCTTGCGTTGGCATAATGAGGAACAGGAGGGAAAAGACTTTACTAAATTCTTATCACAGATTTCTAGTCAGTGTGTTCTTAAACTGGGTGGAGAAAAAATGGAGAACCTTCAAGACCTCATCCAAGCAAATGGCAACAACAACTTAACGAGAAATCAAATTTCGGTGACTTGATTCTTTCTAAAGATGAAATGGGATTGTTTTTTACTCGTCTCCCTTGTTGGGATAATAATATTTAGAACCATTTTTGTTGTTTGTGACCAATTCCTGACACTTGATACAGTCATTTCTTGATTGTCTCCTAATGATTTATCTGGTACCATCTGGGCTCCTGCATCCTCACTGTTTAATCAGGCCTCAGCCACTTAATATTCCCGACCAAGTGTGGATGGGTTTGGACCCAGACATGGAGTGGAGTGATTCCCTTGATGTTTACATGTGTCTGTGTGTCTCTCCATCATTCCAAAGTTGAATGTACATGGTTTAGAATAACTTATTTTATAAACACTCTATTTGGGAGACACATCAAGATTTAACTGTAGTGAAAGCCACATTTTTTTTTCCTGGATAATGATGGTCTGTGTCAGTGCCTCCCATGAAGGGGAATGTGAAAACTCAGGGTTTATGTGCTGGTTGCTTGGGTTTTTATTTGCTTGATTTTGACTGTAATCATGTCATTCAGAAACCTGAAGTGCAGACGCATCTTGCTGCTAACGTGTGATGTTGCAACCTAACTGAATTTCACCAGCTCTCCACTGTGATTGCATTCCAAAATTCTCTCTCTCCATGCCCTGAGAAACTTAAAATTTAGTGCCTCCCAATAAGCAGTAGTTGTACTGTTGCATTGCAAGATTGCAGTTTTGTATTTCTAATGAGTAAAGGAACCACTGGTATAATCCTGGGAGCACTTCCTGCTCTTTACCTGGCTCTGCTTCCAGCTGTGTGAACATCTGGTCTTTGCTACATTGTACTTTCCAAACTGAAGTTCATTACTAATTCTTTTGTATGGGTGATGTTGGAATCTAATCATTTGAAATGTTTATTTTTCTACCTCTACGGTAAAACCTCATTAATTTTTCCTAGAATTTGATAATGAGTTAAGCTAAGGGTTTGCTGAAGTGAATTAACAGTATGTAAGGAAGCCTGTTGTGTCTGAACTACTTAAACAGTAATTAAACAATATTCAAGCTCTCTTTAAAAAGCACCCCTTTACTAGTTGATATGCCAATTACTAATCACTCTTTTCAATTATATTAAAATGCCTTCCATGAGGATCTTTGAGGCCACATCTTTTTTCACATGCATTCAGTTTACTCTTTATCCCTGAAATATATACATATGTATTTCATGGAGAATTTAAATATTTTTTTAAATGTTTATTTACATTTTTCACCTAATCGAACTTGCCTTGTCCTAATGAATTTTAATTAATGAGGTTTTATTGTAGCTTCTTTTTCTCTCAGCGCATCTTGCTGTGTAGTTTGCTTGTTTCCATTTTGGTTTTTGAATTCTTTCGTTGATTCACAACTCTTTTTTAAACCCAGGGAGCCCTGTTCTGTTTTGTGAAGGCCCAAAGACTCCTAAAAAAACTTTGTACATTAAACTGTTACATAAAACCAAGGCTGACCAAATACTTTCAAGTTTGTCTTTCCTTAGAAAAACAGAACATTTTAAATCAGAAATTATCTGCCTGCATTTAAAACTGCCAAATTATCTTATATTAAGTTTCTATTTTATTACTTTTTAGGCTAAGGATTGAATATTTTCCTAAGCAAAAATCTTTTCTGTGTTCTGATTTTAATAACCTATTATGATGTGAACATTTTCATTTTAGTCTCATGGCTCTTTCTATGTTTTATCACCTGCAGGTTATGTTCCTCCTTTGAAGTGCACATTTGAGAGACTGTTGTCTTGATTCTTGTAATGAATATGCACAACCATTGCTTCACTCTGGGGCTGGAAGTGCTGTTGGTTTTGAATGCCCGTGTGTTCCCCACCCCCCGGGGAGCCCTGTGGGTTGGCCTTCCCCCTAAGACTGTGGTAAAGGGGAGACAGGGAGCCCTGCTTTCTCAGGCCTGGGTCAGAGAGCTCAGCAGGGCCCTGTCTTTTGGGTGACCCCTTAGAGACTTCATTGTTTCTCTCTGACTTAAACAGGGAATCCTTTTGTTCCTCCTCAGAAGAATTGTTCTTTGGCTCCTAACTTGGTCATTTTCTCCCTGGATTAGTTTTCCTATCTTGATGTCACCAGAATGTGAGCTCCAGGAGCTCTGTAAGGGCAGGGATTTGTGTCTGTTTTGTCTTCTGCTGTATCGCCAGCACCTCGGTGAGTGTCTGGTGTACTCAGTAGGTGCTCAATAAAATTGTGTTCAATGAATTTCTGAAATCTGTCCTCTGAAGTGTTGCGTGCATGGAACAAGTCATCAAAGGTACCAGACTGCATCTCATTCTCCCATCAACACAATAAAAGCATTTGAATGCTCTTAAGAAACGAGCTTTATGTGGCTCTTCTCAAGTCCCCCATCTTAGGCAAAAGTTGCCTGTGGATATGTACGATTACCTGGAATGTATGCTGTATAGTTTTTCATCTAGGCAGTTTTCATCAGTCTGGTCGATAGGAGAGTCCAGCAGAGACATACATGCAAGTGTATGCCAATAAAAATGTCTCATCAACAATGCAACTCACCTTAGTGTTTCTGAGATTTGTGTAGAAAAAAATCACCCCTCACAGGTTTAAGAGACCAGATCTTCTTTATGCTGCTGAGAAGATACGAACCTGAAGATGTGTCCTGTTTCATGAGAACAAACAGGTTAATATGAGGTTTCTAATGAGGCTTTGTCAAAATAATAGTTAGCCCTCAGCTTGGGTAAGTACCACAGGTTGGCCACTGTGATGCAAGGCCCTGGGGGTCTTTGCTGGACAACTGGTCCTGCCTCAACAGAGACAGAAGCCTGACCTTTGAGCTGTCTTATCCAGGCATCCAAGAGACTTGCATAGACCTTCAGGGGAACACACATGTCCCTCCTGACCCAGTGGTTAAGCTATGGCAATGCTCTCTTGTTGCAATTTTGTTATTAATCGCTGTGTTGTCATGGAGTTGAAAGTCTGGTGCTTTCCTGTAGAAGTCACATTGGATCCAGCCCCTAGGGATGGCAGGGCAGGTGGCCAAACAAGTTGGGTGCTTGTCCCACCCTCTGACTTACATTCCTTTGGCAATGCCTTCCTCTGGCACTCTTCCCTACAGCCTCCTAGTACTCCACTGCTTGGATATAAAACTGGAGGGGGCGGGAGCTGTTACCTGCGCTCCTTGCTTTAACAGATGAATCAATTGTGGTCTGATGTTATGTAATTGCCCTCTGATTCTCTTGTATTCCTGTTTCCATCCAGTTCCTTGCTTCTCTTTCCTGTTCACTCACATGTCTTCAGTCCTCTTTTGTACCTAGAATAGTCTCACTATTCCCCATTTGCCTCCACGAGCCTGCTGTTTCCAGGAAATTACATAATGTTCAGTTGAGATGGAAATCTTCTGGAGGATGAAGAGAGTTTAATTACTCATTGGGTAGAAAAGCCAAGTCATTTCTTTCTCCAGAGTTGTTCTCTTAAACTGATATAGCCAGTTCTGAAAGGAGTCAGGTCTTTTCTGTCTGGTTTGGGCCCTGTAGGCTGTCAGTGACCAAGATGGGGAGCACCGAGCTGGCACCGTAAGGCCCAGTGGGAGGCACTTTCCATGGCTCTTGAGGGAAAGGCACCTTCAGTAAGGTCCTGGGTTGAACTAGCTTTCTCTGCACAGGGACCTGTGTGCTTCCCCACCTCAGTGCTGCAAGGGCAGGGCATCCTGGCTAGGGAGGCAGGTGGGCTTAGGAGGGCTGGACTCTGGTAAGGAACAGTTACAATGCCACTGTCTGTATCTCTAGTGGTGGCCCAAAGGCTGAGGAAGCTAGATTTTCCTGTGAAGGACAGTGATGAGCCCAGCGTCCCTGGGGCTGACAAGAACCACTTCTGGAGACCTAGAGGGCCTAGAGAGGACACTGGGAAGGTAAGTGCCCCAGACACCCAGGCCTGAGTCCTCCCCTCTCATGGGCTGAGGGGTGGGTGGAGGGCAGCCAGCATGGCCTCGTGCTACAGGAGGCTAGGCAGAGAAGCAGGACCTCTAACTCCCTGAGGGGACAGTCAAGTTTTTAGGGCCAAGAGAGTCTATTTTTAAAGCCTGTTGTTGTTTCTTGTCCTTTGTTCTGGGAATGCTCTCTTAGGAGTCGGGTGGGCTTTCCAGAGCTCTGTCACTCCTGTGGTTTGAAGACTCCCCTCCCCCGTCAGAGACAGCGAGGCCCATGCAGAGGACGGGTGCTTTGGTGAAGAGTTGCTTGTAGAAATGGGCTGTTCCCACTTACCTCTCAAAATTTAGACAGTTTTTATTTGCTACAATTCCTCTCAGTCATTTCTATTCAAGTAAAAAACCATGCCTGTCAGTTTTACTGTGTAATAGACTGAATGTTTTACAAGCCCTATTTGATGCAACTCTGGAGAAGGTGTGCAAAAGTTTAAGTTCAGCAATTGGGGCTGGTGCTAGCCACTGCCCTGGAGCTATTACAAAGGCCATAAATGCGCAGAGGCTCTTGGCTGCCCTGTGCTGACACCAGGCTGCGTTTCGTTCATTCTGAAGATGGCATTCTCACCTGCTCCAGTGGGTTTGCTTGGTAAGATTCTAACATCAAAGTTTGCCTTCTGAATCTTCATGGCTGTTCCTTCATCGTATGTGAATTGAGGCTATGAGAACTTTTCCTGTTGTCCCGGCCCTAAGCTGCGGTCTTTCATCTTAGAATGTTCTCCCCTTCCTGCAGGCCGCACACTGTTATCCCAGGGCCTGAGCAGCCAGGCGGGTCTGGTTTGGGCAGCTTTGGGCTGTTTCTGCAGTGGCTGCACTGCAGGAGGAAGTCCTGGGGTCACAATGCCACTCACAGCCTCAGCCATCGCCTGGGCCCTGACAGATGCCTGGGGTGGTCAGTCCTTTACGTCCTTACGTCTATTTCATAGAACTTGGTCTTAGGGAAGACACCTTGGCCAAAGGACTGGGAATAATAATTATATACTTTTAAGCCTAAACCATAGACTTCCTTGGGAAGAAAGGAGTTATATTTTCCTACAAATTCAGGATCAACTGGCCATGCCATTAAATGACGGTATGCCTCTGGCCAGAGCATGGAACAGTTGATGAGACTGCTCATGGCAGACTTACTCAGGTATGTAGGTGACCCCGTGATGGCCACAAGCTGTGGTAGCTGCTGTTCCTTGAGCCTCGAGCTCGGTAACTGTGTGCAGGCACCTCGTCTCAAGCACTTGGCAAATCTCTTCTCATCCTCACAACCACCCCGAGGGGTAGTGCTGTCAGCTTTGCTTTTCAGGTGGCTGTGAACCTCCCCCGAACCCTGTCATATCTACTGGGGGGTCTTTTCCAGCTGTGGAGGCCCGCAGTGCTAGGCCTCTGAGGCTGCAGATCATTTAACCCAGAAAAATCCCCTGCCCCGTGACTCAGGGAGCCCTCCCTGTGTTTGTTTCACTTAAGGAAAATGACCCGAGGGTGAGATGGAAAGGGAATTGGCTGTTGCCAGGCAGAGCCCTGCGTGTCAGGGGCCAGCAGCCAAGTGAGTGATCCAGGAAGTCATCCAATTGCAAACCAGACATTGTTCTTAACCCTTCACTCACTGTCTGGTGCAGAGCAGTCTCGCCCATCTGCCCAAATGGGGTCAGAGTGAACCTTGGCTGCTGAGAGCCCTGGGAACTGTCCTCAGTTCTGGGCTAGGCTCTGGGCCCTGTGGGAGCTATTTAGCATCCCCAAGCTTGGGCCTGCGACTTGCTCCAAGAGAGAACAGCCCCAAGGGGTGAGAGCCAGTTCCTTTTGGTGAAGGAAAGGTACCTGCTTGGTTACTCAGAGACTGGCCCTTGGGGTTTGCAGAGCAGTCTGTACTCTGGATGTTGCACGTGCCCCACATGCAGGACCTGCCAGGAAGGAGTGTGGCCACCTTGCACTCCCTGCCAGCCCTGGGTCAACTCAGCTGCTCCTTCCTGGTGGTGGCAGACAGGTGGTCTCCCCTCCTAGTCAGGTGGGACTGCCCTCCTGGACGGTCCACGGGTTGCTCTGACGACAGGGCTGCTGACGGGCCTCTGTCAGGCGAGGGTTAACAGAGGATTTGTTTATTGAATCACGAAGAAGCTGTCACATGATTTTAATCAAAACACCATTTCCCTGACAACAGTGATGTCAGTCTTGTTATTGCAGGAAGGAGCAGCTGTGAGGGACAGTCATTCTCCACCCCGAGCCCAGGTTTGGAGACTGAAATCAAGTGAAGCATCCATAAATGCAGGCACTGATGTACCGAATGCACCCTCCTTTTCCTCTTCTCTCTGTGCGAGCAGTCTGTCTTGCACAGACACTGGCCGGAGCCCGCCCCTTGCACCCGGAGTCTGCTGAGATCTCACCTTCTGCACCCCTTGCTGCTTCTAACTTGTTTCTACTTCTGGTTTTTCCAGTTTTCCTTATTTTCCCCAAACTCAGTCGTTTGGGCCCCTGGGATCTCTGGCTTTTGCCTTCTGGCATCCGTCTCTCCTCCATGTTCTAAACCAGCACTTGCTGGTGAACCAGGCAGTTCCGGCTCGGCTGAGGTGGGGCCCATTCTGCAGCTCAGGAATCCCAGCTCTTTCAGGAGCCAGCTTCCTGGGGGAGGCAGGGCTGCCTGTCCTGTCCTTGTCCCTCTTGACAGCAGGTTAGGAGGGCCTATGTGCTGCCGGAGGGTCTCCAGGGCATTTCTAAGGAGCTTGGCTGTGGATGACTGAAGGGCGGGAGCTCCTCCAGGGCCAACCTCGGGCTGGGGGATTAGTTCTCTTGAACGAGAGGTCTGTGTGCATCTCCCTGAGGGCTGGCAGCAGAGGTCAGTGCAGGGAGGTCAGCACTGGGCCGGTCACAGGCCCAGCCAGAGCCGTGTTCTCCACTGTAGGGGCTAGGGGCTCGAGCGGCTGTCTGCAGAGAAAGACCTCCCAGGCCCTTCAACGCTTCTCCACCAGGAGCTTGGCCTAAAAGTTAGAGATGGATAAGACAGGCCTTCTAGGTGGGACCTGGATTCTCGTGGATGTTCTTATGTCTGTGGTACCCATGGCTGGCGCTGCCCAGAACTCTTCACAGAAAATAAAGACATCCTGGGCAAAGTTCTTGGTTCTCAACGTGGACCAGGTGTTCAGAAGAGGGCACCCACCGTTTAATCTGTGAAGAGATTTCACAGGCACCAAGCAACCGTTTTCTCTGTCTGGTGTTGGGACAGTCAAGAGTTAAATGAAAGCAAGACAGGTGGAGGTGAGGTACGCTTTCTTGGTGGGCAGTGCTATGTCAGGCTGCGCTGGACTCGCACAGTAGCCTGCAAGTTAAGTCAGCCAGTCTATGTTCCCAAGTTACCGTGGGGAATAATGAGCCTTTGCGATGATTTGCTCAGGTTAGTGGCTGGGCTGGGAGTGGTGCCAGGAGCTGAGGACTCAGTCAGAGGTTCTTTGCTGCCTCCCAGGCTGTTCCTGGCAGAGAATGGGAAGGCACCACCATGCCCGGGTGGCCTTTCTGGCCAGGGTGGCTGCTCCAGGGGGTGGGCTGGGGGAAGCTTGGCCCGGCTTTCCCAGCCTTGGTCCTGGCCAGGCCCTCCTTGCCAGGCCCTTTCATCCCTGGGGCCTCTTCCAACGGCCTGCCTGCCCTTTGGCCCCCTTTGTTGGCACAGGGACCCTGCTAAACCTTTGGGCTTCTCTAGTGACCAGAGGTCAGTTCTAGTGGGTCCCAGACAAGTCAGCTGAACTGTAAACCCATCCTTCGCATGGCGTGCTTCTAGGAAAGCTCTGGGGGGTTTTCCCTCAGTTCAGTTGTGTCCCACTTGCCAACCGTGCGGGCGGCCCTGGCATGGTAATGGACTCCTGAGGGTCAGAGTTCTCAGTCAGGCCTCCTTTGGGGCATCTCAGGCCCCATTATTCTCTCCTCTTTGGGGAGTGAGGAGAGAGACTGAGTCAGAAACTCTGAAAGCCTGCCTGATGAAGAGAGTGACTCGATTTTCCCTTGGAGAGGTCAAATCCCCAATGCCTCATTTCTTCTGAGCCCAGATTTTCTGAGCTTTCTGCCTGGCCAGCTCTTGGAGGTTCAGCTGCAGGGGATCCGCTTCCCATGGTGTGGTGAACTCCCTCGCCTGATCTGGGCTCCTTGCTTCATGGCTTAGCCCTGCACCTGCTTTGCCTGGGCTTCAGACCCTGCCAATTCAGACCAGCTCTGAGTCAGTCCTGCTGGGGAAAGTCCCCTAGAAAGGTACCCGAAGGGAGGTAGCAGTGCTCCCTAGGGGTATTTGCAACTGCAGGTCCAGAGGAGTTCAGCTGTGCTGGGGGGCTGGGACGTCCGAGCAGGAAGGCTTGTTCTAGTGGAATGGCTGGAGACACACGGCAGGCTCCCCACTAGGCCTGGCCTGGCTTTCGGGTTTGGCCTCAGTGGTTTGTGGTCATAGCTATATACCTGGGTGGGGGCAGGGCTGCCAGTGAACCCTTCACTTCAAGACCCACATTTGTCTCCCAAAAGGACATCGTAAAGGATGAAGCCGTGTGTAGGTATGCTGTCCCTTCAGAGCTGCTCAGTCTTGTCAATTATTTGAAGTGACATCATCACTGCTGAGGCTGAAACGAGGACAGAGTCATCTCTCTTCAGCCCCCTGGGCAGAGCAGCTGTAGCCTGTGCAGGTGACATTTATTTTGCAGCTACGTGGCACCCAGGATTTAGTGCACAAAGCCCAGAACTTCCTCCCATGGTGTGCCGGGGCTGCGGGCAGAGCACAGGGCTCTCTCCCTTACCTGGATTCCCCCAGGGAGGGATTGGAACACTCAGCAGGGAGAGTGCCGACAAGAACTGGAACTCTGAAAAGGCCCGAGGGGTCGTGCTCTTTCTCAGTCAGGGGTTAGAAAACCCCTCTAACCCCATGAATGGGCCTCAGGGAGTCCAGAAACTAACTCCTCCCCTGAAATTATCTGTCCAAGGTTGTATGTCTGTGTACATGTTTCCTGGGAAGAGGGTCCAAAGCTTTTATCAGCATGTCAAAGGGATCTGTGAAACCTCAATTTGCGAACTAGTAGGGTAGAAAGGAGCAGATGGCCAAGAACGGAACCTTGGGGCTCTGTTACTACCCTGCCTGGGAAGGGCCCTGACTAGCGGGGACAGGTGTGCTCTGGTGAGTGGCACTGCAGACACTGCCTCCTTTTGGAGTGTGGGCACTGTCAGCGAGCTCTAGGCCCTGAGCCCTGCCAGGCAGAGGAGTTCAGGTCTCCCTGGCCCCAGTCTCTTCCTCTACCCTGCGCTGAGCCTTTGGCTCATGAGAGCCACAGAACTGAAGGATGTTCTGGATAATGTGGAGGTTGCGCTTGACTGGCCGCTGAAGTTCCGGCCAGTCTCTGCTGGCAGGCCTGTTATTTTTGCCTGGACGCTGGACGCTGGGGTTGTTTTTGGCAATACAAATAAAAATGATGGAGAAATTTGGTGGGAAAGGGCAAAGTCTGCAAAACATCGTTACTGAAATTAAGCGCCTTCCTTAAAAAAAAAAGCAATTGAAACTCTGTGTTACTGAATTCTTGGGCAGCCAAACAGGGCTAACAGCCATTTTGGGGCAGGACTGAGCACTGTAAGTGGGGCTGGGGCAGCAGAACAAGCCTATGGAGAGGGGGCTCTCCTCCTGCTCTTGGTTGGCTGCTCCAGTCTCCCACCCAGCCGGCCAGGCGGCCAGCAGATGATCCCTCAGTTTGGGAACTGTCTCAGCTCTATAGCATGGGCTCAACTGGAATGATGTGCGTGAAACCAAATCTCAGTTGAACTTGCTGCCAGAAAGTAGGATTTAATACGCCCTTTCACTCGGGCTCTGGCATGAGAACAGGTCCCGAACGCATGAGAGCGGCCCCAAATGCTCAGCAAATGGGTTCTGCAGCATCTGAGGGAGGGCACTGAGCTGCTGCCTGTGCTGTGAGGGGTCCCCAGTGTGTGTGCGCGCGTGCATGTGTGCACGCACGCCGGACGGACGCCTTGTGCAGGCCCCAGAGAATACGTGCTAGCATAAGTCGCAGGGTCTTGCTGCACCTCCCCCCCTGCCCCTTGCCCTGCAGCTGGTTTGTCCTGGGGGAGCCCAATTCCCCCCCGCTCCTCTGCTGCTCCTGCTGCCTCTCTGAGTGGCCCGGAGCACCAGGCAGCGCCCAGCCAGCTTTCGTCAGCGCTCTGCGGCGGCTAACGTGTACTCAGGCGACTTGGGAGCGAGGTATTATTTACCCTGCTGACGTCAATGAGAACATATTATCCACTGTCCTTTTCTGTAGCCTGAAATGAGCATCAGCACTTAGGGAACACAGCCACCTTCCATACTTCAAAAATCCCACCCGAGGCCTGACGAGGTGAAGGCCCTACCTCATCCGCCTGACATGCATCTCACCCAGGCTCTTAGAAAAGAACTTTTTATTTTAATTCAAGAGGGTGGAAACGTAAAAACAGTACATTTTCTTTGCAGAAAATTACCCCCATTTAAATTACTGTTTGATACAAAGATCATTTATTAAACCACATTTTAGGCAATTTTCTAACATTGAGTGACAGGTTACATTTTGATTTTTTCACATTGGAACTATTATGATTTGCACTCAAAATACAAAGCTATTGAACTCACCACTTTTTCTTAGTAATTAATAAAAAAGCACACAGGAAAAATAACTACAATTAGATTAACTTTATCAAAAGTAACTCACAAACCAAACATCCAGCAAAGGCCACCCTCCTCCCTTCAGCAATAAGCAAATATTCTTGCCGTTTCTACAAAGTGCAAATAACTCCGGATCACTTTTATTTCTTAAACTGCAGTCCCCAAAGAGAAGCAAATCTCCTTTTCTCTCTGCTGCTTTTGCCTTCGGAGATGCTGGTGGAGGCGGATTTCTTTTACCCTTGGTGGTGGGAAGGCCTCCCCACTGGAATTTCCTTGACTGAGCGAATCTTCGACAGACAGGCATCCCACAGCCAGCGGCGAGTCCCAGGTCTCTGTAGTTGCTAATGTAACATCATTCCAATCTGGGGTCATATTTTTCCAGGATGTTATTTTGCACTTCTATTTTTAAAGCTCCTGCCTACCCACCCACTTTGCCTCTGAAAAGACAAAATCTTCAATCAAAGTATGTTATTTGTTTTAACCCTACAAGTGTCTAATTGGCATTTCTCCTCGATGGGCCTTCACTGTAAAGAAACGTTACGCCCCTCCTCAGGACCAGGCTGGGTCCATGATTCTTCTCTGTGCAGCCCCCTTTCTTGGGGTTGGGTTTGTTGGCCTGCAGTGGGGGCCCAGAGCTGTGCAGTTTGGCCCCTTGGCAATCAAGGAAGGGTGGGTCCTTCTATCATATGCTCCTGTAGGAAATCACTATATCGCGCAACTTGGAGAAACTAGACATGTTGATGTGAACCTAACTTCTGTAGTTAACTGGACACTGGAAGGATGGCAGCCTGTGGGGTCTGTGTCCCCTTAGCCTTGTTCATGCAGGGCCACCTGGACAACTGCAGTTGTCACCTGGAGGGCACCTCTTTCCCAAAGCCAAGCAGCTGTCAAGTGGACAACAAGGTTGTGGGGACAGTGTCACATTCACCCAATGCTTCACCATGATGGGGACTCTGTTTATACAGCTGTTTGCTCATGAAGAGTCCACTGCTACCAAGGAGGGCAAAGGGCGCCCAGCGAGAAGCCGGAAAACCCACGAGCTTGTCCTGGCCGCTCCGCACACGAGCTCTGTGCACTTGGACAAGTCACGTCAACAAGTCATGTGTTTGCCAAGAGCTTGGCTTTCCTCAGCTGTAAAATGAGGACTCTACCTGCCCAAATGACTCCATGGAATTGTGAGGATCAGAAGAGCTGGCCTGTGAAAGTGCTGGCCTATCGGTGCAGGTGTCAGCTATTGCTCCTCTCCCCAGGCGAGTGGAACGTCGGGCAGGAACCGGCACAGTGGGCGCTGGCTAGGGCGCTGCTGCCTGTTGCTCAGTGTCTGCAACGGTAGGTGCCGTCTCCTGCCAGACGTGTCGAAATCTGCCCAGATAAGATGTGGTGTAAACTAGGGTGGCTGTGAGCCTTCTGGAATCAGCCAGGCTACCTTAATGGGGAAAAAATGGTAAAACAAGTATGTGAGGGGCACTGTGAGACCAGACACTCTGAGGCAAAAGGGGCTTTGGAAGGCCAGCCTGTGTTTATCCTGCTGCCTTCCAGGGGCCGCAGGCCGAGACAGAAAGGGCTCCGTAACCAGTCACTTCCCTGGGGCCGCAGGCCCGGGAGGACCGTACTACTGAACCTGTGAGAAGGGATACATAAATGAAAAAGATTTATCTTTGTCCAGTTTAGAAACAGAGGCAGATGATACTGCTCTTGTCTTCCACACATCACTTTGAAGATAAGTTCTGTACGAATTTCCTTTAAAAGCAACAAAATGATCAAAGGTCCCTGCCTAGACAATGACTCCAACTTACTACCTGTTCTCCAGTTTTTACCTTTGATGTCTAGGCACAAAGGGACCGAGCGGCTCGGGTGGCTTCCGAGGAGGCAGGAGAGGCAGCCCAGTGTGGGGTGCAGATGCAGCCCAGGTCAGCCCCAGCACTGGGACTCCGCAGCTGCTCACTGGGGCCAGTGTTGTCAAGTGACACTATGTACTGTCTCTAGAGGAGGAGGAATGTGAAAAAGTTATCCCCACTATGAATTTCCTTTAAACCCTTAGGGTGCCTGAGGGTAACTGTTGAATAGGGGTTTTTAAATGTAATACAGAGCTGAAAATTCTACCCCAACATAGCACCCAATATTTAAGTACCTGCAAAAGAAGCCACTCATGTCCTCCTGTCCACCTGTCTGAACTGCCTGCCCCTGGCCAGAGGCTGTGCTCACCTCCGCACCGGGACCCCGGGCCAGCTAGCACGAGAAGCTGCTGCTTGTCCCCTTTCTTTAGTTTCTGGTTGGCCACCCTGTCACTCTAGCTGAGCACACACCCTTCTCCCCAACTCTAACGATTAGGCAGAATTCTTTTCTCCGAGAGCCCCCCTTTTAGGTACTAATGACAGTGTGGGGGCAGAGTGGGAGAGGCCAGTGCCAGATGAGTCCCTTCTGCAGAGGCCTTATGTCTACTGGAGGGCGATACTCCCCCAAGGTGGTTGCCTCTCGCCCCATAAGGACACAGGGCACCCCCCTTCCTCCAGGAACTCCGGCCAAGGGCTGCCTTTAGTCCCCATCCCAAGCTCCTGCCAGTCCCACCTAACCAACGCAGGACAGCTTAAACCCTCGCGAGTTCTTTATTTCTGAGGAAGAAAGGGACTTTCTCTTTCCCAGGAGGCAGAGTTTGATTCAGAAAGGAAGGGGTTTTGTTCATACCAGAACTCACAGAGTCCTTTAGTCCCATCTCCTGGTCCTCCGTGGCGGCCCCAGATGTCTCCCATTACGCCGATGTTGGAGGGTGGCTGGTGTGGCGAACCTTCTGCCCCCTTCTCTGTTGCCAAGGTAGCAAGAGGCCAGTGCAGGCCCGGGAGGGGCAGAGGGGGCGAGGGCCGGCGAGGCGTCGTCAGTGGAGCTCACGGCAGTTTTGAAATGGAGCAGCCACCCTCCCTCTTTGCATTAACACGCTCTATTTGCCTTACAGGGACCTGCGTATCAGCTGCACGTAAATACCAGAGACACACTTGCCCGACTAGAAATGGCAGAACTAGTGCTTTTTTTCCCAAAGCAGAGACTAATACCCCTGGATTAAAAAAAGAACATAAACAAAAAATAAAGAAAGTACCACACATATTGCACTTTTTGCTGAATGAAATTTTTACCTCACGTTCATCTCACCAAAGTCTCTTCAGAGGAGCCTGGTTTACAAAGTAATAAAGCTAATGATTATTATACAGTAGTGTACACACTGCTAATGTGAAACAGACTGGAAAGAAAGTCGTTCTTTCAAAGCAGCCTCTCATAAAAAGAGAGGTACGAAGCCTTAGTGTTACTTCAGTATTTGTGAGGAGAAAACGGCTTGGCAGCTTACACAGGTCACTAGTTAGGGGACAGAGCAACGGCAATGATCAGACAGGGCTGGGAAAACACCTGATTGACCAACAGAAGCAGTCTCCTCTCACCACCTTACGTTTCAGTAAATACAGATCGTTAGGGAATTTATTGATTTCTGCTTGAAATAAATGAGAAAAACAAACAGGAGCTTACAACACAGGTCTGGCAGGCGGGTCACGCACTGGCCAGGCGAGTGCCTGCACCGCTGGTCTGTCGGTTCCTACCATACCTGGCCCTGCTGGTGCCTCCCCATGTCTCTCTCTGGGCCCTTTAACCTTCCAACAGCCTCGCCGCTGTCTCTCATCTGTCAGCCCGCTCGTCCTGCCATAGCTCCGAGGTTTCCCAGGCTAAGTAGCTGATGGCCTTGCCGGGAGGCAGGTGTTTATGCCAATCTGTAACTGTGCCATTCCTGCGACTCTGAAATGAGCGGCCTGGATTTTCAATCTGGAAAGCGTTTTAATTTTATAAATATTACAGCCCTTCTGTAGTATATTTTGGGAAATATCCTTCAGCCTAAACAAATCAAGCCCTATTTTATAACTGGCTTATTTTGCAAAACCTTAGAACAGATTAGAGATCTTAATGAAAGGATCTCTTAAATGAAACGATGTGATCTATTTCACGAAATCATCAATCTTAAGCATGAAGGAGAATAATCCATAGAAGGAACATCATTCTTCCTGGATTTTCACTGCGTGTTGCTAAATCACAGCATGACAGTCCTCCGCACCACCCTTTCTTGCTAACACCCAGAGTCCAACCCCACGCAGAGAGCCTCTGTGAACGGGCCTGGCGCCAAGTGGAGCCGGTGACAAGGATGCTCCAGTTACCAATGCTGGGCGGGGCTGGGCAGGGGCCGGAACGGAACTCCTTAGACTTTCCATGCTTCTCCTCACCTGCCTGGACACTTACTACAAAGAGGAAAGGCAACTTAAAGGTGTGTTCTAGATGCAGCATCACTGGAGTATCTCTCTTCTTTGTGCTTTAAGGAAGATGCTTTGTGCTTAGCGCATTCATCTGCTGATAGACAAGCCGTTCTAAAGGACAGAAACGATAGTCTTTGTAAATAATACTGAATTTGTAACCCTTGGATGTTACTGTCCAAATGACAAGTTACTCATTACGTCTAGGTATACAGTTAACTAGCTGTAGGATCTAGTTTTTACTTACTCTGATGAATGAATTGTAAGGGTTAATTTACTAGTAAGATAATGTGTTTGGCAGATGATCTGCTTAAATGGTTAACACATCTGTGGTTTTTGAATATTGCTGTAATACTTGAACATTTCATTACAAGTCAAAACTTTACGGAAATTAAGAATGCGATTCCCACATGGTGGAAAACAAACTCTGAAGTGACTTTGGATTTAGCATTGACATCAATGGAAAACTATTGGTTTCTACAGAAAAGAAAGAATTAAAGCATGATCTGGGAGAAAAGGCACAGCACTACCACTTCACATGGGAGATCAAAGTTCATTTGTCTTGTCCTTAAAATTGCTAAGCCCTATATGAAACTGTCCAAATATACAAAGCTCAAACTACTAGCAACATAGAGTGTAAAGTCAAAGTAGTTATTACATTTTAAAAGAGACGCCAGGTCCTCTAAAGACCCACTGCTCGAACCAGAAGTCTCCACAAGGACTGTGCAGGGAGAGCCCGTCTTCCCCGGCCCGGGGCTGCTGCTCCTGACGGCTTCTTGAATTTGTGCCCCCAGTCTCCACTGCGGTGGGTCTCTGGTTCTACAGGTGACATCTTTGGAGCCAAGTACACTCTGACGTTCTGTAACCCAGGGCACCTTCTGAAGTGGTGTGTCACCCGCTCCCAGGGGGAGACGACCACTGGTCTCAGGGGTCAGTACCAGCCGTTATGTAGTGGCCCCTGAAACAAAGCTCACACTCTACTGCTTTGCAATGGCCTCAGGGACAACTTGCCTCAGCAGCTTAGAACTTAGGATTCAATGACCAAGTACACTGTCCTTTATTTCCTGTGCATCAAATTTCATTATGCGTTCTTGATCTGCCTTTAAGCAACATGTTGTTGCTTGGCTTCAGTGAAAAATATATTGCCTTTTTTTTTGCCCATATACAATGGCACACATTTTTCCTGCGTTCACCAAGGTCTCCCTCGATAACAAATTGGTGTAGTTCTGCAAAAACCTGGGTCTGGATGCCTTCTTCGTATAAAAACATTTTTTGGTGCCTCCCGTGAGAGCTTGCTCCACTTGACCTAAGGGCGTGAGCTTCCGCCTACAACTATGTTCCAGCACTTGCCACAGAAAACTGGTGGGACAGAGGCAGGAGGAAGCAACATCCACCCGGCCAGGCCCTCTGATTCCAGTTGGGTGACTTGATTTTTTCCCCATTAGGGAGAGGGCAGGAAAATAAGCTTTAAATTTAAAAGGCTGGAATACAAATAGAAATACTCTTCCTTTACTTGACCCGCCTTACTTCCTGTGCTGAGGTTAATTTACCAGGACGTAACCACTGTGCTGTGGGTCCACAGCCTCTAGCATTTCACAATCAAAGAGTCCAGGGAACTCAGAGAGGGCTAGAGGGTCGTAGCTGGAGGGGGCCTCCTGCGGTCCTGAGCTCCTGGGACAGTCCGGAGCTGCCATGCCGCTCTGCTGGGCTCCATCCATGGGGTACTGACAGGCAGTGGGATAGTCTGGCTCAGGGGAGGCAGCGCCTGGCAGCTCACAAGTCTGATAGGAGAACTGTAAGGGCGCTGGGGCAGCTCCCGACTGTTGTGGCGGTGGTGGCGGCGGCGGCGGCGGTGGCGGCTGCTGCTGCTGCAAGTGCACGGGCAGCGGCGGTGGAGCCCGGGGACCAGGCGAGGAGGGCAGGGGCTGCAGCCGCATCTCCTGGTACTGGCGGAGGAAAGGGCTGTATTGCATTTGCTCTGAAGCAGGCTCCAGGACGGGGCTCAGAGGCTGGGTCAGGCTGAATGGCGGTGGCTGCTGTGATGGCGGTGGTGTCTCCTGGTGGGGAAGGGGCAGCTGCTGACTCTGCTGTGGGTACGAGCTCTCCGCTATTTGCATCTGATTAAAATACGCCTGCAGCTGAGACTGTTTCTGGAGGAAGAGTCGCTTCTGTTGGAGTCTAAATGGCAATACCGAAAGAAAGAATTTTAAATCCTCTTCAGTGACGGCCATTTTAATGTAAATCCAGTATCAGTCATTAGCTTTAGTCCCCCACCTCTCTCTTTCCCGTGGCAGAAGAAAACAAAGTAGGGGTAGGAACCAATCGTGTCTGGTTTCCTAAACCCCCCATTCTGACCCCTCGGTGCTAAAGTGAACACTAATTCATTTTCTCTAATACTCTGAGTTTTTCTCCCTATGAAGCAGGAGGCTAATTTCCCATCTGGAGTGATTCAAAGGTGTGGTGACACCTTGGCTTCTGTGGGTGTCTGGAGGTTGATGGATTAGGTAATTCTACCTTGGCCAAGCGGCTTGTACTAGTGAGGCCTAGGGCAGGAATACTGCAAGAGAGGACGGAGGCCTTCCCTGCAGTATAACCCACTTAAATCGCATGAGCTCGTGGATTCTGAAAGCATAATATATTCACAACCCAAAGGGGAAATGCCAGACGAAAAGGAAAACAAAGCACATTTGGGGCTGCTATGTCCTAAAAGGCCCATGTTCCATGGACGCTGGAATATCTGCATTGACGATCAGGTCTTGACACCTATTTTCCTAGTAGAGGCAAACACCTGGGGAAAAGGACAACACATCCAGCATTCTTAAGTCTTCCATAAAGAAAGTGACTTCTTTGGCCAAAGACCCCTTCTCACCTGTGTTCCTGCAGCTGCTGTTCAAGGCTCCTTGGTGGTTCTTTACAATAAAGCTGACAGGTGTTCTGGGCTTTTGACAGAAGGCTGGGCTTCTGGAAGAGCAGAAAAATAATACAAGCATGACAATATGTTGTTATCCAGAATGCAGTCATTAGATTGTAGTTCTGCCTAAAGCATGAAGCCAAGTGTGTCCTCCAGAACCCATGCAGAGTGAATGGACTGCCACCTGCGCACTGAGACCCTGGCAGAGCCCGTGGCCCTGCAGCATTGGGTCAGCAGGCCTGGAGTGCCTCAGCTCTAATCTACTTCAGTTTTCCATTTCTAAAAGTCCTGTAAGACTGTGAGGTTCACAGAGATTAAAAACAATGAGAAAAGTGGAGTTAAGTCTTGATAGCAAAGGCCACAGTACCTGCTGAATGAACGAATGATTCATTCTTTTTTTTGAGGAAGCTTAGCCCTGAGCTAACTGCTGCCAATCCTCCTCTTATTTCTGAGGAAGGCTGGCCCTGAGCTAACATCCGTGCCCATCTTCCTCTACTTTATATGTGGGACATCTACCACAGCGTGGCTTGCCAAGTGATGCCATGTCCGCATCCAGGATCCGAACCGGCGAACCCCAGGCCACCGAAGCGGAACGTGTGCACTAACTGCTGTGCCACTGGGCCGGCCTCTGATTCGTTCTTCATGGGATCTATGTTGTATCATTTTTAAAGATTTTTCAGGCACCAATGTAGAAGAAAGTTGATATTAAAATTTTGCTGACTTGAGATTTCCATTTTATTTATTATTCATTAAGAGGCATAACATTAGAAGCAAAGAAGCCAGGTTTCCCTTCCTACCACTCAGTGGCATTGTCCTTTCCTGGGGCCTGAGGACAAATCCTTTTTTGCCGCCAACACAGAGCATAAGGCTAAGTCTCAACATGTTTCTAGAAACTACAAGTGCAGAGTTGAACCTACCTGCCTATAAGGAATCAAGCAGCTACCCTAAAAAAATACCAAGCAAAATGGGCTTCTGCTGTGCAGAAAGGCAGGTTCTGGATGAGTGGAGTGAGCTGGGGTGACAAGGGGAGGCTCCCACCTGGAGTCTGTGCTGCAGGTACTGGGCTTCCAGGCCTTGCCGCTGGGAGAGCTGAGGACGCACGCTGGTGGCGAGAGCAGACACGCTTTTCTGCTGTTGAGAAACTTCCTCCTGAGGAGCAAGGGGTGAAAATATTTTCAGTTCTCCGTGTGGGAGAAAGTTTCAGTTCTCAGTTTAAGCACCTTGGGAAACGTCCAGAGGAACTCCAGCTCTGTGGGCCACGACACTCCAAGCTCTTGACACAGCTAGTAGGCTGAGGGTTAATCACGCTGCAGAAAATTTACACAGGTATCATCTGTAGTAAACGATTACCCAGTCAGTACTGGAGCAAAGGCTCTTGATGTCATCAGGAGGCCACTACTTTCATGTGGGCATTGAATGCTATAATATCCTTGATGCACTGAAAATAGGCTCAAAATGAAATTTACTGGATCAACAATATTTTTCTGTGTTTTTAGCATAAATAATCCACTTGTAATAGTTAATGAAGTGATATCACATCAAAGGTAGTGGCAACAAGCTTCTCATTTCTGTGAAGTTTACTCTTCTTAATTTTTATGTGTGTTGGGGGGGCAGTTCAAGGGAGACTGTAAGAGCTAATTCATATCAAATCTGCCCTATGAACCAAACAGAGCTTGAGAGCGTCTAGGCCTCCGTGCAGTACTGATCCCCCAGGGCCAATGCGGGTGTGTCTCACCCATCAGTGGCAGGTGGCAGCAACAAGGAAAGCTTTCAGGCTGTGGGCTTCCCCAGTGAGCCTGCGTGCTCTAGGACTGGAGTAAATCCTCTAGATGAAACAACATATCTTCAGGACAGACTCACGCCTCATCGTCAGCACTGTGGGAAGGGTCCAGGGCACCCACCTGAGGGGAGCTGCTGGCCAGGTCTTGGAGCTGAGGAGCAGCTGAGGCCAAGTTAGGGTCTGCCTCCGATCCTATTTGTTCATACAGCAACTGCACTTTATTCAACTCTAGGATTCCTTTGGTTCTAGCCAGATTTTGAAGATGTTGTCTAAATGCTACAATTCCTGAAAGAAAGAATAAGGACCAAACAGTTTAAATAAAACACAAGACCTTCCAGTGACCACAGGTGTAAAACCAACACGGCAACAAACCCCCTCAAGTCCTATAATATAAGAGTTTTAAAAGCCAGGAGAGGGCAGTCAGTCACCTTGGGTGAGGGAGGTGTCTGACGCCCTGCGGCCCTCTCTGAAGCTCACTGGCGACCTGTTGTGGGCCTCTCGTTTCTGGGAGCTCAGAGCCTGCATGGCCGGGTTGGCGGGTCTCAGGCTTATGAAGGGAGATGTCATGCGGGGTGATGGCTGATTGGCTAACATGATGTCCTTAAGCGGAGGGCTGTCCTCAAGGAAGTTCAGGTCCCTCTGAACAGACCCCATATCATACTCAGAGTCCACACTGTCAAGGGAGGGGTTGTCACTCATGGAGAAAATTTTCCCTTTAAGAGAAAAAACAAAACAAAACAACAGTTATGACCAACAGCAAGCAGCATCTCCTTTGAACATGGGATTCAAAGCATAACCAGCTTGAGTTTCCACAGCTGCAGTGTGCTTAATCTCCAACCGAACATCTTTTCAGAACCTTTTTACAGGGCAATTTAATCAGCTTTGAATTTAATGGGGAAAACACTCCAGAACCTGGACCCATACAACCTCTGCCACTCCCAAAGAGCCCGAGTCCTCGACACCTCACACGGCACTCGCATGAATCCCAGGAGTTAGGGGAGCCAACTCAGAGATATTTCATCTCTCTTAGCTGCCGAGCAGGCCTAAGCCTACAGCCTGCTGAATGTGGTCTGTACAGGATAAAACGTTCACTGTATTTTAGAAACTGGCTGGCATCGTTACTGTTTTTTGGAGACTGGAATATGAGTTGCTGCTGTGAAGCCTTAACCCAGTGCTGACGGGCGCTCATACCTGACCCCGGCATTACCACCAGCTGGTTGGTCACTTCCGACAGGGTGTGCCGTCTCTGCCCACAGCGCGTGGACTGGAACGCGTCAAAGGCCTGACTGGGGTCTTCCTCAGCCTCTCCTTCTGTCTCCAACCCTTCATCAATGGAGGTCTCCATCATGTTGCTGGGCAATGACTGGCACCCCTTCCTCACCAGCACAGGAGGCACAGGGTCCAGCAGACAGCCATTTACCTAAACATCAGTGTGAGAGGAAACTATAAATTGCTGCTCTGCTGAAACACTAGAAAATCCACAAAGGAAAAAGTGTCGACTTGTAGCAAGCTAGAAGTTAAGTAAAATATTAAAAATGTACATATTTGTTACCAATGATGACACGCAGATTAGAAGTTGAGGCAAGTCAACTGCAGCTTAGAGACAGAAGCCCATTATGACCCAAATTGGCACTGTCTCCCAGGTTTCTCTGAGTCACCGTCATTACAATAAACAATTTTTTTTAGTGGTTTCCAGATGAATAGGGGTATATTAGCTTGAGGCCTACCAGTTATTTTTTTTAAATAAGGGAGACAAAGAGGGGGAAGATGAGATTTAAAAAAAAAAAAATACCTGTATGGCTCATAACTAAGAAAAGAGTAGTCACCAGCATTCTTCTCATTTTCAACCACAAAACATACTGGAAGCTTCTAGACATACTTTTATGTTCATAATTTAAGTACCTGCCCATTTGATTTAGTCTTTAATTGGTTCTATGTGCCCGAGGAATGGAAAAAAAGGATTCTTTAAAGACAGGCTGATACCACAAAAAGGATTGAAAAAAAAAAAAAACACCCTCAAGTGGCAAACAGCCAAAGCCTTCCATTATAGAGTAACAAATGACTCACAGGCCCCAAATTCCAGCGGAGGTTAACGAGCACCAGCACACCGAAGCCTCTCCTCCAGCAACACACACAGTATCTACGGTTCTCTCCCACAGGGCTGAGCTCAGCACAGCTCCTGAGCGAGAACTCTGCCTTCCTACGCAGTTGCCAAGCAAACCACCTAATGGCAGGCAGAAACAGCAGACAAAGGGGAGCTGTGGTTGCCAGTTCTTCTGGCTGGTAAAAGCCCCAATGGGGAGGCAATTATTTACCTCATTACCTTAACTATTCCCCCGTGGAAATCAATGCGTTTTCTCCTAGGAATAGCTGCTCAGGAACAGCCAGTCATAAGACGCTGAGTTCTCAGCAGTACTTTCACCTGGAATACACTGGGTAGAGCTATTGTTTCCTTTGGAAGCAGGAGAAGCTCATGTATGTGAGAGGTGACGTGGGACATCCCTGTGCCAGACACAGGAAGCTTTCCTCTTATGGCAACCAATCTGAAGGCACCGCAAAGCCCTTTATTTGGAGAGACAGACTTGGGTGACTCAGATCTTTGTTTGGTTGGGGGAGGGGACAGTTATTCCATAAAAACTGCTCTGGGGCTGTAGCCATTACTTGGATAAGGTAGCTGACGCATTGTAGGGCTTTAAAGTGACGAGCGGTCATTTAAAAGGAAGAGTGGCAAATGCTCTCCTCCCAGACTAAGACCAATCTTCCCCATGGCACCAGAAAACAAAAACTCTGAAATCTGGCCAGCAACTTATGCTGCCCCTGGCCCTTCCTCACATAAGTGTTCCCTTTTTGATACACTTCATAGTTTGCCGTAGGAAAGAATGGCTGCTTGGGAACTTATATTCATACCTCTAGGTTCCTTAACTGTCTACTAATACAATTTTCTAGGACTAGCTAGGGATGATTTAGAAATGGGTAAAGTAGCAGAGAAAAGACTGTTAAGTAAGTATCTACTGAGCATCTTTACACTTACAGCCTACGTCAAAATTTTCCCAGATATTTCTTGCAGTATAGCCTTACAACCAGGTTCTTTTTTTCCTTAATAGAGACAAGTCATCTTTTTCTGAGTACTCAAAAAACCTTGCAGTCCCCTTAAAATTTATAATTTTTTCTTAAATTGTCTGCTTACAAATTTACCTGCTCATCTAGACTACAGGAGAAATTATGTCTTTCATTTAAAAATGTTTGAATTCAATTTTATCCTGGGACAGGTGGAAAACAATGATCTGTTTTTTCAGATGATGTCTGATGATTAAATCAGAAAGCATGTGGGAGCCTGCTCATAGTTAATAGATGTGAACATCTTCAGCTATAAGTTCACTTGCGGAAACAGGTGATAATCGTGCCACCCTTGCCTACCAATTTACCCAGGGACTTGATATAACAAATTCAGCTCTGGGATTGTGTGACTGAAATATTGGGCTGATTTACTTAGGCGACCTAAGCTGCTAGACATAAGAGCTTTTGCTCTAGGAAATAATCTAAGCTAACTGTAAATTGCAGGACTTCAAAATACAATGTGGGTAAAATGTACACCAATACGTTGTTTTTGTCTTTCCTTAAAGCTCAATCAATCACTTCACTTCTAATAAGAGACTTCATATGCACTAGGTAGTATACACACAGGAGTCAAACTCTCAGAAACTCCGTCACTAACTGATAACACCCTTGACTCTACCACAGATACAAGATTCTAGCACAGGAGATTGGCAGACTCTTCTGGACTGAATGTTTGTGTTCCCCCGGAAGCCATATATTGAAGCCAACTGTGGCAGAATTTGGAGGTGGGGCCTCTAAGGAAGTGTAGTTAAAGGGGTCATAAGGGTGGAGCCCTGATCCAGTAGGATTAGTGTCCTTATAAGAAGACACAGCAGAAAGCTCTCTCTTTCTCCACCTGAGCACAGAGGCAAGACAATGGGAGGACACAGTGAGAAGGCGGCCCTCCAGAAGCCAGGAAGAGTCCTCACCGGAAAGCAAGTTGACCAGAACCTTGATCTTGGACTTTAGCCTCCAGAACTGTGAGAAAATAATTTCTGTTGTTGAAGCCACCCAGCCTACGGTATTTTGTGATGGCGGCCCAAGCAGACTAGTACAACAGAGTAGCACACAGTACTAGTCAGTGAGCCTGGAGGCTGGGAATATGCCTTCTTTAATTTGTGTCCTAAGTGTCTGACAAAGTTTGGCATATATGGAGGCAGAGCTGTAGGCTCAAATCTCAGTTCCATGACTTATTAGCAAGGTGCTTAACTTCCATAAAGCTCAATTTTTTTTCACTTGCAAAATAGGAGTAAAGTTGTCTGAGAGGATTAACTAAAATACTGTATCTATTATTATTATTTCTTGACCAAAGAGAATCCTTTATAACAATAAAAATTTAAAAAGCATGAGGATATAACTACAACATTTTCTTTTAAAGCATCTTCACCATCATGAGGCAAATTAAAATAAACAACCAGGTGAGGAAGGAAAGAACTGGATAACCTCAGTACAGTCAAATATTTAGACACAAAGATATTCACCTGAAGCATATATAAGCACGTAAAAAAATTAAAGTACGTGATGTCCAAAAATAGGAGAGCAGTTAAGTAAGGGTACATCTAATACAATATATTAGGCAGTTGTTAAATACACCTCAGGCTTTCAAAGAAGATTTCATGATATGGGGAAAATGCTCATAATGTTATATTATGTAAAAGCAAGACACAAAATTACATATAATACAATGCCATTTTGTTGTAACTAGTCTATCTACTTCCCGAACCACCCTACACTCACCCACCCACCCACCTACCCATCTATCCGCCCATCCATTATCCATCCATCCATATATAACCAACTCTAAGGAAACATGTCAAAATATGCTTGTCTGTGGGTAGTGGGATTATGGATAAATTAATTTTTTCTTATTCCCTTCCTGAGTTTTCCATGTGTGATTCTGATTGGTTTTATTTTGTTTTCAATTTTAAATAAAAACATTCAAATTCAGAAGTAAAAGTGCAATTTCTCCCCTTTACAAAGTAGCCTTAGAGGTTAAGACCATTAAGAGGTTTTGATATACGTCCTTTTCAGACCTTCTCTTATGTATACTACCTTTAAAAAAAAGTACTAAAAATGTAAACAGACATGGAACACCTCTATTACACTTGCATTTTCACAGTTTAGACTCATAGTTCCCTTCTGCTATCCAGCTATGAAGATAGTAACTTGGGAATCCTTTTATTATAATCTCTAATAAAATGTTAAAAGTGACTGAAATGTGTGTGTGTGGGTGTGTATGTAAAATTCATCATTCCCAAAGAAAGCCTCAAAAGAGAAAGACTGATCCCACAGGGTTAGCACATCTGCCCAATGGTCTCTGTTACCTGGGGGTCTCAGCTACTGGTCAGAGTTGGGTGACTGTCTCAGAAAGGTGCTATTTTTTGAAGTCGGGTTCAAGGAGAACCAGAAACCAACACTTCAATGCAGATTCCCTAAGGGACTTTACTGATAGTTTTAAGTTGAAGACTTCTGGGAGGGAAGGAGAGGTGAAATCTTTGACACACAATACCTGCCACCAACTGAGAGCAGAAATAAATGAGCAATACATGCAGTTAGGAAGCATCTTTTAGAAGACAACAAATGGGTGTTATAGTGAATGCATATGAAGCAATATGAATAACAAAGGAATTGTATCTTTGATAGTTTTGTGTTTGTCCAGTTATTTATGGGCCCCAAAGAAAGAGGTATAGAGAAGGCAGAGGGACAGGCATTTTTGCTGACATAAATGAAATCGGCCACAAATAAGACAAGTGGATATCTATGGCCTGACTACGCGCCAGGGTGGCACTGCCAGTGTGGGTGGCCAGTTCCAGCGTGGCACTGCTTTTCCTACAAATGCAAATACACCATCTATCTCTGTCTGTATCTTTCACAAAATCATTCATTTCCTGTCTGTTTCCTAGTTACGGTAACAATCACAAGCTTTAAAAATAGCTTGCCCTATATAATACGGCAGCCAATGCCCAATCTGTGTTTCGGGCCTGATGCCCTCACAGACAAGCTTTTAGCAGACTGCATTTTAATTTTTTCAAGGGAATTAGATCTTAAATGAATTATGTTGCCCCAATTTATGCCTAAATTTCTGGGTGAGAATTTAGTAGCAGTTTATGAGGTTACTGAACATGCTAGGCAACTACAGGCAGAGAAAACAGACTGTCCACAGGAAGTAGCCTTGTCCTCAGGGGCATGGACACTAACTCCTTGTGGTTAGCAACTTGGCTTAACACCTGCCTGTGGCAGCCCAGGATCAAGCCGCCTTGACTACGTTCTAGCTCAACTCATTATTTAACTTCTGAATCAGCTCTACCTCCAGAGCTCCCTGTTTCTGAAAATGGCACTCACCCTCCCCATCATCTAGGCTCGAAATACTATCAGTTTGGACTTCTCTCTGGACCCTAATATTTATCGATTTTATCCATACAACCTCATTTATATCATCCCCTCCTCTCCAGTTTCACGAGCACTATGCTAGTTCAAGGTCCTCATCATCTCCCTGCTGGACATATGCTCTAACTTTCTGTTGTCCTTGTCACCAGTCTCTCCCCTATCCAATGCAGCCTATGTAGCCTTCCAGGCTCATTTCTGAAGCACAACATGGCTCATAGTGCTTCCTTGATCAAAAATCTTCAATTGTTTCCTACTACCTTGGGGAAGTCCATTGGAAAAAAACTCTCTTTGACCATGAAACACATTCCCACGTTGAGAACCTTAGCCTAGAGAAAAAGTCTACATCCCTTGGCTTGCCGTTTGAAGCTAAGGTATTTGTCTTTATGCCGTACGACACCCGGTCACATGCCCTGCTCCTCAGGCGCACTTAGCTGCTGCTCTGACTTAGATGGACTGAGGCTTCCCTGATGTTTGCTGTTGCTCAGGCTCTTTCCTCCACTGAAATACCACTCCCAAACCAGGGAGTGATTCTGCCCCCTTCTCAATTCCCAGCTCTGACAGTTAACCCAAAGACTTTCCTGATCAAACCAGCTAAAGCAACTCCCCCTGCTTCCTCCTAGTCTTGCAGCACTTTGATTTATAGCTCTTTAAGGGACCAAGTATATTTTATTAATTTATTCAACACCTGGCACACTGTCTTTAGTTATGCATCCTGTCTCTTCTGCTGGACTATCAACTTTGAGGCAGAACTCATGTCTTTTTAATACCCAAAGAGGCTAAAAAGATAGGAAACCAATATTTCTTTGAGTATCTACAATCTGCCTAGAACCTCACACACATTATCTCAATTAATCCTCACAACACTCTCATAAAGTTGGTATTCTCATTTTACACAAGAGAAAACAGAAATTCAAAGAAGTTAGTCACCTTGCCCAAGCCTACAGAGCTAGTAAAGTAGTCTATTTTGAACAGACTCCAAGACCTGCCCATTAAGAAGATCCCCTGTACAGGACTTGATGCTAAGTATATAAAACATATATTATAAGTTACGTAAACACCCATTAAATGAGAGAAGCTGTCATCTTCCATATACCAAAAGCCAACTTTATGCAGTATACCAGGATAAACTCATCTCCTTTAAGCATGTTCAAACTGGACAGAAAAAGATGTTTAATTGACCAAAAAAGATGGCCCATCATTTTGCAGCTGCAGCACACGTGGCAGAAGAGAGGCAATAATAACATAGACAAAGCTCAATTCAGCGTAAGAGTTGTATTTTTGTTTTCAGAATTACAATTTGTTTAAAAAAACAACCCAAAACCTATGAGGATCTAGAAACTTGAAGAGAGAAGGAACTGGTTAAGGAAAGAGGAAAAAAAAAAGATTTTGAAAAGTCATAACAGTTGTAACGATAAGATGGTGATGAGAGCTGAGTTTAGCTCTGGATGCTTCTCTCAGGTTTTCTGCACAAAAACAACACTCTTGAGTGACTTGAGGAAATGACAAAGTTCAACAAAGCCAAAGTACAACACTCGTGGGCCAAACTGAAGTCTCCAGCCAACCTGCAAGTCTCTCAAAGACATTGGTACCTTTGGAGTGTCGACACACTCTTCTTCCATGAAGGCTGCTTCTGCCTGACAGCCCGAGGCTGGGAATGGGAAGGCCTCCACATTGGACGTCTGTGGGAGGAGGGCAGATCGCATCAGTCGCACATTCGGCGAATGCATGGTCACTGGGAGCCCCACCGTTTGTGCCTGTAAATGTGGCAAGAACAGATAATTTGGGAACATTAATGCTTTCTATATAAATATACAAAATTCTTGGAATAAAGTCATTCTTCCTGGTGTAATGAAAGGATAATTAGCTATTTGTTGAAAACTCCAGAAAAGATTTGATACAGTATGTATATGACACAGGTAACGATTTGAAGCAGGCTCAGCGATCCACTATTCTGAGATAGGTTGTACAGAATTTCACTCCTCTTCCATGATGAGGCGCATATTACACAGATGACAAGAAAGCTAGTCTTTGTAAGGAATCTTAGAACACTCTTTTTTCCAATTTAACAAACATATATTGTCTATATCCTTAAAAATATTACCCGGGAAAGATATAAGGAATAGAAAAGTCACGGCCTCTAGGAGCTCAAAATTGAACCAGGGACAGAAACATACACAACTAACTATAAATACAAAGCACACGGCAGTAAGTGCCGTCTATCTATCTGCTTTTTTTTTCTGGGGTGGGATGGTACATATTTCTTGGCAAGGGTGTGTGTGAAAAAGGAGGAAAAGAGAAGCAGCAGTTACTTGGAAGTGACAGGAATGTCCTTCTTTCAAGGAGAGGCACAGCCTGCTGGCCCATGTAAAGAGATGCTTACGGCTGAGCAAGTTATATTCCTGAAGTCAACCTACTATAGAAAGCTCCTGATGGTTTAAAGTCCATTCTTCATCTCTTGTTAAGAACTCTAAGTAAACAAGCTTTACAAACTCTTCTTTTAAAAAATCATGTAAAAAAGAATCTTCCTTTATGACACTTTGCAAGGACTGATTTTAAAGAGGAAACTGTTGGATACTTGTTTCCTCCCCATTTCTTCAAAACTAGCAGAATGACTTATTAGATGCCTTTTGAATGTAACAAACATTGCAAAACATCTGAGGGAACAATCATCAGACTAGTTTTTCGAGGCAGAGGAGTGGCCTTTTTTCTGCTATAATCACTTCAAGGGATATAGGATGGTGAGTTTTAAATTCAAACAAATGAAAAGGAACAAAGTGGTATGGTTCTAGCTTCTCTTCTCCTAAGACCTGGGTTTGATTCCTGGCTCCATCACTTACTAATTGCGTGAACTTAATCAGGTTACCTAAATTCTCTGAATCTTGCTTTCTTCACCTGTCAAGAAAGGCATAATGCCTACTTCACAGTGAAGTTAGGATTGCAAAGGGCAACATGTAAAGTCCTCCACTCAGCAGCATTAATGCCTCCTTTCTCCTTCTTTCTAAAGTCTTAAAATGATAATAAGATTTAATATAGGAATTAGACTGCAAAATGAATACACAGTTTTGTTCTCAGATACTATAATGGTTCCTAGTTAAAATTTCAGGTTGGTGGTTTTCAATGATGGGGGGGATATGTTAGAAATATACTTTATATTTGAATATACTCTGAAAATATTTAGAATATGCTTTATATTTGGTATATTCCAATATTAACATCATTAGATACACTGCATGAGATAAAGAATAAAACAGCAATAGCAAAGGCTTGGTATTATATGGATGGTAAAACAAAAAAAAAAAATACATTGTATACTATTCTGAGTATGATAAAGAAGTAGCTTTTCTTGTATCATCATTGCTCGGGCTTATATCCTACGCCACTTTCGAGGCTAAACAACTTTTTTTTCCTTTCAAGCATTAGTCATTTAATTTTTGTAGCCACCATGTCACGATGCAAAATGTAAACTTCCTAATAAAGTATATTTGATACATTCTTCTTACCTTTATCACCAGCTTTTCAATCAAAGGATAAAACTGAACTTTGACTTCTGTTTCCCAAATTTATTGGACTGCTTCATCTACATGAAAGTAGTCTAAATTATTAAGGCCAAGCATTACCTGAAGATACCGCACTGGAAATGAGACACCAACCTGACACGGACGATGTGTGCTCCTTCTCAGTCCCTGCCCCTATGCCCGTGACTCTTTAAACGGCAGGATCACGCTGTGCCAGACCAAGCATACCACATTCTCCTTGACAACCTTCACATCCAATCTGGACTAGGACTTACCGTAAACTTGGGAGGGACAGAGGAATAACACATTTTACTGTGACAATCACTTCACAGAAAACAGGATGGTAGGTTTTAGAGGTCTGCTTTTTAGGATTCTTTCAATCACTGAGGGGATTAAAAAAGTCTTTTTGGAACAAGGTAGGGTATAAATATTCAAATGGCATGCTCAGCACTACAGAGCTGACTAAAAAACATTATAATAAATAAATGGTTGATTAATATCCCAACGAAGCAGATATTACCAGTTTCTTCAAGAGTGACAATAAACAATGATCACGTCCAACTAATTGTAATGACTTTTTAGAACATGTATTTATTGTCTTGAATCTCTTCTCCTGACTTGTGCTTTCCAGAACCATTAAAATGAAAATAATGTTCTCTCCTATGGGAAAATCTTTACTGCTCCAATAGGAATATGCCTATTATGGATAGAACTGTGCCCCTACCCCATCCATATGTTGAAGCCCTAACCCCTAATGTGACTGTATTTGAAGACAGAGCCTGTAAGAAGGTAATTAAGATTATATGGGGTCCTCAGGGTGGGGTCCTAATCCACCAGGACTGGTGTTCCTCTGAGAAGAGGATGAGACCCCAGAGATTTCTCTCTCTCCCTGTGTGCAGAGGAAAGGCCATGTGAGGACACAGAGAGAAGGTGGCTGTCTGCCAGGAAGACAGTCCTCACCAGAAACCAACCCTGACTGGCACCTGATCTTGGCCTTCCAGTCTCCAGAACTCTGAGAAGTTCAGCTTCTGTTGTTTAAGCCACCCAGCTTGCGGTACTTTGTGACGGCAGCCCTAGCAGACCAATACGATGCTTTTTCTTGCAGTGATGGAGGGCAACCTCTAATCAGTAATTAAAGAAGAACTGGAATGAATGATTCATTCTTGTGTATTTACACAGTTGATGGAAAGTTGGAGTGGAACAACTGTTAAAAACCAGTAGTTAGAATTCACAAGAAAAAGGCATGACATCTGCAGTCAATTAGATGTAACATTTTCTGCACATTATATGGCAAACATAAGTATTGTAAACCTATCTAAGACAGGAATCTTACTGTTTTCTAAGCAGTAATACTGGGTACTTTATCACCATACTATATCACCATGCTATAAACTACTTAAGGGCAGGGACTGTTTACTGGGTACCTCTGAAGCCACAGTAAAAGGGACTGTGCCTAGCACATAAGTGCTCTATTTGAACTGAGCTGCTGACATAAGTTAACTAATTTTATCTTTTAGCAATCTTATGAAGTAGGTATTGTTATTTCCACTTTATATTTAAAGACACTAGAGCTCTGAGATGCTGACTTGCTGAAGTCACTCAGCTTTGTATGGAACCCAAGGTCTGCATGATTCCGCAGCTCATGTGATCTTTGCATGGGATCGTATTGTTTCCACAACTTCTTATTGCTGTATCAAGTAACAAGTGATTTTCCACTTCTTTAAAAAAAATAGTAGAACATCAAAGGATCAAAGGGAGAAAACTTTAAGCACATTTATACTCATAAAAACAGAGAAATCTATTTTTTTTGTGTGTGAGGAAGATTGGCCCTGAGTAACATCTGTTGCCAATCTTTCTCTTTTTTTTTCCCTCCCCAAAGCCCCAGTACATAGTTGTAGATCCTAGCTGTAGGTCCCTCTAGTTCTTCCATGTGGGATGCTGCCTCAGCATGGCCTGATGAGTGGTGTGTAGTCTGTGCCCAGGATCCAAACCAGTGAACCCCGGGCTGCTGAAGTGGAACGCATGAACTTAACCACTCAGCCATGGACCTGGCCCTGAGAAATGTATTTTTTAACAAGTTCAACACTAAACATTAGAATGCAAAATCTTGTAGGGAAGGGAGCATCTTCTTCAGCACCAGTGCTTATTGCTTAGCATCCAGAAAGCAGTCAAGACATGTTTATGAGGGAGCACTGAAGACTTCTATTTGAATTAGAGACATTTTAAGTCCCCGTAAGTAGCCTTCTATGACACCTTGGTCAATGCACAAGATAAAAAGAACTATGAGGTGCTCAGTAATAAAAAAAATTATCAAACATGAGAAGCTACGTTATATATCTGAATCCCAAGTCAAATTAAACATAATTTGAGGTGTCATGGGGAATTGGCTTCAAGTTTAGATATGAAAGGCAATCAGGTACAATAACACATGTGTGGGCTCAGGAGCAATCATTTACCAAACCCCATTCCCTCACTTGTGTAATGTTTAAGAAGAATAAATAGACTTGGGAGGGAGAGCCTCCTGCAGCACTGGGGGCTTTCCAGCTTCCTATCCTTTTGCCTAGCAGGATTTTCACGAGGGAAGGGGCACCACCACAGCTCACTATTACTATCCAACTTTTGTTGTTGTTAGTGCTGTGCAGACGATTTTGACTCCTAGTGACAGAAGAGCAGAACCCTGCCTGATCTTTTCACGCCATCCTCTCACCTTTTGGCACCATACCAGACAATGCTCCATTGCTATTCATAGGGTTTTCATGGACAATTTTTTGGAAGTAGGTGGCCAGGTCCTGCTTCATAGTCTGTCTAGTCTGGGAACTCCATTGAAACCTGTGCACCGTGGGTGACCCTGCTGGTATTTGAAATACTGGTGGCATGGCTTTCAGCATCACAGCAACATGCAGCTACCACAGTGTGACCACTGACAGACATGTGGTGTGGTTTGAATGGAAAACAAACGCAGGCTGAGGCAGTGAAAGAGCTGAATCTTAACCACTAGACCACCAGGGCTGGCGTACCCCAACTTAAGGATTCTCACTTCATCTCCCTCCTCTCTGTGCTGAAAGCAATACCATTCAACTTCGAAGGATTCCAAGAGTGCTCAAAGATGCTCTTATCCCAATATTTGGAACTTTATCAATACATTATGTTACTCACATTAGTATCAATATTCACATTATTTTATATATTAAAGTATGGAGGGCCAGGCCCTGTGGCCGAGTGGTTAAGTTCACACGCTCTGCTTCGGTGGCCCACAGTTTCGCCAGTTCAGATCCTGGGCGTAGACATGGCACCACTTGTCAGTCCGCGTTGAGGCAGCGTCCCACATGCCCCAACTAGAAGGAACCACAACTAAAATATACAACTATGTACTGGGGAGATTTGGGGAGAAAAAGCAGAAAAGAAAAAGAAGATTCGCAACAGTTGTTAGCTCAGGTGCCAATCTTTAAGAAAAAAAAAATAGTGAATGTATATATTGCAGTAAAAAAAAAGCATTTATAACAAAGTATACCATTTGCCTACAAAACCAAGGAAATTTTAATTTCCTTGGGTTTTTTTTTCCCACATATTCTGTAGGAACCAATGCAAAATTCTATTACAATCCTCCACATTTTCTAAAACTGCTAACCAGGAAATGCAAAGTCAAAACTCTTTTTCTCTTACTTGCACTTTGAACAACGCAAATACTCACAGAAGTAGATGGAAACCCTAGTAGATCAAATGACGAACCCTTCCTCTTCCTAACCTCTATATAGATGATCTTCCAACTCTCTTTAGCCCCAGCCTCTCTCCCAGGATCCAGATTCACTCTTCCTTCTATGCAAATAAGTTAAAGGCACCACTATTCTCTCATCCGAGGGCTCAAGAGTGGGGTCATCTCTAACTCACTGTTGTCTCTTCCTTCCCAATATTTATTGATTATTTTATACAACAAACACTTACATAGCACCACTCTAAGTCCTGCACAATTATTAACTAATTTAAACATCATAACATCCTATAATTATCCCCATTTTACAGCTTGGAAAACTGAGGCACAGAAAGACCTTAAGTAACCTTTTTTTTTTAAAGATTTATTTTTTTCTTTTTTCTCCCCAAAGTCCCCCAGTATAGAGTTGTAAATTTTAGTTGTGGGTCCTTCTAGTTGTGGCATGTGGGACGCCGCCTCAGCATGGCTTGATGAGCGGTGCCATGTCTGGGCCCAGGATCCGAAATGGCAAAACCCTGGGCTGCCGCAGTGGAGCGCACGAACTTAACCACTCGGCCACGGGGCCAGCCCCTAACTGTTTCAAGGTCACTTTTTAAACTCTTAAGCAGAAAATGAGAGAACCTGGGATTTGCTCCAGAGTCCTTGCTTTTAGTTAGCATGCTGAGCTGCCTCTCCAAACCACTGCTAAGTTCACCTAGTCTACCTCTGACAGGCTCTTACGCTTTCCCTTCCTTTCTACTGCCACCAGCACGACCTGAGTTCAAGCCCTCAGTAGTTCTCATCTCAACTACCGTCATAATCTCCTAACTGCTCTCTCCCAATTTCTCCTCTTCTCTATCCAGTCTATCCTTGTCAGTATCACCAAATAAGCTTAAAGCATGATATAATTTCATCACTGTTCTGCTCAAAATTCTTCATTAGTTCCTCATTACTTCCTGAATTACAAGTAAAATCTTTACCTTGGCATTCAAAACCTTCATGACATGGCTTCAACTTACCACTCCAACTTTTTCACTTCCCTATGCTTCAATTCCAGCGGGTTAACTTGAACAAGCCCCACACTTGCCCACTGGAGTACTTCTGTTCACGCCGCTTCTTCTGCCTACCGATAATGCCTTCAACTACTGCCTCTCCCTAACAAAGTCCTACACATCTCTGAAGATCTGTCTTAAATGCCATCTCTCCCATGAAGCTTTCCCATTCAGATGCATCTCTCTTTCCTCTGCCTTTAGTTCTTCCACAGCATGTATCTTTCTGTATTTTGAATCATGATTATTTATGATGTTGTTTTATTTTGCTTCTATACTGTAATGTCTCTGAGGGCAATGACTGTGTTTTATACATTCTAACCCCTATAGAAGCTTGCACATGGTAAATTTGCAATAAAAATGTGTTAAATGAAACTGAATATACAGGCTAATTACATTAGTTCTCAACATAAGCGAATGATAAAAAAAGGAGAACTCTCTTACAGAAATAAACTGTTTGAAATAAAGTTAATTCTTAAAAATAGGAAGATACTAAAACATTTGAGAATCTGGTGAATGATAGGCAGAAACTTTACAGAAAAACAGTGCAGAGAACGAAATCCTAACCCATTGTCGTACAAGATGAACAATGTGTCAGACATGTGAATAGGCACATGCACAGATAAGACTGTTGGCTAATGGGGTGTTACCTTGGCAACTGTTTGTTCAGCAATGGTGCTAGGCCGACGCTGGCGGGCATCAAGTCTCTGCTCCACAGGAAAACTGCTCCTATGTGATTTCAGGCGCTCCACCAACAAGAAATAAATGGCAGCAAAATGGTTATAGCTCTTGTTCTGCAGAGACTGAAACAGAAAACAAGCGCTGAAGGCAGAGAACCATAAAAACCCACCCAATGATCTACACCTTTCTAAAAAAGGAGGGAAGAAGTCACATGTTCTTAAAAATAGAGTAACAAACAAAGTGTGTGTCAAAATGAAAGCTGTTCCAGAATTTAGAATGGAAGGCATAATTTCAAGTTTCTAGTATTAGTTATATAAAGGGTGATGCCTTTAAATGACTTGATTGGTCCTTTTACATTAACAAGATCCATTCCTTTTTCTGCATTCAGAGAAAACGCCATCATCGTCTCATGGAGACATTCCTCAACGCTGTCCTAAGGTCCCATCTCATGGCTGTAGCTATGATGGAAGGTTGGTTAGCAACCTGAGCCCAGAGGCTCTAATTCCATAGCTTCAACACAAGTCCAAACCATTGCAAACTCTGAAGTGAACGATTAAAGTCTTTGGGGAAATTTCTGGTGATTATTTTGGGCTGGAGAATGACATTTGGATTCTAGATTGAGAGACACTGTGTCTCTGTTCTTAGGTAATTTTTTCCTCTTGTTTTTGCAGTCCCACCCTCTTGAAACCTTGAAAATAAAGTTGCTTCCCAATTTTCACATCCCTTGCCGGCCAGCTTTCCCAGGATGCTAAAGAAACAGAGAAACCACTGCTTCTTTGGCTTCTAATTCCACCTGACAGTCTGCACGGGCGCTGTGCAGGGCACCTCAGATGCAGAGCACTCTCAGCAAAAACCAGAGGCCAGCGAAACTGCACTCACAGCTGCCATTCTAGATCTACTTCAAGAACAAGCACAGAAAAACATCACCGAGCTCATGCTGAGCAAAGCAGGAAAGCCAGTCTGGTTTCACTACGGTTACAACGAAGGAAAGGCAGCACAGTCTGGAACACTTTATATTCACAAGGGGGCATTTGATGTTCTTTCTAGTTATGCTTCCTTCTTAAAAGCATTGTTTGTTTGTTTTTTTTTTACTGTTGTGGAGATATTAAAAATATGTATATCCTATGAAATATGCTAACTCTTAAAGGACAGAAATAAAAGCGACAAGCAATTTCTCAGGGTCATGACCCATAATACTTCCAAATCAGGAATCCACCTGTTTTTGCCACTTTCTCCAGTTTACAACCTAAATCTCACTGGCTTTCCTAAACCTGATGCCTACCTTCTTGTTTCCTGCTCAGTCCTCAGCCTGTTCCATATCTGCACGCTGATGTTCCACATAAACTGGTTTCTTACCTACATACACCTTTATGCTTCATCTGAGAAGAAACTTTCTACTTTGTAATTAAGCTTCCGTCTTTGTCTTTTCTCAATCCTATATAAACCCTTTCTCGTGAATTTTTTAGCAGATGGGGCAAAGGGAGGAATTTATACATTGAATAAAAGCAAACATAAATAGAGTCTGATGTAATCTTGAGGGAAAACGGAACAGTATGCCCAGGTGCTGGGATGGCATGCTGAAAGACCAGGAGGACAGGTAAGCGTGTGAAATTTCAAGTTCCTAAGTACAACAGAATCCTAAAGTATCTTTAGTCAAATCTCCGAGCACTTTACCTCAATGGTTTTCTGTTGATCTATTCCAAGGCTGTGCATCAATCGCAGAACCTGCTCATTGAACTCCCCAATGGATGGCTCATTTTCTTGCCCTTGTGGATAGAGAGTAGGCCTCTGTACAGGAACTTCTACGAGCATCCATTTATGCTCCTTGATTTGAGCAATGGTTAGCCGTTTGGATGGGTCTAGGACCAACATCCTTCGAATGAGGTGCTCACAATCTACAGGAAACACAATGTTAGAAAAACCATGTAAATCACCTTGCACTTCAGGGTATTTGCTTGACTCATGTGACTTGGTACACTGGCATTAATCTTTGTATCCTCCACAGTGCCCACCGGAAAGTAGGTCAAATGAACAAATGAATATATAAAGGCTACTTATATTTGTCAAGTTCACATGGTGAATGTTGACACAAAATTAACCATCACCATGAATGAATACTTCAACAGAAGGGTGTAGGTCTATCCAATTTTGCACTAAATGAACCTTTCCACTGAATTTCTCAACTGAAAATATCTAGACACAGACTTAGATTTCCACTAGAGGAAAAAACAAGCCTTCTTCCTAGAACAAGCAAATAATAAATGGATCCTCAGTCACTTCTGAGGCTGATATACTAAGGCTATGTATATAAGTGAGGCAAGAGCTCTCCAGTGGACTGTTGCTTTTCTCCATATCAGTGCAGCTGAGAAAAATGTACGTGAAACATTATTTACTTCTGATTACACCAAGAAAACTGCACTCCTGCAACTTTGGGCACTAGCTTATTCTCTGAGCTGACATCATGCTCTTTACTACCCCCACATAAGCTAACCTTGTATCACCTGCTGTGTGCCAGGCACCATGCTAGGTGCTCTATACAGATTAATTTAATCAATCCTCACAACACCTCTATTAGTAACTACTGTTGTTTCCATTTTACAGATTGAAGAAATCGAAGCACAGAGAGGAGATATAACTTGTCATGGTTAGACTGCCAGTAAGTAGGGAACTCAGGGTTAAAACCAGGCAGTCTGGCTCCAAAGTCTACGCAATTAACTACTAGGGCTTACTTCTACTGTTAGTAGGAGCAAAAGAGTTAAGGATGATAACCAAAAACTAAACTGAGGGGTAAACTTAACTGATGCCTACATAACAACCCAATACAAGGACTGGTAGGGATTATGGCATTTCATCTTAATTCAATAGTTTTGCCAGTTGGTTTTAAATTTAATTAAAAAATTTTAATTTGCAACTTCCCCCCAAAGGATATGGGAAAATCCATTTCGTACTTAGAATAAAATGGTTGTGAATCTGTATCTACAAAGTGCTTCTCTAAGTCTAAAATAAGCCTGGGACATTTATAGACTGAGAATAAATGGGAAGACTTGCTGTTCTTAATCTGGGAAACTTTCTGTTTTCAGTTACAAGTAGGAAGGCTGGAACTTCTCTCACCTACATGGAGGGGGTGCTTATTTCTATGGCTTTTAAAGTGACTCAGTCACTTTATTTGGCACCCAAACTCTTGGAAAAAGAGAAGCCTTTGCCTAGGCATTTCACTTGGAGCACAAATTCTGTAAAGCACAATTGTAAGATGAACAATTTGTTACCTTCTGACATGAAATATGGAATCCGGAATCTTCCTTCTAAAACCCTTTGCCTCAAAATCGGAAGAGTTGGTCCGTCAAAAGGCAGAGCTCCACAGACAAGAACATAAAGAACAACTCCCATGCTCTAGGGAAGAAATCAACGCAATCACTTTTCTCCCGAAAACTTCACACTTTATTTTCCTAAATATCCCTAGGGCTCTTAAAAATCCTATGGACTGAAAAATTCTTGTTTGGATTTACTATTTTCTCAGACTATGAAAAAAAACCCTGAAACCCTAACTACTGCAATAAAGTATCCTATAATAAATAGCAAAAGATCTGAATTTAATAATTTTGATTATTACTCAACTTTAATTTATTGCCGATATTAGGATGATTAACATCCGTCCCTAGAAATTGTTTCCTAGAATCTAATTCAAGATACTCTGACTAATTACAATCCAGTGGACAGGGAAAGTATGAACTACTGTCTATGTTTTAGGTACCAAGAGCTTCAAAGATGGGCCAGAGTACCAAGTATTATCATCATAGATGCATTTAACACAGCAAAGCAAAGAAATACCCAAATATCCAGCTGTGGTCCTTCATACTGCTGCCCTTCAAAGACTTCTGGGGCTGCATAAGGGGGGCTGCCACACCATGTTGCCAGCAGTTCACCACTTTTAAAGAAATTTCCAAAACCGAAATCTATTGGGATGGAAATAAATGTTACTTTCATCTATGCTCTCAAACTATACTGAATTTCTCGTAATAAATTTAATAATATGCTCTATTAACAATATTACTACTATTCGCTCTGGGAGGAATGGGATGACATCTATCTTGTGATGTTTCCTTAGCACTTAGCACAATGACTAACAAATATTAAGAATTCACTAAATACGTACTGAACGAATGTGTACATGAATTAAATTTTTTTCTCAAAGTGAATGAGAGACTGGAAGAAGACTTTAAATAATGTATTTTTAAGTCTGAAAGAAAATCCATTGGTGTGGACAATCAAGTTGAATTTGATAATCTTAGAATTTCAATTACTCCATGATTAAGACCATTTATCTTATATGGTCTATAAAGAAAGAAACGAATGAGTAAAACTCTAACATATTTACCTTAATCCAACCAAGTGGACTGGCTGCTCTTACAGCCATTACCCCAGGGTAGCAAGATATATAACCTTTTAAGGCAACTGAGTATAGTGTTTCTGAAGTAACAACTCTCTAAATGTTGGCCTGTACATCCTGATTTTGGCAGAGACCCATCAGAATAGCTCATTAACAGGTGATGGCCATATGGTCCCAGCCACAGGCCACCTATCACCAGTATCTCTTATCTACTCATTTATGGAATGCAGTGGCATTATACTGTAAACCAGTTAATGGCCTTCCCCTTATGATGTTAGTCATACTGAATCTACAGTCTTGTTATACAGTCTGGAAACACTGTACTAAGATATCTTCAATATGCATGAAAATTACAGCAGAATACCGAATTGTGAGCTCTGGTAGAAATGCAAGCTTGTTCCTTTTGCTAAGCCTTCACTTAGTCTCAAGTTCTTACTGAACAAACAAATTCCTACTATTTTGCAAGTTCTGGCCATACTGTGTTATGTTGTAACACACTCCTGACTGAAGAACACTGCCTTAGTGACAGGAACTAGCTTTACTCCCAGCTAGCACAGGGCACTGCAGGGATCGTCAACTTTAAGAAGTGCCCCAGGGGGACTGGATCAAGTCTTCAGCGCCAGACTGACTGGCCACATGACTTTGGATCAGTCTTTGTGTGCCTTGGTTTCCCCATCGGTAAAGTTGAAATAATAAATAAGTGTAGTCAGCAGATTGTTGTGGGAACCAATGAGTTAACATAAACTCACACTCTATTCACATCTTGAGACTATGGCACACATCTGTACCTTAGGTGAAGCATTCTCTCAGCTGTTGATGTAAAAACTGGTGGCAAGCAGTTGTAACAGTAACCATAGTCACAATCCCCAACACCACAGCCTCATGGCGGAGTGCAGTCTATGAAGTCGGGGAGGACTAGAGCTGACTTCCAGTCCCCGTCTAGTTTCAAGTCCCCCAGGGGAAATTACTTAACTTCCCTGAACCTTAGTTTCTGCATCTATAAATGTGGGGATAATCCACTACTCAGATGGGATGCTGTGAGGATTAAATGAGATTAGGAATGTAAAATGCCATAGTAGACGTGAAATGTCAGCTCTCTTCTACTTATGTGAAGCCATCATTACCAACTATGGCCTTTCAGAGAAAAAGCTCCTGAGAAAATACACAGCAACGGGAGAAAAAGTATAGAGGAGCTTAAGGGTTCAGAAGAGAAAACAGGGGACGTGGGGAAAGAGTCTAAATGTAGTGGAACACTGTGGTCTGTCCCTGGCATCCAGGAGCAGGAGGCAATGAGAACTTCTCCCTTCACAAGGTGACTGCAGTTCAGTCCTATACTTGGCTTTCCAAAACAACGGTCAGAGAGGTCTTATCTTCTCAACTCCACCTCTCCGACTAGCCAATCATATCACATCATAACCCACATGTCCATACTGATACGTTTCTAATTTTCTAGAAAAACTACACTCTCAAATGAGTCAAGGACTAGATGTTCAAATAATATTTAAAGAGGAAAATACTAATTTACTAACAAGGAAAAGCACAAGAAGCTCTGGGATGTGTGTCTGGAGATCCTGAAATAGGTGCAACAACTGATGCACTTTAAACCATAATCACAAGACAAGTTTTAGCACATGTAAATTGAGGATACTCTCCAAATAGCATTGTAAAGTTTTAACATCTCAAAGAGCCATTACGTAACTCCTTCATTCTGAACTTCCCTGGACTTCATTCTGAACTTCCCTGGAGTGGAATGAACTCGAGGAGTGGCTGGGACAGAGGCCTCTCAGGAAGGCGGCCTGGCCTCCTCACGGACCCTGGGCTCTCTCACTGGCACATTTCATAGACAAGACGAGAGCAAGAGCTAGGAAGGCATCCCAGTGCCCTTGGTCGCCCACTCTCAACCTTGCCTTTACACATCTAGGACAGAGAAAGCGGCCTGTTAACTTATAAGAAGAATGGTACTGAGCAGATGTTTACTTCTATTTCCTGGAGGTAACTGAAGAAAATTGGAACGTGAGCCCGTAGGAACATTAAACGAAACACTGTAAGACAAACAGGTTCACTAAAGCTATTATAATAGCATATATGCAGACGTCTTCTATAACCTTGTGAAGGCACTTTGTATTTGCAATCATCTGATATATGGGTTAAGGAAGACTTTGGCATTAGGCAGATTTCGGATCAAATCCTGGGTTTTCCACTTAGCTGTGTGATCTTGGGCAAATTACTTAACTTCTCGGAGCCTTGGTTTACTCATTTGCAAAATGGGGACAATATCAACACTTTATAAAGTTATTGTAACTTATACTCACAATAAGTGAGGATATGTAGATAAGTACACATATTAGAAGTAGATAATATATAACACTTTAGGCATGCTATTGAAATACAGTCGATGCTCAATAAACAGCAGCTATTGGGTAAGCTACGCAAGAGAATAGAAGAAGAATAGCCATTCTTCTTCTTCTTGTTTCACTTATCTGTCTTCCCCATCAGATTAAATTCCTTGAGAGTAGAGAAAGGGAAATGATACGTCTGTACTCTCAGCACTTAGCGTGCTGTCTGTAGACAGCAGCTGTTCATTAAAGGTTTGCCGAATGAATATGTTGTCATCATCTCTTTTAAAAGTGCTTACTATGTGCCAGAAGCTGATCTAAGCTCTCTGAAGATGATTTCTTCTGAAAAACCCTACAAGTATCCTCGTTTTAGGAGAAAGTGAGGGCAGACAGTTAAGTACCTTGCTAGAGTTAAGTTGCAGAACTGGAACAGAAACCAAGTCTGACTACAGAGCCCTCCCTGTTAACCACCACCTTTACGTCCTTGTCTGGCACAGTGATAGAACAAGTTAATAATTGTCAAGTTAAGAAGCAGCAATGGAAAGGCGCTTTAAAATAAAAGCCTTTTTATTTCTTCACAGGAATCTGGGTAATTTGCTTCATTCACAGTCTGTAGCTTTCTGCCTGAAAGTATACAGTAAAATGAGGAGTGAGCAAGAGGGATGAAATTTGAAAATGGCATAGCTATGCAGCATTTGTTTCTTATCGCCATTTATTCAAATGGAATGGATTAATGTTTCATCACACCAACCAAATTCATTCATTCCTTCATTAAACATTTGGGAGCATATGCGTCAACTACCTTGCAAACACAAAAAAGAGAGTCTCATGACAACAGAGAATAATAAAAGACCCCACAAATCATCCGACTTCGGAAAGCATTATGAAAACAATAACTTGGGCATTCCTCTTTTTATGCTAGACCCAGATCCAGCCTGGCCTTGCTAGACAGGAAACATGCTTTCAGTAGAATATCTTCTCCATCTGCAAGTTAACACCTAAAATGATGGCTGCTATATCTCTCAGACATTTTGCTTCCTGTTTCTCTGTCATAAAACTTACACCATGTAATGCTGGATTCACTTACATACTATTTAACTTTTAATTTTGAAATAATTTTACATTTATAGAAGAGTTGCAACAATACAGTAAGGAAAATTCCCTATCCCCTTCACTCAACTTCCCCTAAGGTTGACATTTTACATAACTATATTAGTAAAATTATCTAAACTAAGAAAGTAACATTGATTCAATACTGTTAACTAAACCATGGACTTTATCAAGATTTCACCAGTTTTTTCACTAATGTCCCTTTCCAGTTGAGGATTCCACAATGCATTTGGTTATCATCCCTCCTTAGTCTTCTCCAATTTGTAGCAGTTTCCCAGTCTTTCCTGAGCACCAACACTACAGATCAGGTATTTTGTAGACTCTCCCCCAGTTTGGATTTGCCTGATGTTTTCTCATGATTAGATTAAGATTACGAATTTTTGGGAAGAGCATCACAGAGGTGAAGTGCTCTTTTTGGTGCTTCCTATCAGGGGGTGCATAGTATTACATCTAATTACTGGTGGGATAACCTTGATCTCTTGATTAAGGTGGTGTCTGCTGGGTTTCTCCAATGTAAAGTCATTGTTTTTCCCTTCAATACATCTTTTAGAGGAGATACATTGAGACTATACATATCCCATCTCTCTTTAAACTCTCACTCACTAATTTAGCATTCATTGATGGATCCTGATCGCAGCAATGATTACTGTGGTGGTCAAATGGTGAGTTTTCATTTCCTTCATTTCTTCTACACTTATTAATTACAATTCTTCTTTAAGGAAAAGCTGTCCCTTCTTCCCCTTTTATTTATTCATTAAATCATTTATTAATTATAATATTGTCATGAGTATTTATCTTATTCTTTGGGTTATAATTCAATACTATTGCTACTTATTTTGATGTTCAAATAGTTCTACCTTTGGCCATTAGGAGCTAATTCAGGCAGGTTCTCTCCTTTCCACATGGCCCCATATTTTTTTTTTTTAAAAGATTTTATTTTTTCCTTTTTCTCCCCAAAGCCCCCCGGTACATAGTTGTGTATTCTTCGTTGTGGGTTCCTCTAGTTGTGGCATGTGGGACGCTGCCTCAGCGTGGTCTGACGAGCAGTGCCATGTCCGCGCCCAGGATTGGAACCAATGAAACACTGGGCCACCTGCAGCGGAGCGCGCGAACTTAACCACTCGGCCACGGGGCCAGCCCCCCATATGGCCCCATATTTTTAAAATTTCATTTTATTTTAAGTACTCCCTTATCTTCTGGCATCAGAAGACGTTCCAGGCTCATCTTGTATTTTCCCTGTCCCAGCCCTGGAATCAACTCCTTTTCCAAGGAGCCTTGGTTCCTTTTACAGACAAATGGTATTTAGAAACCAAGACTAGGACCTAGATGTGCTCATAGCAACTGGGGTATCACTGCTTCTAGGCCCTGTCAGCAGACAGAGTTAGGAAATATATGTATGAATGCTAATCCATGTATATACACACACGTGTATTTATTTTTGTATCTATATGAATATGTATTAGAACAACAACCCATGAGTTCATACTGATACTTCTCACTCCAATCCAGGGTTCAGTTTAACATTATTTTGATACTATTTTATTTATACATGATTGGCTGAGCAACTCTGACAAAATTTTAAAGGTATAAAGAAGTATCTTTACTCTGTAGTAATTTGTCATTTGCGTGGGAGTAATTGTTTGAACTCTCCCTCATAACACACTTTGAATTTGTCAGATCAATCATGATTTTCAAGATTTCTTAAACACAGCAGAAAAAAGTAAAATCTTTCTCAAACAACCTTTTAGCTTCTCAATTTTGAAAAAGTTCAATATGAAATCATAAGTTTTAGAAACAAAATAACAACTAGTCCTTCAACACGGTCTATGAGCTAAACTCAAATCCAAAAAACACTTATGTCATGCCTATTTTGGGCTAGGCATTACACCCTCAGTATTTTTGTATATATTATTTCATTTAATGGTGATGACAGCCCTGTGAGGTATGATTGTCCTTACCTTACAAAGGGGGAAACTGAAGCTTGAAGTGGTTAACTGACTTGCCCAAGGATCTACAGCTGCAAGTGGCTTAGCCAGTATTCAAACACAGGTCCTTTGAACTTCAAGCCAGGTGGTTTTTTTTTAATATATCACAGATGTTCTGAGAACACCACTAGTCAAAGCGGTATAATCCAACTTAAAGTTGGAGGTAAGGCTGTCATAAACCCAGGAAAAATCCTTTACATTAAATAGAGATGAAAGATTTTCTAATTTATCCTTCTACTAGCGGAACTTGACAAGTGAGGGCTTTCTCTTCTCTATAATATTGGTGCTATGTTAACAGCATCCTTAATAAATGAATGGATATAATTAAGATTTTTACAAAGTCAATGTCAGAAATACACACCAACCTTCATTTTAGGAAGCTATATTCATTTTAACAATGTATGATGTGTTAAATAGACACATCTTGTCCTTTTCATGTGAAGATGATACACGCTCCCATCCCTACAACACTAATGCACGTACTCTGAGGTTTTACTCTAACGACGGTTTTCAGATTTCCTGATATAGCCATATTCTCTCACCTGGTTTCTGTGTGGCCTAAAATGTCTGTAGAAGAGAGGGCTTGGGGTAGTCTTTAACCACAGAACAGATCAATTACTGTTGACTGACTCTCATGGAAATCAACTCGGCTTCAAAAGCTGAGTCCTCTAATTACCTTTATCTAACTAACCAGTAACAGACTATGGATATATTTGAAAACAGTACTAGAACTGCTATTACTGTTTTCTGCTTTATATTTTGAAAATGACTGGTTGACCTATATCTTCTTGATAACAAAAACCGATTATTATTACTGTCATCACTAAATTACATAAATTATCAGTGCCCAAACATCATTAGCAAAGGGCCAATGTTTTAGGAATAACAGGGCCTTGCACAGAGTAAATAAGCTGATCCTGATGATCACTGTCTGATGGGAACCAAGCACACTAGAGAATTCTGTTATGTGTGTTGGAACGAGATAGATCAGACATTAGCAAGTATACAAATCACCTGGGGAATCTGCTAAAATGCAGATTCTGATTCAGCACATCTAGGGTTGGGCTTGAGATTGCGTATTTCTAACAAGCTTCAAAGTAATGCTCATGCTGCTGGTCCCCAGACCACTCTTTTGAGTAGCCAGGAAATCAAGACTAAAACAGAGGTTGTGAAAAAGACATAGAAAATGTTAACACAGTTTGTCACTGTTTATTGTTGAAAAATGATTATAATTACTAAATACTTTCAGGATTTCAACTTAAATGACATAAAAACTAAATAGAAGAAGTCATTAGGTAAACTAAGTCATTTTTTAAAAAAGAAAAAAGCAGACAAAACATTGGAAACCAGTCTTCAAGCTAAGAAAAAGTAAACGATTTCCATGAATCAACACAACCAAGGCAATTTTTAATCTCCAGCAGTGTGTTATAATGTCTAATTTATAATTTAAAAAATCCTCCTACAGAGCAGCAGATGGCTTTAGGGTTAAATTTATCTTCACTTCTAAAATTACCAGTAGAATTCAGATATCCAGTCTCACTGAAGAGTCACACATCTTTTGTAATTATTATCACAGGAGCAAAGAAGACAATTATGAGGAAATGAAAGCTGACAAACGAAAGGTAGGAGAGCAGGAGAGACAGGGCTGACCCAGTGCACAAACTGAACATCAGCCACGGCTTACGTCAGTGCTTACTCTGTTGCCCACCGGCGAGAAAAGGCCAGCTGCATAGTTCCCTCCAGACACCAGTCACTCCCTCCCTACCTGACAGCAGGGCACAAGAGCAATCATCACAGCTGAGACGAAATGTGATCCTCTGACCAGTGCGAGACATCTGTTTGTCTATGAGAGTTCCGTGAGCTAAGGAGCAAAAAGTCATCTTCCTCAGCCCAAAATGGAATGGGGAGAGGGGAGAAAGACAAAGAAGTGAAAAGCAAAACAAATCGAAACAAAACCCTCTGAGCTGTCTTCCATATTCCAGGCTTAACGCGCTGCTAGTGCTAAGTAGGCTTGAGGGATAAAGACAAGGTCTCATTGTGCTTGCTCCTGCAAAGCTCTTTTTACATTTTGCATAATACGAGTGGCAGGAGGATAACAAATGGAAGACTTCTAATAAATATTTTACCAATAAAACCTGTCTCAGTCTCCCCTACCCTTGTTTGGCTTCAGGGCGCAAAACTGGAATGCCACATAAAGAAGCCCTGTCTCAAGGTCTTCCAGTAAGCAGGCAGGTTATTAGAAGCAATAATGAGAGATGATGGGCCACGCAGAGATTGTGGGCCAATCCAGAGAGGAAGCCTTCCTCTTGGGTTAAAGACAAGTGACTTGTGATGCACACGTCAGATTAAGTAGGCTCATTACACGTTACTAATTAGATTTAAGGTCCCTCTCCGAAAAAAAAAATAATTTGCATCAAGCAGAGACAATTCAGAATACAAATGATAAATTATCGTTCTGCTGAGATTTATATTAATAAGGCTTTAAGGCCTTGGTAATTAAAGACAAAAACATGCTGAGGGGGGTTAAATGGCTATCAACATTTTCAGAATTTGTTTTCACATGGAATCAATTATACATTGAATATAAATAATAGCTACCATTTATTGAATGTTTACATGGTGCCAGGAATTTTAATTAACTATTTATTTAACAAACAAATAGCACTAACCACGTACCAGGTACAGTTCTAAGTACTTTGCAAATATTAACTAGTAACTACTATGAGATATGAACTTTTATCATTCTCTCTTTACAGATAAAGAAACTAAGGACAGAGAGGTTAGTGAACGTGTCCAAAGTCACACAGTAAATGGTAGAGCCAGTATTCAACCCCAAGTAGCCTGGCTCTAGAGCCCAGACTCTTACCTACCACCCTCCTTGTCTCCAACATTACTGCTAATTCCTACAACGTTCCAGATTAATCTGTTTAATAGATGTGGAAACTTAGGCTCAGTGACGTTAAATAATCAGCCCAAGGTCACCCGGCTGCTAAGTGGCACAGCCAGAATTTGCACCAGCACTGTCTGATATCAAACTCCACATTCTTTACGTGAAGCCTTGTTTGAACTGTGATATCTTCTGAAAACTTCCTCCAAGTAATTCATACATTTTTATCCTTATCTAAGTATTTATTATAAACATTTTAGATTAGGAAAGTTGAAGAATAAAACTAAATGTCCTTCATCTATTTATTCTCAACTTAATGCCTGAATAGTCATAGCCAAAATAGCTAGGAGGAAATAGTTCTGCAATTACTAAAACGAATGAAAGCCAGTATTTCTTTGCATTCTGCCTCTTACTCTGAATGTCCTAACACTCCTATTTTGCAAAGGCTGGAGGTCTCCTAATTGAAGCAATGAGCACACACAGGTGTGGGTGAACCCACGGGTTCATCGGTGTCTGAAGTCTACTCATTGGAGGAACATAAATTAGAAGCTAATTTCAAAGATGTCTTTCTGTACTTATTAAAATGAAGCATGTCTGATACTTCTATTCCATCTTCTGTCTTACAGAGACAAATATTTTAATTTAAACCTAGTTTTGACTTGCGCTTCTCTTCAATTTCAACATACAAGATGGCTAAAGCAGTTCATTTATTCAGCTCATTTAGCAATTAAAGAAATCTTCTCAAGTAGAATAAACAGAGAAAGTATAATTTGAGGGAATAATTTTCTATTTTATTCTGGGTTCTTGCAATTTCTCCATGGAGTCCCCTCTTTCCTACATGTGTTAGATTTCTTTAAAATTCAAGAATTTTCAGAGATCAGAAGATGATGTTTTTAAAGGGAAGCAGGGCCATAAAAACATTATAAAATCTATGGATAAAAATAAATATCCTGGAGGGGGCTGGCCCTGTGGCATAGTGGTTAAGTTTGGCATGCTCTGCTTTGGGAGCCCAGGTTTGCAGGTTTGGATCCCAAGCACAGACCTACACCACTCATCAGCCATGCTGTGGTGGCGACCCATATATAAAGTGGAGGAAGACAGGCATAGCTGTTAGCTCAGAGCTAATCTTCCTCAAGCAAAAAAAAAAAAAAAAAAAAGAGGAAGATGCTAGCTCAGGGCTAATCTTCCTCAGAAATAAACAAACAAATAAATATCCTGGAGAAATGCTTTAACAGCACTGGAACACATATAAACTTTTGACAGCATGTGGAATCCTTCACGATCTGGCTCTGTCTACCTGTCCAGGCTCTTTTCCTATCATTCCTCACCAGCACTCAGGTTCCACTAGCTCTGGTCTGTAGTTTCCCTACATGCTTTGAGTTCTCTGCCTGCCTGCCCTTGCACATGCTGATCCATCTGCTTGGAGCTGCCATCCCTACCTCGCCCCCTCGACACACTCTCTTCCCCATCCCTTTCTTCTTCTCTCCCCCATCCTACCACAAATGCCTTCTTCTTAATCAAGTCTTAGCTAATAATTTCCCTGATTCTTCCAGGCAGAGTTAGTCTTTCTCCTAGCCTCATGGCCTTAACAACAATTACTTTTTGTGTTATATTTATAGAAACTAGACCTATTAAAGGTCTGATTCTAGATTAATTTCTTGAGGTGAGAGCAGAGTTGAGTTTTTTGCATTGCTGTTGTTTTTGTCTTGAAATATCTGAATCTCCTGGACTTAGCTCAGGAGCATAGTAGATGCTTAATAAATATTTACTAAAATTTGGGCTAAATGGTGGTGAGGATGACAAGAGAAAAAAAATGTGGGCAAGAAGATATTTAAGTGCTTAAATATACTGTGTGTGTGTGTGCATGTGTGTCTCCACTTGTGAGGTATGGAATCAAGGACAGTAAGTATAGAATGATGGGACCCAAAATTCAAGCAGTGAGAAGCCCTTAGGAATAACTGACAACGTGAGGAACCTCCCACACCATGTACTGGAAGCACAGGTGCTGCGGTCCCAGAGGCCCAGGTGTGGATGCCAGCTGCTACTTATCACCTGAGTCACCTTAGCACGTTACTGACTCTCTTTGTGTCTCAGCTCTCTCATCGAAAAACCGGCAAGAGCTCTGCAGCTCCGAGGGGTGCTGCGAAGATTGCGAAGATTAAATGACACAGGTCCCTAGCAGAGTACCTGAAAATAGTGAAGGCTCGATAAATGTTAGCTGTCACACTAGCTTAACCAGAGAGAACAACTTTAGGTCTCCTGTCTTCTAGATAAAAATTAGAAGGCCTTCAAGTTTAGATATTCAAAAACAAAAATAAAAACAGGAACGAACAAAAAACTAGATATCACATAATGACATTAGAAATACTGAGTTTACCTACCTATATTACAGGCAGAATTATAGTAGGCATATTATAGCCAGGCAAAACTCGGTAATAACCTTAAAGGAATATTCTGTATATTCTGTTTGCAGGTTTCTTGCCGTTCTACTTTGACATTTTCTTTTGAGATGTCAGTGAGAGATGTAATTCCTATAGCATATGACTCACACGTCTAACCTTTCTCCTTCCAGAACTCCTTTGACAAATTGTTTTTGTGAATTTTTTGTTTCAGTGATAAAGGAATATAAAGCTGAAGCAGGGGTTTCCCCCTTCTTAACTATTATACAGTTAAGGACTTCAAAAAACAAGAGTCTTCTCTGAAGAGGTCATTTTAGAGAAGCTGATGCATTCAAGGAGAGGTAAACAAAAAGTTCCAATGACGAGCACTACAGAAGGCTGGCAGAAAGGAGGGAAATGAATGAGACCAAATGGAAGGCCAAAAGAAGGAAAAAAAACCCAAATGGGAGAAGTGAGCACACATAAGAAACTACAAAACACTAATTAACACTGTGGATTGCATTTTTCAAAACAAAAATGACAAATCAATAGAAATTTTTATATATATAACGGGAATGTAACAACTTACAAAACTGTCTTATTCAGGTAATCCCATTAGAAAAAAAAATAGACTACAGAAGGGAAAATCCATTACCTCCCTGAAACATATATAACATTGGCATTTAAAATTAATTATTAAAAAAATAATAAAATAAAATAATTAAAATTAAAGTCAAAGTTAAGTAGAAATTAATTATTTGCCTTTCCCCAAATGCCCAAGGCAAAAACTAATAGGAAATGGCACAGAAATAAATCAGTTAAATGCACAAATCAGAGGCTTTAACTTAAATTTTACACCACAGTGCAGCAAACCAAGGCAGTTGCTTTCTCCCCAAACTTAGTGAGTCCAGTGAGTATCCACACTAGCTAATCAACTAATAATTTCTTGGTCTGCTCCTCTCATCTAGACGTCTCTCTTCCTCCTTAACAATCCTAGAATACAACACCTCCACCTGCAACTTTGCTCAGCTTTTGCTTCTTAAACACCCTAACTGAAATCAATCTCCCTCCCACTCCTACAACCTCTACTGCTGCTACTCCAGTTCAGACCCATATTTTCTTACTTGGACTACTGCATTAGATTCCTTATTAATCTTCCTGTCTTCAGGAAGATTCAATATTTTTTGTTTGTTTTTTTTTTTGAGGAAAATTAGCCCTGAGCTAACATCCACCACCAATCCTCCCCTTTTTGCTGAGGAAGACTGGCCCTGAGCTAACATCTGTGCCCCTCTTCCTCTACTTTATATGTGGGACGCCTGCCACAGCATGGCTTGACAAGCGGTGCCATGTCCGCACCTGGGATCCAAACCAGTGAACCCTGGGCCACCGAAGAGGAAAGTGCGAACTTAACCGCTGTGCCACTGGGCTGGCCCCATCTTCAATCTTATCCACATCTTCCACCTATCTTCACTCTGCTGCCAGAGAGAGACATCTTTCTAACACGCAAATCTAATAATGTTAACCCAGTCCCACGTTACCCACTCCCCACCATAAAATTTTCAATAGGTTACACTCCCTACTGCCCATAAGAAACTCTGTTGTCAATGTCCCAGGCCTACGGATTTTACATTTCACCAGTATTGAGCTATAGTTCCCCACCTTCCAAACTCTTCCTCTCTTATACCTGTGGTATTTACACAGTCTGCCTGCCTGTCTGCAAAATAATACTTCTGTATATCTTCCTGGCAAGCTTCTGACCCATCTCTCAAGCCTGAGGTCAAACAGTTCGTTCTCTATGAAGCTTCCTTGACTCCTCAGGTAGAATGATGATCCTTCACCTCTATTCCTACTGCAGTTTGTACAAATATTTTTGGGTAACTATCATATTGTATTTTACTTATTCTTACCATTCCACTAGACTTTTAAGATTAGAGGAAATGACTTGATTTGTATCCCCAGTATCTAGCGTAGCAGAGTACCTGACACGTAAATATTTGCTGAATGAGAGTTTTGACCATGTGGATAAAGAAACTTGGAATATAAAATACAAAAGCTTTTACAATTGTGAAAAGGGTAGCAGGAAAGCTAGCAACACAATCTCTACCCTAGTCTCCATGTCATAAATCCAAACCCTATAGTATCAGAGGCAGGCAAGGTGCTTTTGTGTCCAAATATTTCTCATTCTGCTTCCATCACCTCCTTGGTCTTTTTTCTGTCTGTAACCTCTCTATAGCCACCAGGCATAATTAGGCGAGCAGGGTACAGCACCAGCAACCCACACTGCTCCTCTAGCCCTGTCAGTGCCTCCACTCACTCACACACGCAGACAAATGCACCTCCTCCAGCAGAGTGCCACAAACAGACCTGGACACAAATCAGACCTCAGTTATAGTCCTGCCCCTGTGGATATTAATAATGAACTTATTTCCCTTACTTTTCATTACACATAGAACTAAGAAAATGAAGAAAAGAAAAGAAAAGAAAGCTTAATGTCGTCGGTAGAAATGCTCCTGAATCTCTGCCTGCAGGTCTGTTTCCGCTCACACCGAGTGCGATGGCTCACATCCGATCACATTAGAGCCAGCTGCGTCCCAGTTACCTGCTATTTTGATATTCATGTTGTTATCCAGCAGGAGATTTTCAGCCTTGAGGTCACGGTGCACAATCTTCCGACCATGACAATAATCAACAGCTGACAGGATTTGCCAAAATTTGCGCCTGGCCTCAGACTCGTTTAACCGGCCGTGATTAGCAAGGTAGTCTGTAAAAGAAGAGCGAATTCAGAATTATTCACCAAAAAACCCAAAAAGAACCCTGCTATTAGTATTCAGGATTTTTTTCCTCAAAAAGCTTTTATAATAAATAAGAGTTGGTGTTCAAGTAACATGCTGTTTTCCAAGTTCCTTGCTTTGAGAAAAGTAATTCCAACCATATTTCACTGGAATGCAGATAACTGAAGAGAACCTAAGACCAGACAATAGTAAGTGGCATAATGTTTACAATACAACTCAAGATGCTCTTTTATGCCTAAGCACCCCCTTTGTTCTTGTGTTGAAAAATTTATTGACTATTTTTCCTAACCACATTTTAAAAATAAAATTTACGTAAAACAAAGAATATGAATCAATTCTCTGACACTCCATCAGACGAGGGATATCTTTCTTTTAAACAATCATTTCATGCAGTTATTATACAAATCACCGTAATGTGAGATACAGCCGTCCCTGGCAGTAGTTTACATAATTCACACCCTGTTCTCCTGTTCAATGGAGCAATGCTGATCTACCCAAGAATATGCAGACGCGTTCTCTAAACCAAACACTGTCATGACAGCCATACTCTCTCAACAAATACACTTTGCAAGGTATGTTAGCTCTCTTTGTGTAATTTATAATCTATTAAAACAGTTTACCTGAAAATTAATTCTGCAGATACCTTCACTAAAGTTTTCTGAGGCGAGGGGCCATATCATTCTCTTCTGTACTTCCCACATTGCATAGAACAATGCACAAAATGTCTCAGGTACAGTATTTATTAAATACCTAGCTGATTAAGGTCTTATCATGGATGGTATCATGAACCTTTCCATCAGCAGTATTATAAAAATGTGAAGTAGTGTTATACTCTACATGTCATAGGCTTTAAATTTAAGCACACATTTTGTATATTCTTCCACATCTGCCATTATCACAAACTGAGGTGATTAGCTCGTCACAGCTTCCCCTTGCGTTCACAGAGCCCACACAGTTGCCATCCATAATTCTGAAGGGGAAAAACGGATCAGTGAAGAACAAACATGTAGAATTTTCAGTCAAAACATCCAAACTATCATCAGAGTGACTATGTCTAAGTAAACCAGCAAGTGGACAACGCGCTCTCTACTCAGAAGAGTAAACCTGAGCCTAATTTCTATACTGTGTGAGCTAGGAAATCCATAATAAAGGGTTGGACCCTTGGGCAAAGACAAGTTACTGAGAGGAACGCAGCATGTTTTCTGTAAGGGATTATCTTTTGGCTAGTTAGTAATATCTTTCCTAAGATTCCACACCAAAGACAATTTTTTCATAGACAAATGATCAACTTCTCCAGATAGACAAAATTTCTTTCTGGTGAAAATGCCGAGTTAAGGTGGGTCAATGGAAAAGACTTTTGAGATTTTGGCAACACAGAGAAGCCTAACAGATCCAACGTAAACAAGCACAAGCTAATATGCACGGAAAAAGAACCCAAACTGTCGCCTACAAAACGAGTCCTGGGAAGCACAACGGAATCCACAGTAAGGGATTGTTTTTGGAAGTGATCACTCCAAACTAGCACTACCACAGCCAAGGGGGAAGAAAAGCCTTGAGGCCGGGCAGCAAGGGTACTGTCTGAAAAGCAAAGGTGTGGGATATCGGAACCTAAAACTACCATGGAAAGCCACTGTCATCACAGCAACAAATATTTAACACACTAAGAAAAATGACAACATCCATATTCCAGAGATGAAGAGATCAACTCTTTAAAAAGGTGCTTTTTTTCACTCATTAAGTGAAAATTTCAGCAAGTATTCTATCATATCTATGATCTCCCCCATTCTTTATGATTTCTGCAGTGTAGGCATCCCTGAAAACTACCATTCGCTGGGAAACCAGTAAAAGAAGTTACTGAGGCAAAAACCCGTGGCTGCAGATAACACCAGTTTAGGCATCCATCATCCCCTGTGAGGGGCACTGTCATCAATCCAAGCTCGAGTTAATGCACATGGTCCTTAAGATAACTTGTAAAAAGCACACTCACCTTCCACATTAAAAACTCGACTTAATTACGGTTACAGAACAAACTTATGAGTGTAACAGCACTTCTCTATACTAACTGCCTATGTGGGTTTTTTTAACGAATGGATCCAGTTTAAAAAAAAATTCTTTTTCCCTATGTTTACATTTGTTTTGATTGTTAAGTGAAATGTAATTTTATGTTTGTTGACTTTAATGACAAAACTTTGGAGGTTATATTTTGTATGTCCTTCCTGCCCATTTTGCTTTTATGGTAATTGATTTTTATTGTATTTTACAAAAAATCATGGTCTATGACAGATTGGACAATTTAAAAAATTGATCTTTCAATACTGATAATTTGAGAAATACCGGTACAAACAAGTAAACAGGCAATTAGAATACACTGTGATAAAGGCTAGCACAGGAATAAATATATCCTAATAAATATTTTTGAGGATTTAAAAAAATTTCCTATCTTTTTATTATGAAAATTTCAAACATACATGAAAGTAGAGAAAATAGTATAATGAATCTGCAAGACTTAAGAGTTATCAACATTTTGCCATACTTGCTTCGTTTATCCTTTTTTTCTTTTTTTTTTTTGGCTGTAGTAACCCTAAAGTAAATCTTGGCCTCATTTTGTTTCACCCTAAATACTTTTGTATGTATCTCTGGAAAAAAAAAAAAAAGACATTTGCTTACATAACCACAATCCCGTTATCAGACCTAACAAAATTAACAATTCCTTGATATCATCTAATATGCAGTCTGAATTCAAACCTCCTCAGTTGGCTTAGTTGACTCAGGATTCAAACAAGATGTACATCTTGTATTTGCTTATTTTGTCTTTGGAGTCCTTTTATTCTGGAACAGTCCCCTTGCCCTCTCCCCTTTTTCTCATACTACTGACTTGAAGAAACTGGGCTGGTCATCCTACATTCTGGTGTTGTCCCTTGCTTCCTCAGGATATTGTTTAACTTAGTCTTCTATCTCTTATATTTCCTATAATTTGGAATTCAAGTATAAAGAACAGAATAGATTCAGGTTTAAGTTTTTGGAGGATGACAAGAGTATGTCATAGGTGCATCTACTTAGAGGAATATAACATTTGCTTCTCCCGCCTTTAGGAGTACTGAGATTGATCAACGAGTCTGGGGGTGATAGCTTGAGCCTTCAATTAAATCACTCTTTCTCCTAATATCATGGTTCTCAATTTCCAGAGTACATCTTCTAAGACTTGTTAAAATAGATTACTGGCATCTATCTCCAGAGTTTCTGATATAGTAGGTGTTGGAAAGGGCCCAAGAATTTATATATTTTTTTAGAAGTATCCAGGTGATGCTTAAGATACTAGAACAGGGACCACACTTTGAGAAACACAGCACTAATTTTAGTATGCATTGGTGGTTGTATCTTAATCAATTACTTCATAGGGGTTGCAAAATTGTGATTTTCTAATTTTTTTATTCCTGCCACATAAATTAAATGAAACTATTCTGTTGTCAATTAGGGCTATTTAGTTATCCTGAAATACAACGAAAATAGGTCAGGAAGGCTGAATGCTTAATTCTTCCTCTGTGAGTACCAATTTTCAGAGTAATGGGTTGGGGCACACTAGCTACCCCCAATGATAACTATTAAGATTTGTGTGTTTAATTTTTTTTAGCTTTCTTTTTCTCCTATTTTTTTTTTTTAGCTTTCTTTTATGATTCTCTTAAGTATCATAATGAATGCATGGATTTTTATGTTTAATTTGTTTCAATCACTACAGTCATTCATTCTTCTTTTTTTTTTTTTGGAAGATTAGCCCTGAGCTAACATCTGTCGCCAATCCTCCTCTTTTTGCTGAGGAAGACTGGCCCTGACCTAACATCCATGGCCATCTTCCTCTACTTCATATGTGGGATGCCTGCCACAGCATGGCTTGACAAGTGGTGCATAGGTCAGCACCTGGGATCTGAATTGGCGAACCCCGGGCCACCGAAGCAGAGTGTGCGAACTTAACCACTGCACTACTGGGCCAGCCCCTCATTATTCTTTTTGATGCTCAAATTTTCCCATCCTTGACCAATGGGAACCCCTTTATACGCTTTTTTGTTTTTTAACATGACCACAGAAGTATTCACTATCTTTTGCCTTCTGGCATAATAAAAATGTCTCATAGGGGCTGGCCTGGTGGTGTAGTGGTTGAGTTCACGTGCTCTGCTTTAGTGGCCCACGGTTCATGGTTTGGATCCCAGGTGTGGATTTATACATTGCTCATCAAGCCATGCTGTGGTGGTGTCCCATATACAAAGCAGAGGAAGACTGGTGCAGATGTTAGCTCAGGGACAATCTTCCTCACCAAAAAAAAAAAAAAAAAAAAGTCTCATAGTTCCTGCCCCAAATCTGGAATCAGTCACTTTTCCAAGAAGCCTTAGTTCTTTTTATTGGGGAATGGTATCTGGATGCTCAGGGTGCTTTTTACTGCTGGGTTGGTGCTGTTTCTAACTCTTCTCAGGGACAGAGCTAGGAAACAAGTACTTTTAAAAAGAAAAAAAATGAGTTCATTCCATTTCAAATTTAACATTATAGGAATTTTCTTTGATTTTTACATTTGTCTTTCTTTCTCTGTTACATAAAAGATCTTGGTTCTTAATAGTAACATAAATTAATTGTTTTATCCTATAATACACATGAAATAGTTTCAAAATAGCTGTACTAATATTACTACCAACAATAAAATTACTGGATGAAGTTTAAAAGTTAATATTTCTTTGCATGTCTTTTTATCTTGAGATTATATTGCCCTAAGAATGTACAGTCAAAATACTATGTTAAAGTTACTTGAAAAGCTATCTCTGTGCTCTGTCTTGCCAACACGATATGAAGACAGCATGTTTATGTGTTGTTTTCAAATATTAGGGATTATTTTTTTCTCCTATTTGATTTAACTTTATTTTTGGAATATGTAAAACACTTACCTGATGTTTAATATGATGCCAAAGTTAAAACTATGTAACAGGATATAGTCTGAGAAGTCTTGCTTTCATCCCTGTTCCCTTCCTCTGCCTATAGGTAACTGTTTTTATCAACTTTTGATTTATCCTTTCTGTGTTTCATTTTACATGTGAAAATACGTATACATAACTGCATTCTCCCCACTTCTTACACAAAAACATTTATTCTTTTTTTTTTTTCCCCACTTCACAGCAGTACACAGAAATCTTCCATGATGTAAATTCCTTTTACATCATTGTAGATACTTTTAGTATTTAATAGTATGGTGCTAAGAATGAATGTTCAGGAGCCAGGCTGCCTGGGTTCAAATTCTATCTTCACATTTACTAACTATGTGACCTTGAGAAAATTACTTAACCTCCCCAAACCTCCATTTGCTAATCCAAAAATGGGGATAATAGACTCCACCTCACACCGTTATGTGAAGATTAAATGGAAAAAAGCAATTAAAAAAGACAAAAATCTCTTCATAGTACCTGACACATGTAAGTGCTCAAAAATGTGAGCTGCTATTATTTAACTATGATTATTACTATTGTTGTTATATTACCAGGGGTTGACTCAGGCTACCTTCCCTTCCTAACTACAATCTACTCATTAGCCCTTTATGATATGGCTTCTACGTTTCACACTCCATTGACATTGCTTTAAAGTCAACGACAACTTCCCTAGGCTAAAGCCAATTACCTTTTCTTAGTTCTCATCGTTTATTACCTTTCAATCATATTTTACACTGAATTGGTTTCCAAAATAAATCTCTCTCCCTATTGATTCTGTATTTATCTGATTTTCCTCCATCTCTTTTACTGATTGCTCTTCTTTCTCTTCTAACCACATAAACCTCCTTCAGTCTAGCTCTGGCCCCTGCCTTTCTTTTTCTGTACTCCTTCCCTCATAGAATTAATCTTAACTATCACCTTCTTGTGGATAACCTGCAAGCTGCTTCATTCTTAGCTGGATTATGTAGTCCTCTTTCAGATTCTTCTCACTGAGTGTCAGTCTCAGGGGTGCCCCTTTAGTCACTCCAGTCAAGGTAAGTCTTAACACTGTGGCCTGGAACCTTCTGCTCACAGATTTCATTGAGAGTCTAATGAAAATTATACTTGTATGCAAAGACACACATAAAATTTTATATGCAACTTCAGGGGAGTTTCTAAAATCTTAGGTTTAATCAAGGTTAGGAAACTCTGCCTTGGGGATTTACTTCATTGATTAGAATTTTTATAAAATTAACCTCCAAATTTGCCAAACACATTTGACCTTTCCACAGTTACTCCATTGTATATCTACATAGAATTTCTTTCTGCTACTGCAGTGTTATCAAGACTGAGCTCATCTCTCCTTTTTTAAACTTCATTACCACCTTCTAAGTCCCTATAACTATCATCTTACAGTCATTCGACCTCAAAAATTCAAGAGTCATCTTCTACCAACCCCCAAATTAAGTAGAGCTGAAGCCCCAATAAGTAGGTTTCAAGTTATATAGATTTAAGCTTTATATAATATAATTAATCAATGTTTTCACTCTGCATTTACAGATAACAAGTCTAGATTTCATAGCACAGTGCCTGACACATAATAAATGCTGATAAATGTTAGCTACTATCATCATCATCATCACCACCAACCAGCACCTAGTGGCATCCTTTCTCTTCCCCCAGGGATAAGGGGCAGCTTTCCCAGCATCTTATCAAAGTAGAGAAACCCATCCCTTAAGTTTCAGGGATGTCAGAATTTTTGAATGACTACCTTTAAGCTTAATATTGTTCAGTCAGAAATTATCAGCATCCCTTAAAGTTGGAGCTGAATAACAGTCCAAAAAGATTAATAATTTATGCAATTAAATATTTAATGTTATGTTAAAAGGATTTAATTTGTAATTTCATCAATTTGTAATTTGGGAGTAAAGCAAAAAGGCTGATGCCAAGTTAATATTTTATGCTTAAATAGCTTACAAAAAAAACACCCCACTTCAGATAATTAAATCTTGGTTGGAGATCCCTAACCCACAAATCTGCAAAGACTTTACATTTCTAATTACTAAACTTGAAGAGAAATAATGTTTTCAGGAGTATGACCACTATGAACACTGAGGTTCCAATAAAGGAATCAAAATTGGTTCATTTGTTCTCTTCAAATTATTCTGAAGATCCATTATTTTCAATCCCCATATTCAAATCTCCACTCATCTTTTTCTCTAACATTTCCTTCCTCTAATCAGTACAAAATGTTACTGTAAAATAAAACTCTCTTACTGTAGATCAGGACTCTGGTCTTTGTAACTTAGATTGTGCTGATTCTAACCAATCAATCTTGGATAAAATATAACTAAGAAAGGAAGGCCCAATAAATAAAGTAAAAACCTGAAAACAATTTTTAGCACATTAATATATGTACCACCTCACAGTGTGAACACTAATAGAAAATGGATTAGGTGTATGATCCATATTGAATTAGGATAACATGGGTTACCCTAATTTTAAGTATTAGATTACAACATTACTTATAGTACTAAATTACATTAAACTTCTAACCTTGAGACACATTTATGAATATGAAACTATAAATTTTAAAACATTTTCCTTTTTTCTATTTGTTTTTCTAAGTATATAATCATATCAAATTGTGTCTTTGACAAAAATTAAAGGAAATTGTTGCTCGTGGTATACTCTGGCAATTTAATTGTGCTTTCAGCAATTTCCCTACATTGGACTGTTTGCATCTGTTAGACTCTGAATTAGTTCTTCAAGCTTCGTGAAACTACTGAAGCAAACCATAGTCTTCTGAGAAGATGAGTTTTCAGTTATATAAAGTTTTAAAGATTATTTATAATCAACTTTTGTGACTATATGTTCAAGTTTTCAGCAACAAATAAAAGTATATATGGTCAAATTTTCTAAAATTATTTATAACCCCCACATAGAAGCCAACAGATTGCAATATCTGATGACAGTAACAGATATCAAATAAAGAGATGAGTTAAAAAAATTTTCATATCTTTAATAAAACATCTAAGTAAAATAAATTTCTGATCTCTTTGTACCTAGTGAGATTTCAAAATATAGTGGAAGTAAGTTCTGGAGTCAGAAAAGCCTGATTTTGAATGCTGTTTCTATTTCTCACTGCTATGTGACCTTGGACAAGTTATTTCGGCCCTTGGCTACTCTGATTTCTCAGTAAGAAACCCCAAGTTTTGTTCTTTGTGAGAGGGTCCTACCTTAAACTGTTCCAGACATGGATCCTAACTTGATAGCAAAAAACCTTCAAGACTTTTATTTCTACTTCTATCCTATTGGCTTCTGTCCATATACAGCAATTTCTTTATCCTGTTGCATGAAAATATCATGCTGTCTGCAGTGTCTAACAAGAGTCTAGTAGTTAACAACACAAAATATGCATTAGAAAAAAACTTTTATTTCCAATTTTGAAGTATTTAATAGGGCAAATCAAGCAAGAAGGCTTGTAAAAATAAACATGTACAAGAATATGATTTTTGGCCCAGGTTCCATGTATGTGTACAGATCTTAAGAACACACACACACCCCCCTCTCAGCTTTGAACCAGAATAAAATCAATTACAAAAGAATAATGAGCACAGTACCACACGACTACTTGGGCCCTCAATTGTACTGATTCCCTTCAGGTCAATCTCAAAGCACAATGCTTTCTTCCTCATGGAATCAAATTAATGAAGAATGTTAAACTTTCTTGTGAGTTTAAAGTGTAAGTCATTCATTTATCCATTCATTCAACAAATATTTGAGTGACTTCTTTGTGTCAGCCACTATGCTCAGCACTTTGCCCTCATGAAACTTCTATTTGGGTGGAGGAAAGGACAATAAGTAAGTAGACAAGTAAAAGTTGTAACTATGGTGTACCAGAGAACTGGGGTGAGCAGCTGGAAAGTATGAGGGGGAGGCTGCTTTAGATAGGGTGATGGGGAGAGGCCCTTATGAGCAGGTACTATTTCAGCTGGGGAGAGAGGCATTCAAGGAACAGACGTAGCATACTCATGAGACCAAAGGACACCAATGAGGCTAAAGCATAAAGAGCAAGGAAGAGGGGAAGGCAAAGGAAGAAACCGAAGAAGTGGAAGTCAAACTCAGCAAGAATTTAGAAGCCTTAGGAGAGAGTCTACATTTTAAAATACTGGAAAACCATTCAATGGTTTTAAGTAGGTGGGAGACCTGATCTAATTTACATTTTAAAAGCACTTAAAAATAATCTGAAACTGTGAACTCTATGTTAATAAGCTGTACGGTTCCATTAAGCAAAAATTCAAACAAACGATGTAAGCACCCCTATGGGAATGGTCCTGATAGCTGATGAGAGAGCCAGAAGGAAATAAAATTCAGTCCCTAATGCAAACAAATTTACAATACATATGAGAAAAGAAGGTTAAATAATAAAAACTTTAATCATCCCTTTAAGACAATAATAGAAGAGATGTCATGAGGCAATACTGGCTCACAGACATAAGATGAGATACTGTCGGAAACATCCTAAACTCTCCTAATATAATTTCAGAACAATAGCTGGGTTTTCTTACTGATTTTGATACATGTAGTAACATTTCATTAACTGTCTCAGAACTGTTTTGTAGGCAGTAATTAAAAAACAAATTACGTCAACTGAATAGCCTAGGACAGTGCCCAGAGTCCTATTTAATACTATCAGATGATGATGTCATCTTGATGGCATTAAACATTCCAGACAATTCCCTAAATAGGTATGTGCATCTCACCTGTTTTTATCATCTCTACTGGACCTCAAACTCTCTTGTGAATTATTTCTGAGTAATGAATATGACTGGACTGATAAATGAGTCACTCTAAGCTGAACTACTGATGTTGTGTGCTATTTACTCAATTTATGGTAGTGTTATAATAATATTTATAAATGCAATCTGGTCACACTTCTAACACATTCTTTACACAGATAAATACATCCAGATAGCTATTTTGATATGCAATTATTTCTTAAGAAGGAAAGAAATATAGTCCAAAGTACAGACTATGGTTTACCAAACCATGAAATTTTTAGGAATTAGAATTCAAATGTCAAACCTGGAGAATAAGATGCTGACAACAAAGGAAGAAAATCTGTTAATTCTAATATTTTGGTTTCTGTATATATGTAATCTAAAGATATATTTTTAGCAAATACTTGTGATCTAAGACCCTGTTATCATTCACTCATAAATCAAAGGGCAAATATATTTCTCTCATTTTTTCATTGAGTTCTTCAGATGAATTGAGAGTGGAAAACAATGAAGCTAGGCTGGATTGGTTCACTCAGAAATGGGCACAGAGAACTCAAGAGTATAGATTAAGCTGTGCTGAGTAAGAAGAATTTTTCAATGAAGCTCTTGCAATAAAGTTAAACAGCAAATCAAGTGTCCTGGGCAAACATGTTCAGAAAAAGGCAAGCTCCTTACTTTATCAGCCAGTGGCTTAACTATGATGCATATTTCCTGGGGTCCCACATAGAAGTAATAACGACATTGTGAAGTCACTTATGAGAGAGGAGAAAGGATAATAATGAAAGGGAAAGGCTAGCTGGACAAAACAAGAGCCTAGCTATCTGCTCAACTATTTAGAAATCAAATAGGGCAGTTAATTCAGTAACAAACTAACATTACAAGGTTGAAATGTTTCTGTGGTAGATCTTTGTTCCCATTTCTTCACTCCTTCCCTGTAATAGGATTAAATATCCATACCCTCTGTTATGAGACTTTGCAATGACTCCCAGCACAACAGGTGGTGTACATCCTGAACTATTGTTTTTGATCTTGGTCATGGGGAATGTGTGTGGTTTGACTCGGATCTTGTGTTTCTGCCCTCTACCATGAGAATCGCATGCCCCCGGATGAGAGACAAGTGGAGCAGATCTGAACCCAACCTACAGCCTGAAATAGAGCCACCCCAGCTGACCTACAGACAAAAAATATTTGTTGATGTAAAGCACTGAATTGTGGAGTGTTTGTTATGCAACATTATCACAGCAGAAATATGACTGACAAAATTTCCTGAATACTAGAAAAGAGAGGTTTGCTCAACTACAAAATGAACTACAATTGCTCAAAGAAATCTGAACATCTCTGCCACACATTTTTGCGATATTTTGTGTTCCTTATTACACATACACTTGTATTATTTTTACATATCTGGAATACATCTTAAGATATCAAAACCAACCTGACTGGCCTTGAAGAACAGCTGGTTGGGAACTGCTCATGTAGACAGTGTTAATTATTGGCTCTATTATGTAAGATGATGTGAAAAAGACTAGTCTGGTTTCCTTTCAGAGGAGGGCACTTGATCACCTTTTCCAAGCCAGTTTACCCATCATTAGCACCTAGACTTAGCCACTGGCTCCTAGTTCCGGGTTCAGTGCTGGGGAAGGAGGAGAATTGATTAGGTACGGTTCTGAAGAACCAATTATGATTCGATTCCAAAGGAAGATAAAACAGACAGAGGGGTTAGTTATAATAACTACTAAGTCCAGGGAGTAATTAAAGAAGATAGCTCCAAAACAACACGGACTACCCTTGAAAACACTGGGCTCTGTTCTCAGCTCTTACACAAATCACTTAATCTTTCTAGGTCTTAGTTTCTAAATATACTTAAATATAATTTAATACACTCAATATAACTTCTAGGTTGCTTTTTAATTCAATATTAACACTTCAATGGATATCAGCTTTGTATAAAAATGCGACTTCAAGTTTCTCCTCGGTTTATTTATTAAAATTTTTCTTATCATAAAATATACGTAACACAATTTCCATCTTAACCATTTTTAACCCTATGGTTTATATTTATCTCATCTTTTTCCCTATAATTTCTGGTACAAAATCCTTAGGGTACTTATTTTAGGACTGAAGTTAGATGATTGGGGTCTGAAACTACTACTCACTTAGCAATGAGGCTGAAAAGACAGAATCCTGGGTGGAAGAATGATAGCTAGCAGTCATAAGAAACAGATCAAAGCCAACAGATGCACAGGAAAGATAAAAGGTAAGTGGTTCCAGTTTGGGCAGTATTCAGTGATCTAACACAGGCAGGAGAGCCTGCATCCCCATCTCTGGTAGTTTTTGAAAAAAGATCTAACATTTCATAAAGCTAGTAGTAGTGTGCCAAAACAAGAGTAGTGAGAGTGACAGAAATACAATTAAATGAGAGAGTGGACATTAAGGCCTCTAACCATGTAGCTCATTAATAAATGTTTCTTTTTAACAACAGAAAAAGAAACTAAATGCTTATGGAACCTGCTTGTTCTAAGAATTTAGTGGTGATGACCCTGAATAACAGAGGAATAGGGATAGTCTTGAGCAAAGTTTTTTCTGTGGCCTTTGAAAGATTAATATTCGACAAAGAACATGACTTCACAGAGCTGGTTTGCAGATTCAACTCTTACATTTAATGATGTCTCCAGGTGGTTTAAGTGGCTAGTCTTGTGTTACAGGTGTGGTTAACCAGGAAAGAGATTAGCGTGGGTTTCTAATCATTACTCTTAGGAAAACCAAACATACTATTACCATGTACTGCTGATACACAAAAGTTTAAAATAAAGCACTCTAAGATACAGTTTGGTACCTTTCTCTCCAATCCTTAAATTTTGTTCAAGCCAGAGTTTAAACTAATAGTGGTCGGATCTACAGAGTTTAGAAAGTGTCTGCATCCTTATCTCGAAGCTCCATATCCACCAAAGTTAGAATACAGCCCTACAACTTGCAAGACATTAAAAGTCCTCGAATTCTCTCTTAGGTGGTGTTGTCCGTAGATTTCAGAGCAAGTGTTTTATGATTACCTTGTGTAGTTAGCAGTTTCTCAACAATCTCTGACCTATCTGTCTAGTCAACCTTTTCCATCCTCTTGTTTCTCCCTCTTTGAGTGAAAGGAAAAAAGAATTTAATCGTAAATCCATTTTGCTTTCTGCAAATTTAAGACATGCTAAATCAAGTCACTGTTTAACTAGTCAAGTATTACAAGATTGTTAACAATAAAAAATACATTGATTCCTTTATAATTTTGATTGTTCACTTAAAAAATTGCCACTCTAAGGTTTACGAAACATCCTGGGCATTGTCAAAGAATATTGTATTGGTGTCTAACATATTTCATGATACAAGGGCCCTTCAGAGCTGTGTAACTTCACAAGGAGCTAAAGTAAAGCCTTGGGGAATTCCAAGCTTGCCTTATTTTTAATTTAAAGTCCACCATGCGCTGGTATTACCAACAGTTCAAATAAAATATCTTATGTACTATTCAAATATTTGTGGACCATTAAGCTTTTCTATAAATAAGGATGTCTATTAACCAAACAAATTGGAAAAAACCAGTGAGATCTGTCAACGCCTTTGGATACGATCTTTTGAAATTTAGAGGATTAAGCAATCAGTGCCAGCATGGATCTACCATTCACATGCAGTGAGTTTCTGGCTTTATGTTTCCTAAGGAAAATTTCATCATGCAGATAAATGACAAAGACCTAATTCACAGCATTTTAAACTACCATAATTAGGTTGCAGTTTGTGCCATGAATGGAATGAGGCTTTATCAAATATGGGCATTCCCATAACACACAGATAAAAAGTAGAAAAGATACTTGGGGAACTGAGAATGTGGAGCAGGGTTTGGAAATGTCGTCTCTGGTCAATGAGAAAGGGATAGCTAAAATCAGAGATGATGGTAGGTGGTTAAGGAAATGATGTGTTCAAAAGGCAAACCAAAGTTGAGGTCTAATGGCCATAAAGTCCTTATGGCTGCGTAACTTACCACAGCAAATACCATAAAGTGATTAACATCTTTTTCTTGTCTTTTTTTTTTTTTTGAGGAAGATTAGCCCTGAGCTAACGTCTGCTATCAATCCTCCTCTTGTTTCCCGAGGAAGACTGGCCCTGAGCTAACATCTGTGCCCATCTTCCTCTACTTTATATGTGGGACGCCTGCCACAGCATGGCTTGACGAGCGGTGTGTAGGTCCACACCCAGGATCCAAACCAGCGAACCCTGCCCGGGCCACCAAAGCGGAATGTGCGAACTTAACCGCTTGCCACTGGGCCAGGCCTGCGATTAACATCTTAACTCCTAGTTTACTAATAAGTTTTCCAACTCCAATAATAAGTTTATTAGTATAAAACTAATAAAATTAGTTTATTAGTAATTTTTGTGTGTGTGTGTGAAAATATTTTTAATTTTATATGGAGGTCAAAATGAAAAGGTTTTCTTTATAACTATTTTATGAAACATAATTCCATAAAGCTAGAATATGTCTATGCAGAATTATTAATAGCAAATATTTTCCTGAGCACTGTCATATCTTAGATACAGGCAGATTCTGAGAGAAATAAATATGCATATAAAAATGTATTTCTCCCTCATCTCTCCAAACTCTTACCAGTTTAGTTCTATTCCAGTCAAAATGAGACCTACCTAGAAGTGGAGAGAAAAGGACCATGCATGAGTCATAATCAAGGAGTAAACTGTACTTTGTTCCCTTTCAAACTTTTGTTTTATACATTTCCTTCCTAATTTACCTATCAACGATTTCTTCATTCATTAATAAAATATTGGGCACCCTGATCTCTAGCCTCATCTACCAACTGCCTACTCATCAACTCCCCCTGGATATCTAATCTGCATTTCAAACTAACAAGCCCCAAACAGGATTCTTGAGCATCTCTCCCAAGCCTGCACCTTTCTCGGTCTTCCCAACTCAGGAAAAGGCCACTCTATTCCTAGAGTTAATCTTGAGACTCTTTTCTCTCTCCACATCCAATCCATCAGCAAATCCTGTCAATTCTAATGTCAACATTATGTCTAGAATTCCACCCTTTTTCTTCACCTCCATCATTTCTCCTCTAGTCCAAGCCAGCGTCACACCCTGCCTCAACTATTACAATAGCTTAACTGGGTTTCTGCTTCTGTTCTAGTCTCCCTGTCTTCTCTTCTTGACACAGTAGCCAGAGTGATCTTTGGAAACTTTTTATGTATCACGTCAGTCCTCTGCCCAGAAGCCTCCAATGGCATTCCATATCACTCAGAATAAAAGCTAAAGTCTTTACCACGGCTGAATAAAGCCCTAATAACAAGAATCTGAAAACACTTTTGATTTAATTAAAATAGTTGGCTCAAAAATTATACAATGAAGTGTGACTGGTCATGGCTCAGACCGAAGGCACATACTCAAATTTGTCAGTGCTGACTATCAAAACTGAGGCTTAACCTTTGATACAGAACTACATTCACAAGTCTGCAAGGACACATGTACAAGTAAGTTCAGTACAACATTATCTGAAATAGGCAAAACCAAGCAACAATCTCAATGTTCATTAATAGAGGAATGGCTAAGCAATTCAGGGCACATAACCATACTAAGGAATACCATGACGCTGTTAAAAAACGTGATGAATCTTTATGTATTCACATCGAAGGATCTTTCTCTCTCTCTCTCTCTCTCTCTAACACACACACACTCTTCACTTTATTAATTCCAAACTGAGGGCAGTTTCCCACATATACCTGCTGTTGCACAGGCTCTTCCCTCTGAATATGTCCACCCTCCTCACTGTACCAATTTCTACTCATCCTTGAAGACTCATCTCAGGGTATCATCTCCTTAAGGAAGCATTTACTGACTCCTCTGGCTGGGTAGGGCAGGTGCTCAATGCTGCTAACTAGATTACAAGATAAAAAATACCTACATTTTCTATATTCTAAAAACTAGCTTGAAACTTCATTCTAAAATTTAAGTGCAGAGGCCGGCCCCATGGCTTGGTGTCTGAAGGTTAAGTTCGTGCGCTCCACTTCCACAGCCCAGGGTTTTGCCGGTTCGGATCCTGGGTGCGGACATGGCACTGTTCACCAGGCCATGCTGAGGCGGCCTCCCACGTCACACAAGTAGAGGTACTCACAACTAGAATATACAACCATACACCAGGGGCAGGGTTTGAGGAGAAGAAGGAAAAAAAAAAGAAAAAGAAGAAGATTGGCAACAGATGTTAGCTCAGGTACCAACCTTTAAAAAAAAAAAATTAAGTGGTATCTACTCTCTCTTTCCCTCAAATCCAATGTAACTTAAACAGCTTTATTGGGATATAATTAGCACAACATACAATTCACCCATTCAAATCACACAATTCAATGTTTTATAGTACATTCACAGGGAGAACTATTTTTTTTTAACAACACTAAAAATAGTCTCTGAGTTTGGAAACCATCAATTTGTGATTATTATAAGATAGAACACAGAGGTGGTAAAAAAAAAAAAAAGCAATTATTACATCTTATATAATTGACGTAAAATACTTCCTTGAGAAAATCCTTCTGGGGACCACATTATTGGGCTTATAAGAGTAGGACAGAAACCTGCAATACCTTTAATCTCATCGATTGTTAAAAAAAGACATCTGTAGGGCTCAATAAATATTTGTTGAATGAATAAAATTTCCAACTATCTAGTAAATATTTCCACCTGGATATCATCTCAATCCGTCATATTCAACATGTTCCGAATGGAACTCATTACTTACTGGTTTCCTTTGTAACTTCCACATTCCTATTAATGGTATCAGTATTTCCCTCATAGTCATCTTTGACATCTGGCTGTCCTTCATTCTGTCATATTCTGTAATTTTTACTTGTAATTTGATGGCTGCAAATTCACTCCGGATACAATTCTCCTTCTCTACTCAGCCCACCTGAAAACCCTCCTGAAGTTACTAGCCTTTGGTGTTTTGATGCATGTAGTGTGAACTACAAATTTAAGCCTCAGTCCAAACTCAGTTCACAATCACAAAGTGGGTCTGCCTCATCACATAAAGAAAATAATATCCTTTTAAGACACCAAGAATAGCCATTAATAAACATTTTAAAAGATGCCTCTTGAAGGAGACAGGAAGCTCTGGTACAATCTTGTATCTTTCTAATACTTATTACTGTTATCCTTAACTAAATCTAACTTTCCTTACCTCTGAAATCTTATTAGAATGCTAATGCAGTCCTGGAGACTCCCTTTTCATCACATACCTCTTAGAGACCATATTTATTTTTGGCATTGCAAATCAGTTAGCTACTCAGAAATTTGCTCTAACTCTCCTATTCTCTCAGGTAGTATAAAAAGATAACGAACACATCTTAGAACTGTAACAGAGTGTACATATGTCACAATTATTCTCTGCAATAAGTTCTACTTTCATAAGATTTTCTGCCCTTTGCTATTATTACCCCCAGGATTTACTAGTTAGGTATTTCCTGAAATTTACATTCAAGTTTCTATTTGTAGTCTGATATGGCATCTAAACGTAGATTCGTTAAAAAAAAGATTTTTAAACAGCCAAGTGAAGCTTTAATTAAAGAATCAGAAATTTACTAATCTGATATGAAACATCAGAACATGCCCTAAAACTGAGGAGGAGAACAACAATGAAAATATAAGTGTTTGCATTTTTTTAGTGTCCTAAAAACAAACAAACAATAAACAAAACAAACCAGATTACTGAAATTAGAGGAGGTTAATCAGCCTGCAACTTATATTGCAAAAGTCTGTTGTTGCTGAGATTAGCCTGAACTTGCTTCAGCTTCTATAAACCACCTCTAACACTCAGAGTATCTTTTTAATTTTCAGTTACAAAAATATGTGCCTGCCAGAAAACAACTTTTAGGCAAATCCACTCTCCCAACCCTACCAAGGATTTTGATTAATTTTATGCTAGGTCAGGAGATAACCTAGAGAAGCAATACTGTACCGTATGAGAGTCCTTAGGAGAGAGTACAAGTATTTGAAAGCCCCACGTCCCTCTGTAGCATCAGAATTTAATGAAAATTCCATTGCAGCTAAGATAGCTTTGTCCTTGTTCCACAAGATGGAGTGACATCTCTAGCCCCACCAAGATCTCCATGAGGTTGGGGGAGAAAGAGGTACCAGCCTTTTAAATCTGGGAGATTCCAATAAAGAGAAAACAAGACAGTTGTTTCAGCATCAATTATTAAGAGCCTTTATCCTGTCATCTTCATGCCAGTGCAATAGTTACATTCACATTTCTCCTGCCCTGTGCTGTATGGAACTCTCCAAGGTTCTGACCCTTAACGGTAGCCTAGTAACCTAAAGAGTGGCACTTGGAAAACTAAAGGCCATGGAAAACAGAACGGCAGGTTCAGTGGTCCTCTGCCATTTCTAAATCTTGATTCAAATATCTCACGCCTACTTTGGCCTTACTCTGATCATTCCGTCTCATCTCTGGTCTACACCTGCCTCATACCACCCCTGGTACATAGCCAAATCCTATGAAATTCCTACAGTATCTGGATCTATTTCTTTCTTCCTTGTTTCAAACATTCTTCCAATCCACTATTTTAGAAACCTGTTCAATGGATTGTGGAAGAAGGGTCAGATTTAATTTAACCTTGATTTGTTTGGTTAGATTAGAGCCAATGCAACTGGAGAAAAAATATTTCTCTCAACACCTTAAATATTTCACTCTACTCACTTCTTGCTTGCTTGGTTTCTGAAGAGAAGCTGGATGTAATTCTTATTTTTGCTCCTCAGTAGGCAAGGTGTTTTTCTCCTCTGGCTTCTTTCAAGATTTTTTCTTTATCTTTGATTTTCTGCAGTTTGAATACAATATGCCTGGGTATAGTTTTTTGGGCATTAATCCTGCTTGGTGTTCTCTGAGCTTCTGTGATTGGTGTCGGACATTAATTTGGGGGAAATTCTCAGTTATTATTGCTTCAAATATTGCTTCCGTTCCTTTCTCTCTCTCTTCTCCTCCTTCTCCACTACACATATACCTTTTGTGGGTGTCCCACAGTTTTTGGATATTCTGTTCCATTTTTTTCTACTCCTTTTTCTCTTTTTCAGTTTTGCAAGTTTCTATTGACATATCCTCAAGTTTAGAGATTCTTTTCCCAGCCATACCCAGTCTATTAATGAGTTCATCAAAGCCATTCTTCATTTCTGCTACAGTGTTTTTGATCTCTCTTTCTTTTTGATTCTTTCTCAGAATTTCCATCTCTCTGCTTATATTATTCATCTGTTCTTACACGTTGTCTACTTTTTCCTTTAGAGTCCTTAGCATATTAACCATAGTTGTTTTAAATTCCCAGTTTGATAACTCTAACATCCCTGTCATATTTGAGTCTGGTTCTGATGCTTGCTCTGTTTCTTCAAACTGTGTTTTTTGCCTTTTAATATGCCTTGAAATTATTTGTTGAAAGCCAGACATGATGTACTGGGTAAAAGGAACTCTAATAAATAGCCTTTAGTGGTGTGGTAGTGAGATGTAGGGGAAAGAGAAGTGCTCTACAGTTCAGAAACTCACAAAAGTGTGGAGTCCCCCCGACCCTGATGACTGGACCCCCCTGGAGTTTTTAACTCTCAGACTTGTCCACACTGAGCTTCCAGCAATTCATCATTCAGGGTTTCCTACCTCAGTACTGGTTCCCACAGAAGTTTTTGCTTGTGGGCTTCTGCTCTGGTAAGACATGATTCTCTGTATTCGCCTCTCTGTCTCTCCAATGCTGGGAGCAGCGGTTTGCCCCGTGACTGATGATTTTTTAGTCTGTTCAGTTTTTTACTTGTTGTTAGGATGGAGTGATGACTTCCAAGCTCCTTATATGCCAGGCCAGAAACCAGGAAAACACATTTCCACTGTATGAATTCCAAAGACTGTTTCCTCCCTCCCAGAAAGTGCTCTGAAGCCCCCAAGCCAAAGAGGAAAAAGAAAAAGATAAGGGTAAGATGATGAGAAGCAGTAAGAGTTCTCTTGTTTCAATTATGCCCGTCAGAAGCACTCAAAGTAGTTAGGCCATTGTGAGCAGGGAAACAAAAAGCAGTTTACAATATCCTGACTGAGAACTCATTTCTCTGAGGTATGTTTGTGGGGGGAATGTTTCAAAGAACTGTTAGAATTAACCCCAAAAGAACACCTGGAATCTTATCTCACTCTCTTCTACACTCCAGCCTGCCCAGCACCAGTTTATACTGACCCAACCTTTTCCTCTGGTGAAAAATAGTCAGAAAATATGATTTCCCCTGAGAAACTCTGAAAGTCTCTCAAAAACAGTTTCACAGAAAAATAAGGAAAAGGACAAGGTTATGCAGAACTGGCTCAAACACTTTATAAGCAGATTAAACAAGAAAAACTTTGATTTTATTTCTTATTAATTTTGCACATACTGGATGGAAAGTGGAAGGCAGAAGGCATTATGCAGTGTTTGCCTAGTACCAGCCCAGGGGTTTCCTCTAATTTCTCCATAGGGAGGGTGAGGGGCAGGGCAGGGTGTGGGGCACAGAATGCTGTAATGGTTAGAGCACAGGCTCTGGAGTTATAATGCCTGGGTTCGAAATCCAGTGCCACCACTTTTTAGCTGTATGACCTTGGACAAGCTACTTTTCTGTGCTTTTTCCTTCTAAACTATAAAACAGAGATAATAACTGTACCTACCTCAAAAGCTTTTTATGAATTTTAAATAATTAGTATTAAACACTTAAAATAAAACCTGGCACATGGTATCATCAAGAGAAATTCTTGTCAACTCTAAACTTCAAAATTTATCCTGAAGCTGACTGCTTATTACCACCTGTACGACCACCTCCTGAGTCCAAGCCACCATTATCTTTTGTCTGGACCTTGGCAACAGTCCTAACCAGTCTCATCTCTGCTCCAATTCTACTCCAGTCTGTTCTCCAAACAGAAATCAGACTGACCACTTAAAAACTAACTCACACCATGTCATTCCTCTGCTCAAAGTTCTCCAATGGCTTCTAGTCAGCATAAAATCCAAAGTCTTAACCGTGGTCTATTAGGCCTGACATGATCTTGCCTATTACCCACCCTGTCCCATGCTCCTTTCCCCATACCCTATCATTTCTACCTCACTCTGCTCTGGCCACATTGGGTTCCTACCTCAGAGTCTTTGCCTTGCTGTTCCCTCTGCCTAGATAGCTACATTGCTTTCTTTCTAACCTAATTCAGGTCTCTGCTTGAATGTCTACTCATCAGAAAGGTCTCCCTCTAACCACTGTCCAGGGACTCTATCTTTACTCTGCTTTATTTTTCTTTTTAGCACTCTTCTCCACTTGCCAGTTCGTATATTTGTCTGTTTACTGTATTTCTTCCTCTCTTAGGATGTAAACCAACTCCATGAGGACAAGGACTTTGAATTTTTTTCTCTGCATCCCCTGGGTCTAGAACAATGCTTGGCACATAGTTAAGGCTCAATAAATGTTTGTTGAATTAATAAATAAATAAATATTCATTGTTATTTTTCTATCTGTGGCATCTATTTCATATCAAAATATTCCAAAAGCTTCCAACCAGGACTTTATGCTTCCAGTCTCTTCTGTTTCCAGTCTATCTTATGTACCACAAGACTATTCTTACTGAAACACTGTGTTTGTAATGTTACTGTTCTGCTCAAGAACACTCCTCTCTGACCTCAGCAGTTCCTCAGTGTGTGCTGCAAGATGTTAACAGATGTTATATGAAAGGAGAGACTCGGTGATTAAGAAACTTTGGAAAATACAAGATTAGAGAAGTTTGTGTTATTTTACTACACAACTTCTCAGTATTTAATTTACTAATGTACAATGCAAGCCTCCTGGAGAAGAGTTTAATATTTCTCACTGTTTGTGACTACAGAATGAATCCTTTTTCAAGGGGCCAGTCAAGGACTTGCTTTTATAAAACATGCTGTAGGAAATACTGGCCTGTAGAGGTATCTAAGACCATTTTCAACAGTGGCCATCAGGGTCCTGCTTCCTTTCCCGAATATCTTATTCGGGAAAATTCCACATTCTGTGGGTTCTCTTTCTTATCAACAGAGTTTATTAAGCAAAAAACCCCAACTCCCCACCCCCAACCAAACTGTAGATTTGTACATTGGCATATATCTTTGAAAAGAAGAGCCTTTCTGGGCTTCTAACCTACTTTAGCTTTCCTTTTGATCCATAAAAAACCTGGTTCCTCAATGAACATATGTCGTATTTTGAATCTTTTGCTTGCATACTGTATCAAGCAAGGAGAGGGTGTCATACACAGTAGATACTCAGTATATTTAGATTCATCTTAATAATTAGTATGCACAAATTCAGCAAGATACAGGCCATGCAAAATGTGATACTCCTTACTAGAAATTAATCATGAAAATCATATTAGATAACACAGGGTGGATAGTAAATGTATGAGGTTTAGGTTTTGGAAAGAATGTCTTTCCTGGTACCATAATCTTATAAAGTATGCTCATTGTGAATAAGGGACTTTCTCTAAATTGTATTTCAAACTTTGCAAAAATTTTGTGTGACTGAATACTCAATATTTCTTATGACAATAGTAAGAAACACTGTATCACTGAAATCAATGTATTCATTACTGAAAATCTCTAAGGAAGGATTGTGTCTATAAGAATTCAGAAAATAGACCCAAAAGAGGTATACATCAGAGATATTTCAGGGTACCTGTCTGCCATTCCCTGTTCAGACAGTCCTCACTCATAGTGTGAAGTGGCTTTATTTTATACTATGTATATACTATATACTATACCTCCTTCTCCAGGCCACAGATAACTGGGAAAGGGGTACATACCTGATCCAAACATAATTGTAGTAAATTGCCTTCCATCGTGATAGAACTCAAATTTTCTTCAGGTAAAATTCCCACAGTAAATTTCATTTTAAAAGAAGAGCTTATACTCCAGTGCATATGGACATACACCTTTGAACAGAAGGAGTTTTCTGGGTCCCCATCAACAGACTGTCATTCCTTTCCACTCTCCAGATATAAGGCTTCATTTACCACAGAGGAAAATGATGTCTATTCTAACTCCAGAGATGGGCCTGATTTAGTCTCTAGGTCAACCCATTCCTCTTACCAGAGATGGGTTTAGGAATGGTATATTCTGGTGGCTTCTCTTTCTCACTGAAAGAGTTTACTAATCCAAAAAGTCTCTAAACTCAAGTCCAGTCAATGAGACACAAGGGGGGGAAGTCTGCTCATTTCCAGAGCAGATTTTAGGAAAATTTTTCTCATTCCTAAGAAAAAGCCACAGGAAGAAATGGCCACTTCCTTTTCTGAATGTTATTGCATCTGGATGTGACGACTGGAACAGCTAGCTGTAGCCATTTTACTAACGATAGAGCCAATCCTGAGGATGGCAAAGTGAAGGGATGCAAAGAACCCAGGGTTCTTGATGACACTGTTGAATCTCCAATCAACCAACTGTAAGGGCTGCCCTTCCTCCTGACTTCCTGTTACAGGAGATAACACATTTCCCCATTTTTCAGCCAATCTGAGTCAGGGTTTTATCACTTGTAGCTGAAAGACCACTGGATCAAAAAGGATACTGTGACTTGGACTGAGTGAGTTAGGTGAATCAGATTCTTTCTCCTGGGAAGTACTAGCACTGAGAGACAAAGTGGGAAGCTGCCAGTTAGTTGTGAGGAACGGAACTGAAAGAGTATAGAAAAACAGGAAACTCATAGGAGCCATTGTAAAAGGAATAAGCAGAGAGAAGAAGAGACAGAGGAGAGACTGAAAGGGATAGAGAGATGTGTAGCAAGCAGAGAAGCCATTAGAAAGAACAAGACTGATCCTTTAAGGCAAAGATGTTCTTTTAGCTTTTTAGTTCCCATGCTGCCTGGCTAAGCTTTTCTTACTCATGAATTACCAGAAATTACTATAACCTTACACTGTGTCTCTTCATGAGAGATAGGATGAGTGTGTTCTCTGCTACTCAACAATCCCTGTCTTAGGACACACAAGGGTAGATGGAAAGGGGAAAGTCAAATTAGACTAAAATTGCAAATTAAAAGGGGACAAAAATAGGAGAGTGACATCAGCATCATGGTGGAGTGAATTGTTTCCTTAGTTTCTCCCTTTTAAGTTACAACTAAATGGACATTTATTAATCAGTAGAGGATTTCCTGCACAGCACAACAGGACATCTGAGAGATCCATGCAGCTATACATCTGAAGGTGGGTGGACCAGATCCCTGGGAGGCAATGGAAATGGGTGAGCACATCCCTTCCCTTCCCCTCCCCAGCGGCAGCAAGCCAGATCGCAGATCCACAACGGCTGGCACAACTGTAAGAGGAGGTGGGAAAGCCCAGTCTACGCAGACGCTTTCAGAGTTGCAGCCCAGCCTGTGGAAGCACCCACTGTACCACGGCAGCCCTGCTGGTGGAAACACTCTATACTGAGTGACAGCGGCTCAGCCCCCACGAAGGTGCCCACCTACTGAGCGCAGTGCAGGTGAGAAGGTGCCCTCCCTGCTCAGAAGGTGCCCCTGCCCACAAAGCATAGCAACCTGCAGGACCCACTGAATGGCAGCTCAGCCCCTGCATGGTTGCCCCTTGCCCCTAGGCAGGTAGGCAAGAAGGCACCCCATCTGCTCAGAAGTCCATCTGCTCCCTGTCCATGGAGCACAGCAGCTCACAGGACCCACTGAATGGTGGCTATGCCCCCATGAAGGTGCCCTTCCCACCTAGCACACAGCAGCTCAGCCGGTCCCCTGCCAAGCAGAGAAGCCTCGCTTTATGGTGCCCGACCTGCTCGCCCAGCACAGAGGCCCTGCCCATGAGGGCACAACCTGAAGAGTGGCTGCAGCCAGTTTGCACAAACACATAGTAGCCCTACCTGCATAACTTCCAGCAGATGAAGCAGGATCAGACAACATAGCTCCTGCTCACCCCCAGTGGTGGCAGTTGGAACCTGTGACCTGAAACTACCACAAGTGCACTGGCAAAGGATCAATTCATCAAATATCATGAAGAACTACAGTAACACTTCAGAGTAGAAGGAAAATGACAAGTCTCCAGAAGCCAACCCTGAAGTCACAGAAATGTACAATCTAAATGACAGAGAATTCAAAATAGTGGTCATAAAGAAACTTAATGAGTTACAAGAAAACTCAGAAAGACAATTCAATGAGCTCAGGAATAAAACTAATGAGCAGAAGGAACACTTCACCAAAAAGATTGAAACTCTAAAAATAAAAAACAAAAAGAAATTCTGGATTTGAATAACACAATTAATGAGATAAAAAACAATCTATAAATCATAAAAAATAGAGCTGACATTATGGAAGACAGAATTAGTGAATTAAAGGACAGAAATATAGAAATTCTTCAGGTAGAGGAGGGGAGGGAATTAAAATTTTTTAAAAAATGAAGAAATTCATTGAGAAATACCCAACTCAATTAGGAAAAGTAATATAAATATATAGGTATTCCAGAGGGAGAAGAAAGGGAGAAGGGAGCAGACAGCTTTTTCAAAGAAATAATAGCTGAGAAATTCTCAAACCTGGGGAAGAAACTAGACTTACAAGTAGATGAAGCCCACAGAACTCCTTATTACATCTATGCAAAAAGACCTTCTCCAAGGCCTATTAAGTATACTATTAAAACTGGGAAAAGTCAATGACAAAGAAAAAATATTAAGAGCAGCAAGGTCAGAAGAAAATAATCTACAAAGGAACCCCTATCAGGCTTTCAGCAGATTTCTCAGCAGAAACCTTACAGGACAGGAGAGAATGGAATGATATATTCAAAATACTGAAAGACAAAAACTTTCAGCCAAGAATACTCTATCCAGTGAAACTATCCTTCAGATACAGTGGAGAAATAAAAGCTTTCCCAGATAAACAAAAAGTGATGGAGTTCATTGCCAATAGACGTCCCTTACAAGAAATGATGAAGGAAGCCCTCATACTTGTAACAAAAAGGCAAAGGTTTAAAAAACCTTGAGCAAGGAGATAAACAGAATCAGAAAATTGCAGCTCTATGTCAGAATAGGTCAGTAAACACTTAACTACAACATCAAAGACAAAGGGAAAAAAAGCATCAAAAATAACTATAAGCAGTTCAATTTAATCACAAACTCGCAACACAGAAAAGAACAATTTGTGACAACAATAACTGAGAAGGGGAAGAGAAAAGGGATGGAACCTACTTAGGCTAATGGAGATAAGAGGCTATCAGAAAATGGAGTTTCTCATCTATGAGATCTTTTCTACAAACCTCAGAGTAATCACTAAACAAAAAATCAGAGCAAAGCCACAAATCACAAATAAAGAGAAAACTGAGAAAACCATCACAAACCATCAAACTGAAATGGCAGTCAGAAATACAAGGGAAAAGAAACAATGGAAATAAAGAACAGCTGGAAAACAAGAGATAAAATGCCAGTATTAAGCCCTCATATATCAATAATCACTCTAAATGTAAATAGATTGAATTTTCCAATCAAAAGACATAGAGTGGCTGGGTTGATTAAAAAACAAGATCCAACAATATGCTGCCTCTAGGAAACACATCTCAGCTCTAAAGACAAACACAGGCTCAGAGTGAAGAGATGGAAGACAATACTCCAGGCAAATAGCAAGCAAAAGAAAACAGGCGTTGCCATATTTATATCAGACAAAGTAGACTTCAAGATAAAAAAGACAACGAGAGACAAAGAGGGACAGTATATACTGATAAAAGGGACAGTCCACCAAGAGGATATAACACTTATGAATATTTATGCACCTAACACAGGAGCACCAAAGTATATAAGGCAACTATTAACAGACCTAAAGGGAGAAACTGACAGCGACCCAATAAGGGTAGGAGACCTCAACACCCCACTTACATCAATGGGTAGATCATCCAAACAGAAAGTCAACAAGGAAACAGTGGCCTTAAAAGAAACACTGGATCAGATGGACTTAATAGATGCATAGAACATTCCATCCCAAAACAGCAGAATACACATTCTTCTCAAGTACACATGGAATTTTCTCAAAGATAGATCATATGTTGGGAAACAAGACAAGCCTCAATAAATTTAAGAAGACTTAAATCATATCAAGCATCTTTTCCAACCATAATGCTACGAAACTAGAAATCAACTAGAAGAGAAAAGCTGGGAAGGTCACATATATGTGGAGACTAAACAACATGCTACTTACTAAACAACCATTGGATCAATGAAGCAGTCAAAGGAGAAACCAAAACATACCTGGAGACAAATAAAAATGAAAATACAATACACTGCCTCTTAAAGGATGTAGCAAAAGCACTTCTAAGAGGGATATTTATAGCAATACAGGCCCACCTTAACAAACAAGAAAAATCTCAAATAAGTAATCTTAAACTACACCTAAAAGAACTAGAAAAAGAACAACAAACAAAGCCCAAAGTTAGCAGAAGGAGGGAAATAATAAAAATGAGAGCAGAAATAAATGAAATAGAGACAAAAAACAAAACAGTAGAAAGGCTCAATAAAACTAAGAGCTGGTTCTTTGAGAAAATAAACAAAATTGACAAACTCTTAGCCAGACTGACCGAAAAAAACAGAGAAGGCTCAAATAAATAAAATTAGAAATGAAAGAGGAGAAATTACAATGGATACCAGAGAAATACAAAGCATTATAAGAGAATACTACAAAAAACTATATGTCAACAAAACTGGATAACCTAGAAGAGAGGGACAAATTCTTAGACTTACATAAGCTGCCAAAACTGAATCAACAAGAAACAGAGAATCTGAATAGACCAATCACAAGTAAGGAAATTGAAACAGTAATCCAAAACCTCCCAAAAAACAAAAGTCCAGGGCCAGAAGGCTTCTCTGGACAATCCTAGGAAACATTCAAAGATTTAATACCTATCCTTCCCAAACCATTTCAAAAAACTGAAGAAGACGGAATGCTTCCTAACTCAATCTATGAGGTCAATATCACCATGATCCCAAAACCAGACATGGACAACACAAAGAAGGAAAATTACAGGCCAATATTGCTGATGAACATAGACACAAAAATCTCCAACAAAATATTGACAAACCAAATACAGCAATACGTTAAAAGGATCATACACCATGATCAAGTGGGATTTATACCAGGGACACAGGGATGGTTCAACATCAGCAAATCAATCAATGTGATACACCACATTAACAAAATGACAAATAAAAACCACATGATCATCTTAATAGATACAGAGAAAGCCTCTGACAAGATCCAACATCCATTTATGATAAAAAACTATCAATAAAATGAGTATAGAAGGAAAGTACCTCAAAATAATAAAGACCATATTTGACAAGCCCACAGCCAACACTATACTCAAAGGTGAAAAACTGAAAGCCATCTCTCTGAGAACAGGAACAAGACAAGGGTGCCCACTCTTACCATTCCTATTTAACATAGTACTGGAGGTTTAAGCCAGAGCAATTAGGCAAGAAAAAGAAATAAAAGGTATCCAAATTGGAAAGGAAGAAGTGAACTCTTGTTGTTTGTGGACATGATTCTATATATAGAAAACGCTAAAGAATCCATTGGTAAACTATTAGAAATGATCAATAACTACAGCAAAATTGCAGGGTACAAAATCAACTTAGAAAAATCAGTTGCATTTCTATACACTAATAATGAACTAGCAGAAAGAGAAGTCAAGAATACAGTCCCATTTACAATCACAACAAAAAGAATAAAACATCTAGGAATAAACTTAACCAAGGAGGTGAAAGACCTATACACTGAAAACTCTAAGACATTACTGAAAGAAATTGAAGAAGACACAAAGAATTGGAAAGATATTCCATGCTCATGGGTTGGAAGAATAAACATAGTTAAAATGTCCATATTACCTAAAGTAGTCTACAGATTCAATGCAATCCCAATCAGAATCCCAATGACATTCTCCATGGAAATAGAACAAAGAATTCTAAAATTTATATGGAACAACAAAAAGACCCCAAACACCTAAAGCAATCTTGAGGAAAAAAGAATAAAGCTGGAGGCAACACAATCCCTGACTTTAATATATACTGCAAAGCTATAGTAATTAAAACAGCATAGTACTGGCACAAAAACAGACACACAGATCAATGGATCAGAACTGAAAGCCTAGAAATGAAACCACACAGCTATGGACAGCTAATCTTTGACAAAGGAGCTAAGAATATACAATGGAGAAAGGAAAGTTTCTTTAATAAACGTTGTTGGGAAAACTGGATAGCCATATGCAAAATAATGAAAGTAGACCACTATCTTACACCACACACAAAAATAAACTCAAAAGGGGATGTAAGACCTGAAACCATGTAACTCCTAGAAGAAAATATGGGTAGTATACTCTTTTTTTTTCTTAAAGATTGGCACCTGAGCTAACATCTGTTGCCAATCTTCTTTTTTTCCCCCTTCTTCTTCTTCTCCCCAAAGCCCCAAGTACATAGTTGTATATTCTAGTTATGAGTGCCTCTTGTTGTGCTATGTGGGATGCCACCTCAGTACAGCTTGAAGAGTGGTGCCATGCCTGTGCCCAGGATCCAAATTGGTGAAACCCTGGGCCACTGAAGCAAAGTGCATGAACTTAACCACTTGGCCACGGGGCCAGCCCAGGTAGTATACCCTTTATATTGGTCTTAGCAGCATCTTTTTGAATACCATGTCTACTCATGCAAAGGAAACAAAGGAAAACAAATGGGACTACATCAGACCAAAAAGCTTCTGCAAGGCAAAGAAAACCAGGAACAAAATGAAAAGAGAACCTACCAACTGGGAGAAAATATTTGCAAATCATATATCCAACAAGGGGTTAATTTCCAAAATATATAAAGAACTCATACAACCCAACAACAACAACAAAAAGCAAACAACACAATCAAAAAATGGGCAGAGGATATGAATAGACATTTGTCTAAAGAAGATACACAGATGGCCAACAGGTACTTGAAAAGATGTTCAACATCACTAATTATTAGGGAAATGCAAACCAAAACTACAATGAGATATCACCTGACACCTGTCAGAATGGCTATAATTACCAAGACAAAAAATAACAAATGTTGGAGAGGATGTGGAGAAAAGGGAACCCTCATACACTGTTAGTGGGGATGAAAACTGGTGCAGCCACTATGGAAAACAGTTTCGAGATTTCTCAAGAAATTAAAAACAGACATAACATAGGATCCAGCGATCCCACTACTGGGTATTTATCCAAAGAACATGAAATCAGCAATTCAAAGAGATTTCTGTACCCCTATATTCACTGCAGCATTATTCACAATAGCCAAGATGTGAAAACAACCTAAGTGCCCATCAACTGATGAATGGATAAGGAAGAGGTGGTATATATATACAATGGAATACTACTGAAAAATAAAAAAAGACAAAATTTTGTCCCATTTGCAACTACGTGGATGGACCCTGAGGGCATTATGTAAAGCGAAATAAGACAAACAGAGAAAGACAAACACCATATGATTTCACTCATATGTGGAAGATAAACAAATATATGGATAAAGAGAACAGATCAGTGGCTACCAGAGGGAGAGGAGGTAGGGGAGTAAGTGAAAGGGGTAAATGGCACATATTATGGTGATGGGTAAAAATTAGACTATTGGTGGTGAGCACAATGTAGTCTGTACAGAAACTGAAATATAATAATGTACACCTGAAATTACATAATGTTATAAACAATATGACCTCAATAAAATAACTGCAAAAAGAATCACATCCTAAAATAAAAAAGGGGGGGGGCAAAATAACAGATGAGGGATGAAAAAATGGCTCCAATAATAGTAAAATTTAACAAGATCATAAAAGTAAATAAAAAGTGAAGAAGGGACTGGCCAGTGGCACAGTGGTTAAGTTTACACATTCTGCTTCAGAGGCCCGGGGTTTGCCGGTTCAGATCCTGGGTGCAGACCTACGCACTGCTTGTCAAGCCATGCTGTGGCAGGTGTCCCACATATAAAGTAGAGGAAGATGGGCCTGGATGTTAGCTCAGGGCCAGTCTTCCTCAGCAGAAAAGAGGAGGATTGGCAGATGTTAGCTCAGGGCTAATCTTCCTCAGAAAAAAAAAAAAAGTGAAGAAGATGATCATGTAGTCAGTATCAAACAAATTGGCCACTAAAAGAGAATAAATCATGTTAAGTGTCAAAGATGTTCTATACACAGCAAAAATGTATCTGGGTCCAGCATTAGATTTTCAAATCCTTTCCTGACACATTTCTACCTTTCATTTTCTCTCACGCTTTTGGAAAAGAATGCCAGGGCTTGACATTTTCTTTCTGCAACCTCTCTCCCATCTGGTGCTTTCCTCCATGCCCTTCCCACACTGAGTTCTGCTGACACTACCCCATATTAATCCTGATTACATTTCACCTGGGTTACAGTCAATACTTGTCAAGGAAACACTATGGCTTCAGGATCTCCCAATTCCAATACAAATCAATCTTTCCAAAGCAGAACTCTGAATACGTCATTCCTTTATTTAAAAATTCTCCCTAGCTCTTCCATGCTTATGGCATTAATTAAGCCCATATTACTCCTTAGCCTAGTTAGTGTACAGAACTTCCATTATATATAGTTTTAACCCATCTTTTATGCCCTTACTATCTCTTCCTATTACCATCTCCTCTTCCTATCACCTTTCCTCCCCCATCTGCTCCAGTCAACCTGAACTGCTTTGTTCTCCACATAAACGTCATAATTTTCTACTTCTGTACTTTAGCTCATGCTGTTATCTTCATCTGAAATTTACCTCCCTCTACTCTAAATTCTCTTCCACCCTTGTAGACAGCACAAAGGAGTAATAGATTTTTAGAAATTGCAGCATATTCTAATTAATAAAATCAGCATATGAATGGATCAGAGTAGATATATGCAAAATCACTTTAAGGATTACAAAGTCAGCAATACTTTTCCAAAATAGACAGAATGCAGCCAAAATGGTAGTTTATCAGCAAGGGCAGCAGCAATCCGAGTGCTATCCAAAGGTATCAGTCAGAGAGACCAGATATTCTCAACAATCCTCCAAATGCCATCTCATTAAAAAAATCCTGCCTTGTTCTTTAAGCTTTGTCATTGCTATATGAATATGGCTTATTTATTCTAATAGACTTGAAAGCAGAAAACCACATCTTATTCAATTTGTAGTCCACAGCACTAAGAACAGTGACGTATAAGTAATAGATGTTCAATAAATATTTGCATAAGTTTATTCTTACAGCCTACTGGAGAACAAAAAGAACACTGAGGTTTCCTTTCCTATCTTTAGGTTAAAATAATAGGAAAGGTCTTATAAATTTCTAGGGTTTCTATTTTTCCCTCAAGAGGAATTTGAGTTAGCTAAACATCTAGCTTAGAGTGTAAAAAAAATTAAAATGTGTAACAATATTACATTGAGGGAGGAACAGAAGTTTCTGAGAAAAGTTAAGTAGGAAAATTGAATGGGAATTGAACTGGGCAGACAGCTTACTAGCAACTCAAGCCAGAGTTTCATAGCATGATTATTTTATTTTATTTGGAATGCCAAAATCACTAACAGTAAAGATCATACATTATATGTAAGAAAGGTATAACACAAAGCAAAATTTCAGATCAGACATTTAAAAAATGTTAAAAATGCATTTCAGAAACAAATCCAATGGGTTATTTTGCATTATGAATAACTTGTACCTCTTTCTTTCCATTAACGAGTTTCTCTTTAAAGAGTTTAAAAAATGGTGACAACTATTATATCACAGTTATCCTCAGAGTGGTAAAATAGAAACTGCTGAGTTGTACACATGGAGAATGGGTAACAAACTACCTTGAAGGGATATAATAACCAGGACATGTCGTCCTTATGTTAAGGCCTATCAGCATTTGATGATACTGAACAAAATTATCCACATATGAATACATTTAGGACATTAAAACTTCTTGGTAAATTAAAAAATAATATATTCTCTAGTAAATGAATAACTAGAACTATTAATAACAGAGAAATGTTTAAAAGCAATTTATATATGTTTTTGGCTATTGGTCCACAGAAGCACAATCTTAGTTCAAAACAGTAATCATCAATGTTAGAGAGTCAGTTCTCTCAACTCCTTAATAAACATTTATAGTATATACCTACAATTTACATACATGTACTTACAAATTACAAATGCAATATGCATCTACAATATGCTGTAGACTAAGCACTCTGCCAGGTACTGGAAATACAAATATAAGTAAGAAACATTTTTTGCCCCCCAGGAGTTCAGTAGTAGGGGAGACAGACCTAGAAGCATATAATTATAAAATGGCCAAGTATAGCACTGAGAGATATGCACAAGCCATTATGTGACCACAAAGAAGGGACCTTTACCTAACCTACCTAGCATGAGAGAGTCAAGAGAAGCTTTTCACGCCATTGTTCTTTCAACAGCATCTATCACCACTCTCATTACCATTGTCAACAGCCTCTGTATACACAGCCAAAAAAGCAAGCAGCAGATTCCACACACAGACTTTAAGTGATAGTTAATATAAAAAATAGAAATGGAAAAATTACTGATATCCGCTGACCTTTATAGAGAAGTTTAAGATGTCAGATTTCACTGGTAGATAAGGTGACCAAACAAAGAAGAAAAAAATAGTTGTTTTCTTTTGCTGAGGAAGATTTGCCCTGAGCTCACACCTGTTGCTGATCTTCCTCTTTTTGTACATGAGCTGCTGCCACAGCATGGCCACTGACAGATGAGTGGTGTAGGTCCGCGCTCGGGAACTGACCCATGCTGCCGAAGAAGAGCATGCCAAACTTAACCACTAGGCCACTGGGGCTGGCCTAAGAAAAATGTTTCATTTAAATATTTAAGTAAAAAAAAAGATCTTTAAAAAATCCTGTCCCTCATATATCATAAATATATATATATATATTTATATATGAAGGATCCACTGATAAATCTAATAAATCGTTTGCTCCACTGCAGAATAATATTTTAAATATTCTGATTAAATTTTCTCTCAAAGGAATTTGTATTCTGAAATCAGACTTGATACTCATAATTATTTTCTAAAGAGTCTGCATCTATAGTGAAAAAAAAACCAGTTCTTACTTGGGGAGGGAAATTTCATCTCATATAAAACATAAAGTCATATTCTCCATGAGACTTTGTACTATATTCCTCTAAAAGTGTGAAGCTGATGGGTGTACAGATTCTTAATAAGACACAACAGATGGACATGGTTAGTGAAACATGGTTAAGACTGAGGAGAAGAGGCAGTTGATGACAAGCAGAAAAATGTACCATTCTCACTTGCATTTAGGTGTGGGGAACTAATTTAAAAGCTACTTGAGATGCCTGTCTTAGAATTGTAAAACACGTAAAAAAGTTACTCTAATACTGCTTAAACATGTTACAATATTAAATAATTTACCTTGCATTTGAAATAACTCATAATTGGGTTTTCATATAGACAGAACCATAAACAGAGCAACAAGTGAGAAAATCATACAAAAGAGTCAAGAAATAAGCAAAGAAAAAGAGGCAGGTAAACAGTACCTATTTTGGCTAAACAAGCTGATGATGGCCAAATGCTATGGGAATAGTAACGACTCAAATCTTGGAGCACTCTATACTGCGAAGAGCAAAAACTCGCAGCAGAGGAGCTCAGTTAACAATCAGAGATTTCAACACGTAAATGAAACATTTAGCAGAGAAAAGGAAATCAGCGACTAACTCTGACATCCAGGATTTTTTCCTTTTTGTTTTACAGAAGGATTTGTTCTACCATTGGAGTTTCTGAGAGTTTTTCTGCCCTTTGAACATGTTTATTTTGTACTGAAATAACACAGCAGCTATTTCTTTAAGAATGAATAATAAGATCATTGTTACAGAGCAATAAATATTTACTAACAGTTTATCACAATCATGTTTTACCTAAATAATTTCTATTTTTGCTTTCCCCACAGTTTTTTGTTTCAAATTCTTAACAACAGAGTCCATGTCATAATTGACTTTAGAATTGTAAAACACACATGCAGGTGCCAAAGAAAGGCTAATCAATAAACAAAGCAAAGTGAAATCAGAAAGGCATTCAATATATACAGATAACTTACAAATTGCAGATAACACAGAAGGGAAGGAATGACAGATATGAGAAGGTAAACAGACAGCTCACATCAAAGAAACCTCTCAGCTTGCCCCAGGTGATCCTAAAGCTGCTGGTGGAACATTTTGGTAGTGGCACCGAAATTGGATCAAATCTACTTTCTGATATGATTCTTTGGCATAAATCTGCATCCTGTTGCTACAAATGACCATTTCTCACTGTTTTAAGTTCTTAGAAAGCTTCTGTGCAAAGCAATATGCACATTCATGTCTGTATTCAATCTGATCTCCATACTGAGAGGAAGACAAGCCTCCATTAAACCACAGTGTTAGGAGCCTCCCTCGGGAAATGTCAATTCCCTTTCCCACTGCCCTTCTTCTTGGATGTTCTTTTCTCTCCTGTTGTTGGAACAATTGTACTACTGCAGAGAAAGGATGGTACCAGGGCTGAAGGTCAAGTTACTGAATATTTCTGAGCAGAGGAGGGAAAATGAGAAGCTGCTTTTCTCATTCTATGGTTCCCAGAATGATTCCAGAAATGATAACATTCAAATTCAAGTCTAAAGTTATTTTTATAATGTGTACTGTGACTGAAGGATCTCCAATTAAATTGTCTTTTCAGAATTGAAGCAATACTGTCTTTTCCTATTACCTATACTGTTGGATGGTGTCCTATCTGTTCTGCTCTTGGGGTGACACTTCTGGTGGAGGGGAAGGACAGTTGGTCCCAAGACTGAGGGTCAAGTTACTGAGCCCTCTCTCAGTATTGCTGAACAAGAGGGAAAAGAGGCTGCTGTGTCTTTCCGGAAATATTCTTCCTGCGGCATCTGGAAAGACTCAGGGTTCAAGGTTGGGTTAAACTTCAATAATTGGTTCAAGGAAGCCAAGTCACAGCTTGAAGCTCCTCCTTGGATCTGTGGGTCTGGACAGGAAGGTAATGCTCAAGACTCTCAAATTGCTAAAAGTTGGCCCAGAAAGGACTCCAGCCCAGTTTGGGTCTTCTAGGAGTTTTAAAAGAAAAAAGTGAGATAATATGACATTTATTAAGGATCTGTATGTACTAGGGAGTAGGCTAAGGGATGGGGACACAACAATGAATAAAATAGAATATCTAGTCTCAAGAACACAGTGTAATGAAGGAAGAAGACAGCTGAAATACAATGCTTTAGCATTAGGATACGGATGTGAGCAAGGTGTTCATGAAGCAGGAAAAGTTAGCACCCAGCTCTGTTCAATCTCCTTCTTTTCTAAAGCACTGTCCTAATCTTTAATTTAGACTTCACAGTTCTCTAAGTCCTCTATATTGCAAACTGTTTTCCAATATTAGAAATATTGCCAGTACATGTGGAAGTTCTTCACACTTTCATGGTTTCATACATATCATTCCCAATATCAGGAATATTCTTCATCCTCCTATCCGTAAGTCCTTATTATTTGTCTTTACATACTCAAATTGTGTAGCAGTATAGTGTAGTGCAGTGGTTCTCACACTTTAGTCTTCATACGAATCACACTGGTAAGCTTGTTAAAAATGCAGAGCCTTGGATCCCATACCCAAGAAATCTGATTAGTTATCCAATATAATTTTGATGTTAATGATGACAATTTTATAATATTTATTCAATAAATGTCATTGTTATTAGCATTATTAACAACATTAAAAAATTGGCTTTTCTAATCAAAGTCATCTGAATCTGGTTGGTTCTGTTTCTCCAAGCACTTATACTAATTAAATGCCCTGTTACAAGAATTCAAGTTACTCTCATTCACATCACAAGTGGTCCATGTTTTTCATGACAACTTTTAAAAAATTGGAGTAGTGAGTCAAAAGCAGTCCATGGTACCAAGATAATATTAAAGACATCCCGTCTATCACCAGGATTCTTAGGAAAAAATTGCAAACTAGGAGATTTGATTTTGGTGCTCTACCAATTTCTGTCATTCTTCCCCTCCCCTCAACCCTACCACATATGAGTGACCCATTTGACTATAAAGATATTAAAAAGTCAGAAGTGATTAATTTTGGCCACAGCTCCCTAGCCACCAATTTCTTATAGATTTAGAGTATCCAATGACAATATTTAAAGTTATATGTTTTCTGTGTTAACTCAGGATTTGATTACATTGTCATATATGTAATAATGTATATGTATTTAAACAATACATATATATAAATAATATTTATCCATTTTATTACTGTATGTTTGTCAGTGTATACGCAATAAATTTGACAGATTTTTATCTTTTATTTTATTTATTTATTTTTTCTTTCTGGTGGGGAAGATTGGCCCTGAGCTAACATCTGTTCCCAACCTTCCTCTTTTTGCTTGAGGAACAAACTGTGTGTATATGAGATCTTAGAAGCACCTATGAATCATCTTCAATGATAAAGTTATATGAGACACATAGCTGTATAAAGAGTTGATATTGGCTTATTGGTACAGCTAATAATTACTCTTATGTAGCATTTATGTAATGGTTTGGAGTAGCACATTATTTCCATTAAAATTATTAGCCCACCAAAAGAAAGCTACAGAACCTGCAAAGTCATCCTAGCCAGGTAATATATTTGCCACTGACAAAGCCAAAATCACAACTTATTATACTGAAGCAAATTAATCAAACTGAAGTGCCTGCCATACTGTAGGTGTTCAATGCATGTCTGTTGAAGGAACGAATGAACGTACAAACAAAGGCTACCTTTACACACATCACTGGACTAAAAAGAAGTGCATTATTTTATCTTGAAAAAGCCCAACAATGCTAAAACTAAAAACAAGCAAGTTTCCCATTAAAACTCAGTTAAAGCTTATCTAATTCCTACAGGTCACTGCATTAATAACTCAAATTTAATGTACCTTTATTTAATTTTGCTTTACTCTAGTGAATTAAAGACTAATCTTCCTTGCATATGACATGTGAGATATCAAGCTTTTCAGCAAAGAATATGTAGCTTGAGGCAACTTAATATTATAAATCTAACTTGAACTCAGTCAGAAGTACTCTTAACAAAAGACAAAAGAGGTTCACTAAAAGCACTGAAAATCAATTTTATTTTTATATATATAAAATCAAAGGTAGAAAACTCTATGCTGAAACTCATAATGAAACAGCACTATTTCTAGAAAAATCATGCCTACTGAGACCAGCCATATTATTTAGGTAAACATAGAAGCAGAGATCACTTTGGTTTTAGCTGTATTGAACACAACCTATTATTTTTACTTTCATTTACCTTATATAATTTTATCCAAAGCAATTTTCCTATTTTAAACATAAAATAACTTAGGGAAAAACAAGCAACATGTCAATTCAAAGAATTTATGTTTTGATGTTTGAATTACTGGAGGTCTGAATAGAAAAAATGGAAGAGGTTGAGAATGACTATTTAAGAAGATCAACAAAACATTTATAATATTTTCAGTTATTGATGCCTAGCCTTTACTTTTCCCAAACTAACACCCAAGCCAAAGATTTTATAACTCTTAACAGAGCATAATATTATTATAATTTCTGTAATAGGTGCACAATAAATATTTAAAAAATGATAAGCATGAAGATTCCTGCTTTTTAGGGGAACGCTATTTTCACCACAGCTTTTTCTCGCTGACTTTCAATACAGAGGTCAAAATTCTTCTCTCAAGGTCTCAAAGATAGCAGGAAGAATATATAACTACTGATAATTATAGTCATGTGTTTTCATAAAGATCAGAGATTTTCTTCTACTTGTTCAGACACTTCATAACAGAGATAGTTTAACCAAGTCATGGGTTGAAATTTGGTTACTCAGAAAAGCCAAAGAAAAGATAATTAATTGCTAAAGCTAAGATTTAAAATATATCTAAATTATGGATATTAAATGACATTTTAGCTCGTTGGTATATTGACATCAACTATGTTTATCTACTAATCCAATGTTTTATGGGAGAAGGATCTACAGAATCACAGACAAGCAATAAAGCTTTCGGGACTAATGAACTGTTTATAGCTTATATTGAGATGATACTACTGCATTTGAGTTATGTTTATTAGTAAACCACTAAACGATATTTTTCTGTCTCTCTTCATTTCCAAGATCTACTTTGGGATGTGCAAAGACTTATGAGTGCTTCTAGAACAGTTAAATTTTTTTTAAATGAAAGAGCTATTCTGGAGAAAAGATCTTGTTAGCTATGAAAAAGTGATGCTGAGAACGTACTAGCAATATCTTCCTTCTGTACTCCCAGCACCATGACACCACCACCACTCCCTGTGCCAGCACAAGGACTCCCAAGTCGCATAATAACAAAAGTAGATGTAGACGTCAGAACCACAACTGCAATGTCCTTTATCATTTATAAAATACTCTCACATACATTAGTGTATCACTTAATCCTCACGAATGAATGAATGTTCATTTTCTGGTAGGTTACCTCAGCAAGCATTACTTCCTAAGTACATAACAGAGCTGGGATAATTACACGGGTCTCCTGGTATCTAGCTAAGTGACTTTTCCACTATAGTACTATAAAATTGAAGTATTCAAACACCTTCACTAGTTACCTGTGGTTATCTTGTAGACAAGATGTTACCTGATCTGGGAAAAAAATAATTTGCTTCATATTCACAATAACAATATATTATTTTAGAACACAGCGGTCACCAACTAAAGTGTATATAAGTGTACGATGAGCAGATTCAAAGTCAGCGTATAGACAGATACAAGGAATATGTGCAAGGATCAACAAAATGCTGTGCTCACAGATGGAGAGACAAATGTGCAGGAAAAAAGAGTGAAACTATGTGACACCACCCTAACCAGCTGCAGTATGCTGAAATATAATAGGTGCTAGAACACTGGAACTGACAAGCTACATAACATATCAATTATAAAATATGTGTAGCCTGACAGAATTTAGGAAAGAATAAAAAAGTATTCATTTTGCTGACTAACAATTCAAGATCGCAAACACTGACTGGGAGACCACAATTGGTAAACAAGACATATTCCAACAATAGGATATACTTATCATAGCCTCTTATCTAGTTGGACCTTCTCCAAAAGGTCTACACTCTAAAATGTCTTCTGAACTTTTTTGTAGAGGTACCTCATATTTTCCCAAATGAAAAGATATGAGTTTTTTCAATAATAAAAGCTGTGTATACTCATTGTGAAAAAACTTCAAACATAGAAACACACAAAATACAAATGAAAGCCCCCATAATCCCACCCCTCAGACACACCATTGTACAACTCAATTCATATTTTCTAAACTTTTCCTTATGTCTATGAAAATATGTATGCATAATGAAATATAAACATTGTGTGTATAAATATACTGTTATATAAATATATCACATCAATATGAACCATATATTATATAAACAGCTTTAAATAGTAAACAGTATTAAATAACAATAATATATTTGAAAATTTAAATGTAATCATACCATACATACTATTCTGTAATTTATTTTTTTATCTGAACAATTTATCTCTTAATTTTACAGATTCCCTAATTCTAAGGGTAATTCTTTCACAGCTACATCTGATTCAGAAAGAGAAATTTCATTTATTATATGATACAAATTGAACAAATCATTTTTAAGACTCTAGACTTATTTTCACCTGTAAGTCCTAAAGAAAGAAAAATAAAAATGCTTCATTACACAAAGGGAATATTTTGATTAGTTGTATCTAACATATTATTTTGACTAACTGTATCTGACACAAATCTAGTATTCAAATGAAAAAATCTGAATGATGAAGATTTAATTTGTCACATGTCTAGAAGGCAATCTATAACAAAAGCTTGGTTGTTTGGCCAAGTAATTTCATTTCTAGTCATTTATCTTAAAGAAATAATTCAGAACATGTCAAAGATTTAGTTTCAAGGACGTTTATGGTAACATTTATAATGTGGAAAAAATCTAAATGCCCACCTACAACGAACTGGTGAAACACATTATGTCAAATTTAATTGACAGACTACTACATAATGATTTAAAATAATTTTAAAGAAATATATTTATTGACTTGAAAATATTTTCATGAGATATTAGAGGGGGTATAAAAGTATATTTATATTTCTTAGTAAGTTAAATATACACTTATGATATGATCCAGCCATTCCATCCCTAGGTATTTAATCTAGGAAACAGAGAAAAGTACTAGAGAAAAGTAAGCATATATGTATACACAAATTTGTACATGAAAGTTTACAGCAATTTTATCTGTAATAGCCAGAAACGGGAAACAACTCAAATATCTATAAACAGGTGAACGGATAAACAAATTGTGGTATATCCAAACAAGGGAATACAATTCAGCACTAAAAACAATGAACTACTGATATACACAACACCATGGATGAATCTCAAAATAATTACGCTGAGCAAAAGAAATCAGACAAAAATGAGAGTATATACTATATGATTCCATTTATATAAACTACTAGAACTAAGCTAGTCTATAGTGACAGAAAGCAGAGCAGTTGTTGCCCAGGGGTGAGGGGATGAGGAGGAAGAGGTGACAGGGAAGGATTATAAAGGGATATGAGGAAACTTTTGGGGATGGTGGACCCATTCATTGTTTTGATGGTTTCATGGATTAATAATATGCCCAAACTTTTCCAGTTGAATAGTTTAAATTTATAGTTTATGGTATGTCAACTGTACCTCAATAAATCTGTCAAATCTCTCACACATACACACAAACTATACTTATGCTATCATCCCACTGCTTTGCTCAAAATATAAAACACAAACAGAAAACTGCTTAAAACATAAACATGCAGTTTAATGAATTATTATAAATACCCATATAACTACCACCAAGGTCAAAATATAGAACATTTGCAGCACCCCAGAAGTGCCTCCCCCTCATTCCCCTTCCTAATCATAACTTGTCCTTCTCCCCAGAGGTAACCCCTGTCCTGACTTTTATGGTAATCACTTCATCTTTTAAAAATAATTTTACTATCTAAGTAGGTATCCCCAAACAACACAGCTTAGTTTTTGTATGAATAGAATGTGTTCTTCTGTGTCTGTTTTCTTTTCCTCAACAACGTGTTTTTAAGCATCATTCACAGAGTGTAGTACATTGGTTTTCCCTGCTGTATGGTACTCCACCACATGAATATACTACAATGTGTTTATCCATTCTACTGTTGGTGGACATGGTGTTTCCAGCTTCGAACTATTAAAAATAATACTGCTATGAACACTCTTCCAGGTGCATCCTAGCTTATACGTTTATGAAACGGTGAAATTTCTGGGTCACAGGGTATATTTACTCTTGATTTTACCTAATAATTTACACACTACCAACAGTATATGAGAGTTCCTATCGCTCCATACCCACGTATGATCTTCACCGCACTTGCTGCTACCTGAAAATTTCTTGTTTACTTTGCTTGTTTAATGTCCATTCATTGTAACCTCCCTAAGAGCAGGAGTTGGCCTGTCTTGTCCACTGCTCTACTCCTAGCACCTAGAACAGTGACTGGAACAGGGCTTGACTGAAACAGCTTGACACACAGCTGAAGCTGAACAAATATTTGTTGTTGTACTAAATGAATAAATGAAAATTCCAGTCCATTAGTAATTTCAGCCAGGGCTAAGTAGAAAGACAACTGGCCTTGTTTGCTGATTCCCAAAATACTTATATGTTATGTAACAAAAAATTGTTATGTAACTTAAATATCATGATTCCAACTATAAAAAACTATACGTATACACAAAGAATAAAAGTGGAAGGAAATAACCCAAAACTTAGAAATATTTGTCTTGGGGCACTAAAGGGTCTTTTTCTCCCTTCTCCCCAACTTCACCCCTAGCTTTTATATATTTTCCAAAATTTCTTCAATAAATATATTACTTTTGTGAAAAAAGGTAAACTTAAAAATAACAACAGCAATGAAAAAGAATGAACTATTGATACATATAACACGGATGAATCTCATAGACATAAGGTTGAGTAAAAGTAGTATGCACAATAGAGAATTATTCCATTTATCTGAAATTCAAAAGCAGGCAAAACTAATCTATGGTGGGAAAGATAAAGCTAATGGTTAGGCTCTGGGGATATGGACTGGGAGGGAACATACGGGAGCTTTCTAGGGTGATGGAAATGTTCTATATCCTATCCTAGGAGATGGTTACCTAAGATGATACATATGTAGAAAATTCATCAAGCTATAAACTTAAGATCTGTACACTTTACTGTACATAAATTATACTTCAATTTTATAAAAAAGGAAAAATGTAAATAAAGAACAACTGGACAGGAATAAAAAACAAAAATGGGTTTTATGGTTTTCTAATTTTTCTAACCATGTTGTTTGCATTCCAATTGTAATAAATAGTAGAGGTCCAGAAAGTGTTTTTTTTTTTGAGGAAGATTAGCCCTGAGCTAACTACTGCCAGTCCTCCTCTTTTTTTTTATTGAGGAAGCCTGGCCCTGAGCTAACACCTGGCCCATCTTCCTCCACTTTATATGTGGGATGCCTACCACAGCATGGCGTGCCAAGTGGTGCCATGTCCGCACCCAGGATCAGAACCGGCGAACTCTGGGCCACCGAGAAGCAGAACGTGCGCACTTAACCGCTGTGCCACCAGGCCAGCCCCCAGAAAGTTTTTAAGTGTTAGTTAACAAAGCAGTGTTAAATTTGTACATTAAATTCCTCAAACCACATAGAAGCAAAACCTTATGATGATTTTTGAATCTTTTAGCTTTCCTCTTTTTCAGATTGCTTCATATTTTGCAGCATGAAACATACTGTACATTTAGACCATAAGTTTGGAAATAAACTAACAGGTGAATGTGCAACAGATCTTTTCTCATTCCAAGCAAATTTGAATTTTTTGAAATCAATGATAATAATACTGCTATTGGCAGTAGAAATGCTGAGAGCAGTCACTTACAAAATGAGATATAACGCCATGTGGCCAATATGTTAGGAAAAATGTTTCCCTTTTTCTTAGTTCCTTTTCGAAAAATAGGATTTTCTATATTTGTTTGACACTGTGGCAGACATTAAATATATTATCTTACTACAATGTGGGTGGGGTTTTTTTTTGGTTCTAAAGGTACTGCCTACTTTTCGTGAATCAGTAAAATCAATGTTCACAAATTAGTAGTCTATTATCAAAAAGTTGTTATTGAAAAACAAAATCTATTCATACATTTTTAATAACTGCCTGACTACTACACATGTTAAAACATAATATACCTTAAAAGCAAAACAAGTCTTACCTCATTCATTCAACTACTAAGTGCCTGTCGTGTGCTACTTTCCTGGGTGCTGAGGATAGGGATAATGAGTAATATACAGATCCTGCCCTAAGGAAAATCACAGTGGGATAGGAGAAAGATATATAAACTGACAATGCTGCTTTACAACAGACAAAATCATGAGAATGTGAATGAATTAGCTTTAGATTAAACTGGCAACCATGCATAGGCAGGACTGATAAGGGAATACTAGAGACAAGAGAGCACTTGGAATGCTAATCATGAGCCGGAAGTGAATTAATGAGGGACTAAATTAGGGTTAAGGCAATGAAAATACAAAGTAAAGAGCAGAAATGAGAAATATTTCTAAGGAAAATTAGTAAGACTAAGCAACTAACTAGATATAAACATGAAGAAGGATGAGTCATAGGTACTCAGTGGTGGTAAGAATGGGCAAACTGGTGACAGAAATTTGAACACAGGAAAAGCTTATTTAGATGAGGAGAAGGTAATGTGTTCAGCTTTGTAACTCATTTTCCAGGTATCAAGGCAGAAAGTAAGGATCTGGAGTTTAGGCTAATGTAAAGGCTCAGGTCAAAGATCTGAGATGATCTTCCTAGAGGCACTGAAGGCTTCAGAATAGAGGAGCTCACAGTGAGAGAATACACAGAACTCCTCTTAGGAAACAGGAAAATGAGACAGACAAGTCTTAAAAGCAGGAAAAGAAACCTGTCACAAAAGAAAATTCCCAAGAAGAACAGAGTGCTTGCTAAGTGCCAAGTTGTGCAGTGAAGACAAAGAATGAGGGCTAAAAAGAAGCAAGTAGATTTGACCATTAGGTCACTGGTGACCTTTACCAGATGCTATATTACCACTGAGTTTGTAACTCCACGTCCTGCAGATATTATCTCTGCTTGTTAATCATTGTCTATTTTTTTTCTGATTTTCTACAGAACTTCTCTTGTATTTTCTAACAGCACTCACCACATACATATTACAGCACAGTTGTATCTTTAATTCTTCCTCCCCCTCAAATATCTAGATAAGAAACAATAATCACTTCTGAATGAAGAGCCAAATAAATGGTTCATAATGGGATAAAGAAGCAAAGACAAATGTTATAGTATTTAATGTTTATTTTACCAAAAGTAAAGCTAGATATTTATTTTAACCCCCCCCCAAACCATGATATTTAATGAAAAGCAAATCTATTTAAAAATGGTTGAACATGGACAGGATCAAAAGAGATTATTCTGCCTGTTTCAAGACGGCAGACTGAGAACTGCCTAGTTTTCCCCTCCCACATCAAATCCTGGAAATGACAGAAAATTAATTAGTGGTCACAAAAACAAAAAAAATCAAAGAGCTAGAAACGGGGAATATTCTGTCATCTACAACAGACTAAATCAAACTAAAGAGGAAAATCACAGACTAAGATCAACGTGGATCTGCAGAGGTAATACAGATATAAGAAACGGCAACAGAACTACCAGTGCTCTATGCCCAAAGGTGGAATAGAGGAAGAGAAAAGGGCCAAGGGGCAGTCAACAGCATTATTAGTTAGAACACCACAGTGGGTGCAGCCAAGTCAAATCAGCCCGTATTCATCCCCTTCACAACACCCCTGGCAGTGAGAGACATTACTGAGTGCCTCCTCCCAGGAGGGAGCAATGTGTATAAGATCTTAAAGAGACAGAGCAGTGTCCTGGGTGGCTGGTGACACCTAGAAAGAGAGGGAAGTGTTCATTCCCAGCAGATCAGCCACCAGGATACCTAGCCCAGAAATATTTTCTACTCACTCCTTCCCTCTCACTGAAAATCGAGTGAAAACTCCAATAGCAGGTCTTAGCCCTCTTCCCAAGTATGCTGCATAAATAGAGTCAGGACGGAATATGACAAAGAATTTCCATTATAAAGATGAATATATAATCAAAGAATGAGCAAACTCTCGAGGAATATAAATCTCATTTAAGGCAGAGAACAAGCTCAACAAATGAAGAACCCACCCAAAGAAACAATATAAACTGGAATAGGATTTAAAAATAACTATGTTGACTTCTTCTAGCCATAATGTAGTAACAGAAACCAGATGTATCCTTCATTTAAAACAATTAGAAAATTGGGCAAAACATGTAAAACAATTGTGTTCAGACACTGGGCAATAGGCAAATAGGACAGTGATCCCTGAGAGAGGGTAACCAAATGAGGTGAGGCCTATGACCTCCTGGCTTTCTGTCTGGAGGCACATTCTGGAATTCACAGCAGGGACAGAGATTCCAAGCAAAGCATGGTTGTCTTGCAGAGTAGAGGAGACAAATTAGAATTCAAGAGGTCTGAGGTTTCTGGAAGATGTGGGGCAAAGTTCTGGAGAGAAGGGAGCTACCAAAAAAAAAAAAAACTCACAAATCTTCATAAGAGTACCATTAATTCTTTGCTAAATACTAAGACGTTTGTGCACGACGAAATTCTACAAGGCTGGGCAGAGAACAACTAGGCTGCCACGAGCTGAATGGTTCCCAAAGCTCACGTAGGGCTGAGAATCATTCAAATTTCCACCAACTAAAGGGGAGAGTTCTCATTGATCATTCAAAGCATTCAGCAGAGACCTTAGAAGGACCACACCTTAGTAGTGAGGCCAAGCTATCGCTACTGTAAAGGTTATACTCTAACACCCACCCTAACAAAACTTGAAAAGATCAAACAGAACTATTAAGTAACTTAACTGCCTACCAAAGCTCAATACTCTTTAAAGGAAGACAACAAAATCCAGAGACTTGACAATGTAAAGTTCACAATGTCCAGCATCCAATAAAAAAAAGTATTAGCACACCAAGAAGCAGGAAACTGTAACCTATAACCAGGAGAAAAACAGACAATAGAAACAGACTCAGAAATGAGACAGATGATGGAATTATCAGACAATGGCATTAAAAGAGTTATTATAACTATGTTCAAGTATTTAAAGGAAAATATAGTGAGGAGAAAAAAAGGAACATTAGAGATAAATATATGTTTAATATCTTCCCAGAAATAAGGGAATATATCACATCGAAGAAAAAATAGGAAATGAGAAAAAGAAATCAATGAGAGAACTTGGAAATAAAAAGTCTAATTGTTGAAATACAAACTCAATCAACTTGAGAAACCTGAAGCCTCAGCAATGGAAAATACCTTGACTCAACATAATCTACTCAGCAATGGAAAATGCCTTGACTCAATATAATTTATCCAGCAAACCCCCCAAAGACTCAGGAACTGATGGCACAAGGAGCTCTGAAAGTCTGCGTGAATGAAGCTAAAATAAGGGTGATCCATTGAAGATGTTTTAAGAAGTGGTTCAATTCCCAGATTTCATCTTTCATTCTATGTAATTGGGTGACCTGCCCTGACTTCTACTCCAGTAGAAATCTAGAGGCTGTGTCTCTTGAGAGACTGAAACAAAGGGTTTCTAGACTTAAGGATCCTAGGCACAGTTGAGGACAGGGATACCACAGTGAAAACAGGGAGATTAAGTAAACAGGCATATTTGATGCTGACATGCCTCAGCCTTCCTTACCCATGAGGCCAAAATGGCAACCAGGCCTTTACCTTCTGGGTAGAAGACTGCAATAATCTTCTCCTGGGACTCTATCAACTTAAGAGTAAAGATACAAACATTGGGAATCTCCAATAAAAGAACAGTAATATCATTCCCATAGTAAAATTCATAGCTGACAAATCCCATCCACTCCTGGCTTAGTTTACAGTCAGTTTCTTAGTACCCAGTCAGTTTCTTAGTTCCTTGCTCTTACCTAGGAATTGACAACCAAATATGTCAGATAATCATCTAAAGAAACCTCCTAAGATAAAATATATAGACCAAAACATACTCACCAATAGTAAAAAGAAAAACCAACTTGGAGGAAAAAAAAGAGCATGTAAAGAGAAGAAAATATAACAAAATTATTGTTGTTCTCATAGAGCTAAGACATTGTAAAATTATCAAACAAAAATGGGTGTTATTTTAAAAGGAACAATCAGGGAACAAAATAAACTCATAGATTTTAAAAATATAATAGCAGAAGAAAACTTGGAAGGAAAAGTTTATGAAATACCCTAGAAAGCAGAGCAAAAAGACAAGAATATGGAAAAAGGAGAATAAAAAAGAAAAAGTTAGAGGGCCAGTTGAGGAGGGTCAATATCTGAATAGGCATTTGTGAAAGAGAAGACAGAGAAAATTAGGGAAGGGAACCATCAACTAAGCAATACAAGGCAATCTCCTAGAACCAAAGGATATGAGTTTCCAGACTAAAAGGGCCACCAAGAGCCCAGCACCATGAAACAAAACAGACCTACACCAAGACACATCATTGTGAAATTTTAGAACACTGGGGACAAAGAGAAGATCTTACAAGCTCATAGACAGAAAACAATTTACAACAAAGATTCAGGAACTGGATCACTTTAAGCTTTTCAAAAGCAATCCTGGAAACCACAGGACAATGGAACAATGTCCTCATTATTCTTAAGGGAAATTATTTCCAACTTAAAATTCTATTTCAAGAGAAACAATTAAGTATTATGGTAGACATGCAAGATCTCCAAGCACACAAGGTATCAAAAAATTTGCTCTTATATAGCCTTTCTTCAGGTTTCTGCTCAAAAATCAGAAAGGCTTTCCTTGACAACCTTTTATAAAAGAACAGTCTTCATCCTGGCTTCCCTATCCTCCTTACCTTCTAGGAAACACTGACATTGTACATTTTCTTTTAATCCCCCGCAACCTGAAACACTCTCCCTAAAATGTAAGTCCAAGAGGGCAAGAACTATATGTTCACTGATGTGTTCTGAGCACCTAGAACTGTGTCTGATATACAACAGACGCTCAATATACAATGTATTGCTTTGATAGAAATAAAAAATAATTTTACAAAAGTAGACAATGAGCAAATAGCACAATCAGACTATCTATTCATGTACGAGAATAAAATGCAGACATTTTCAGAAATAGAAGGTCTCAGAGGTCTCACTCAGAGACCTCTTTCTGAAAGCAGAAAGCATATTCTCCAAAACGGGAAGAAAAGATCATTTCCTGTGTGGACTATGGTTTTCCCATTTTATCCTAAGTAGGAAATCTATCCCTCTTATCACCTTAATTAGCAGATAAAATCTACTTCTGATTCTCCTCTTTCACAAACAAAGAAGTAGCTTTCTCTGAATTAATTCGGTCTTATTGAAATTCCTTAACACAATGATTCACTTAATAGAAATTCATTCTGAAAGAAATAGAAAACACAGACTGTCAAAAGCCTCACATTAATAGAATTTGGCTGGGTATGGTTATGGCCAAGATCAGAATAGCTGATGCTTCTCTCTCTCCCTTCACTGTAGCCTAGCTGCAGCTGCAGCTGCCAGACATGGGAGAAGCTCACTGCTCACAGCACAGAATGTCAGCTTTGAACCCTAACTAAAGGCAGGCTGCCAATAATCAGCAGGAGATAGCTGAAATTAATATAGAAGTTAACAGGAAAACTGGATTGCTTTTCAGAAACTTGTCTATTCAATTAAGGCCTATTATGCTTATATTTCCAAACATATGAAGCTTAAAAACTATTTAATCATCTCTGACAAATCCATTTCATTCATCAAATGTTCAGAAACTAAACTGTTTCCTGAGATTTACAGAATCAGCCTTTTAGACCTAGAAAACTGACTGTGAACTCTTCTAGGGCAGTGGTCAAGTCACTCATTTCTTTCTTTCTTTTAAATCCCCAGCACTAACCACAGTATCAAGCACATAGTACTTAACAAGCTCATACAACCTCCCCATTCTTAGAAGACTCTGAGGTTCAGATATGTTCTACTGCTTGCCCCAGGATGTTTATATTAGGAGTTAGATCTAGGGCTAGCACATAGACTTTACTCTGGATTTTTCTTTTAACGTCTGACTCAGTTTAAACAAAGGTGAGGGGGAGACCAACAACTTTGTGAATCATGAATCGTGCTGGTTCTTTGATGTACTTACTAGTCTCCCTAAAAGTTAACTAGAAAGATTTACAAATAATCCAATTAGATCTGACCTCTTCAACAGTAACTATGTTATACGTGTCTAACAAAAATTCAAAAGGAAAGATCTTAAATTTTATATCCAAGGACAGCCTAATTTTATCCACATGAATTCAACATTGGCATACCTCTTCTGAAGCACATACTAATTTACTATCTTTCTACATTGACATCTACCATCCTCAGACATGCGAAAGCAACATTCGCCTATACATCTGCACAGTAGATTATGTTCAGTTAATAAAGCTCATAAGACATGTGACAGGGATGTGACTGGAAAGGTAGATGGGGCTGCATCATTATACCAATTCTATACTAACTTCTGACTTTATACTGAAGGCAATGGGGAACCACAGAAATACTTTAAGTAGAAAACTGACAAGCATCAGTCTGCATTTTTGAAATATCATTTTTGACAGCAACATGCAAGACGGATTAGAAGAGGGACAAATCCGGAGGCAAAGAGAACTTAGGCTGCTGAAGTAATTCAAGTGAGAAACGACGAAGGTCCAAACTAAAGCAACTAAAGCAAGAAATTGGAGAAGTGAGGGCAGATTTAGGCCGTACTGCAACTGGGACCCTCGTTAATAATTTAAAAACTCAAAGAATTAAAAGTTAAATTAGACTCATACTGGTGTTATAAAGTAAAACCTTCAAAGTTTACATTCATAATAAAAGGCCAATGAACAACTTTTCCAACATTACCATTACATTACATGCCATTAAGATAGTAACCAAAGGCCACAAAAATTGTCCCATAGGTGCTCTGAGTAACCAAGCGTCTAAAGGTATTTTGGCTAAAACAAAGCCCTTTTTCAATCACCACAGCCAGTATCCTAATATGTTATCATTGAAAGGGAAAGACAGGAAATGAATCAATAAACCTCAAGCACATGCTTGGCCTGGAAAGACACAGCATATCAAGGAGCAGAAATCTGAAAACAAAGGCCCTGGGTAATTTAATTACCAGGCCGGAATCTGCTGACTGCCGGTTTAATTGTTTGAACAGTGCCCAAATTGTCTGATAAGGTGACCACCCTAAGATTTCTGCACCATTTACTGCATGTGAGCACACGGACAAATATAAGAAATAGTTCTAAAGAATGTAGGAATCTTGAGTAACTTTCATTAATCATACCTATGATTTCAAAGGAAAAGTTTAGAGTCAAAACCTTGTATTTATAAATAACCCAGGGCTCTTTTAAGCAAATTCACTTGCCATTACATACTCCATGCTGCCAGATCAAGAAAATAATGTTCTTCAGAGATGAGCACTAACTGCTATATAAGAATTGGAAAACAAAAATTACTCAGATTAAATTTATTTGCTCGTCTTTACCATTATACTCTGAGAGGGTTATTTTAGGCAGGTGTGGGAGTTGGAAAAAAGAATGTAACTGTAGGGTGGTAACTACCAGTAAGTACTCAAAAACTGCTCAGAACACTAGAGGAAGCCAACTTTCTCCCTTGATTCAGTTAGTATTTCCTCATTCATGTTTATCTCCTGAAGAGTAAACCAACAGAAAACCCCTTTCAAAAACTGAACAAAGAAGTACCTCAGACTACTTAACCTGGCAGCGTTCTCCTGTTGGCTTCACTTAGTAAATAAGGTGTAGAAAGCCAAAGGAGACTATTACATCATTCATCCAACTGACGTTCATAAAATGCTGCATATTGTGCTAAGTCCTCGGCAGAAGCTTACAATCTAGTAGAGATAAAATGATGCACATGAAGACGTTAAATAACAAGGAAAGGCAGCACGTAGACAAATTCTAAAATGAGTTGTGCAGGAAAGAGAATTATAATGTTCTCATAAGAGGAAATCAATGTAGACAGAATTGAGAAAGACTATTGAAGAGATGAAGCTTCAGCTAGGCCTTTAAAGAGGAAACATCTGAATGCGTAGAGTGCCAAGGGCTTTCTAGGGCTCCAGATCAACAGGAGCACGGATTTGGAATCAGACATTTACATGTTCTATTTTGAGAACCAATATGGAGATCAGCCTAATTACGGGTTTTGTGATCATCAGATTAGATTTGGTCATTAGATTTGGTAAGAAATCTACTGGCCAGTTTCCAAAGTACTGAAGACAGGGACTGGAATGGTCCCTACTCCCGTTTCGAGATAAGGAGGAAATAGAGGACCAAAGCAACATAAGAAGCTATACCAAGAATAGTATACCCACCAGAGTGGACAAAAGTGTTACATGCTTTGCCTGTGTCTAGTTTTAATGATAACATTAATGATATCTACCAAGATTCAATTCAATTAATTGACATGCATAAGGGGATGAGGAGAGCGTAGAGAATCCTCCAGGCAGAAGAAACAGTAATGAGTAAAGTCACTGAGACAGAAGAAGCTTGGCAAATTCAAAGAAGTTTAGGAAGGCATACAACCATTTAGTGCAGTGGAGTCAAAAGCCCAGGCTCTGAAGTCAGGCTATGGCTTCAAGCCTTGGTTATGCCTCTTACTTGCTTATTTGCTGTGTGACTTGGGCAAATCATTTAACCTCTCTATTCCTCAGTTTCTTCTATCGTAAAATGGAGATATTAATAGTCCCTATCTTATAAAGTTTTTAGAGGATGAAATGACACAGAATATGTACAGGACTTAGCACAATACCTAACACATTAGGTAAGTGTTCAAGAAATAATAATCTTTATTGTTACTGTTTTTAAGGCTGGAGTGTACAGAGTGTAGTCATCCTTGTCGCCTTGTTACCTGGACTTTATTCCAAAAACAATGAAAGCCCCTGAAAAGTTTTAACAGCTTTAGTTGGATTTTTGTTTTAAAAAGATGGATTACTTAGTACCTCTTATAAGAAACCTCAAAAGAAAAGTTTATTCTAGGATTTACTGCCAAGAAAAGTTTGTTTTCTTTGAGGAATAGGTACATTTCTTTCTCCTAGATAAAATTCTGTAGCACTATATCTTCTTTTCACTTTGACCGCCAGAAAGTTCAGAGCCAAACCTGAAGCTCTTAGGCCCTTCCTGCCTGCATGTTTGTGTTCCCACCCCCACCTCCCGTGATTGTTTTCTACTCTTATATGTATTTTCTGAGTCAGTTCTTTCTGATTTATATTTTAGAGCTATTGTTTTTGTATTTTTCTCCTTTAAAGAGACTTCAACATTTATGGAATGAGGTGCAATCTAATTAACCAAACAAAAATAAAGGGCAGAAAGACCGTAGCCTCATAACGCATGAATCATGCACTGTAGATCGCTCCCAGCATGCCTCTAAAATCACCCTTTTGGCATAAACCTAGACAGACAAAGCAAGAAAACCAGATGGCACAGGAAACCTCTCTCTGTGCAAAGAAGCAGCAGATGAGGAGAGTGCAAAGACCTAAGGACTTTCCTGAATTAGCAGGGCACAGTTAGGACAATCAGTGCCAGGAGCAGGAGAGAACCTGAAAGTGGCAAGCTGCTGGGAGGTTACATAGGGCTCAAGGTTAGAGTTTTTATTTTTTGTATATGAATGTTTTTCCTGAAAGTACTTCACCCTCTTCATAACCTTCAGTTGTTCCACTGTTCTATTTTCTCAACTCATGAGATCCCTCACTTACCTCCCTCCTGAACTTGGATCTTGTGGTCGGCCACTTCAACTCTGATCTCTCTGGCCACAGCAACTCCTATATGCATTTGACTTTTTACCATTCCAATCCCCAACCTGAGTCATTCATACTGTCTACTTTTTCTCCTCCTGGGTTGGAAAGCACTGCTGCTGACTGTGCGTCTACGGGAGACTCCCTCACTGCTAATGATCGATGCTTTTCTTCATCCCTTGACTATCATCTGAGCAGTACCAGCTGCTCTAAACCTTTCCCCACACTGCAGTGTCTAATGTACTGCTCTTTCCCTGATGTCTCATTTGCTACATCACGGAATGAATTAAGTCTCTTCTATATTAACAAATTCATCTTCCTTCTATTTCACCCCAAAGCACCTCTGTAGCCATATCCTCACCATGAGCTCTAATTCTGTGACTGTACTTGGGCATATCTTCTCAGAGAAGGAGGAATTCCTCTCTTCTAAGCTAACCATTCCATCTGTGCTTTTGATCCCACTGCCTCTTGTCTACTCTGTGACCCTGTTTCACCAACTATCTCTGCCTTCCTGCCTGTATTCTTTTCGTTTCTAGCTTCTTCAAACACCAAGACCACCACCACAAACAAAACCATGACACAATACTGAATTCTATAGACCCTAATTATTCCTCAGTTCTTTCCTTCTCTTCTTCTTCTACCTTGAAAACCTCAAAATAGTTTTATAATACCTTTCTCCCTTTCCTCACCAGCCATGTGTCCATAACTCCTTGAAATCCGGCTTTATCCCCAATTTATTGAAAAGTACTCTCTTCAAAGTCATCTGTGATGTTGTAATGACCAAATACATCCCCCTTCATTCCAAGCTCCCTCCCCTTTGGCTAATCAGGACAGAAACTTTTCTTATTTCTCAAGATAACTCTTCTACCTCACCAATTCCACTTCTGCTTGCCTTCTAAATGAAGGCAGAATCACAATGCACTTCTTAGCCTCCTTCTCTGAGATCTCATTATTAATTACAGATTCACTCATCACTTCTGTGCAGATAATTCCCAAATCTATACCTCTACTACTGAACTCTTTTTTGAGAGAAAAGAATTTGTTGAAAGATAATTTATGTACAATAAAATGCAGATTCCTATGGCGTTACTTAGATGAGATCTGATAATTGTATACTCTGTATAACCACCACTCAAAACAAAAAAAACCCCATTTCCATCACCTCTCTTGCCCCTTTCCAGACAAGTCTCCTGTCTCCCTAGAAAGAGTGAAAAGAGACAACCCCTTTTCAACTTCTATTACCATTAATTAGTGTTGCCTGTTCTAGAACTTCATGCAAATAGAACTAAACAGTATAGACCCTTTTGTGTCTAGCTTCTTTCCCTCAGCATGTCTGTAAGATGTGTTCGTGTTGCTGCATGTATGAGTAGTTCACTCCTTTTTATTGCTATGTCGTCTTCCACTGCATTACTATTTTTCAGGATACATTCTCCTGTTGATGGACATTTGAGCTGCTCCTGCTTGTGAAAAAGGTTGCTATGAACATTTTTGTACAAGTTGTTTTATGGGCACTTATTTTAATTTTTCTTGGGCAAATACCCAGGAATGGAATTACTGGGTAATAGAGTAAATATACGTTTAACTTTGTAAGAAACTGAAAAACCGTTCTCCCAAGGGGTTGTACCGTGTTACACTCCACCAGCAATGTATGACAATATTAGTTGCTTCATATCCCCACTAACATTTAGTACTATTGGTCTTTTACATTTTAACCATTCTAGATGATAAGCAATGTTATCTCACTGTGGATTTTAATCTGCATTTCTCTGATGACTAATAAGGTTGAGTAATTTTTCATGTGCTAATTTGTCATTTATATATTTTCCTTTGTGAAGTGTTTGGTTCCAGTCTTTTGCCCTTTGTTAAATTGGGTTGTTTGTCTTTTATGTTGAAGTTAAGCTGTCTTTTGACTGTCATTTGCTTCCATATCTTCAACTGCCAACAGCTCGTATCAAACTAAAAGTCCTGATGTTATCTCCAACAGCACATTTAAAATCTAATTTGTAATTTTTTAGTTAGGAACCAGACCTCTTTATTGCTGTTAACCACATCACAAATATTCTTCCATCACCCTTGCTTTAAATCCTAACTCAATGTTTTCCTCTTGACAATCAATAAGAATTCTTGGAAGGCAGTGGAGTATAATTATTAACATACAGGCTTTGAGATTGCATGGTTCAAACCTGGACTATGCCACTTATTTGCTGTGTAACTTTGGACAAATTACCACATCTTTCATTGCCTGTTTTACAAGGTTTTAGGATTTTAAATTAAAAAATCAGGTAAAACCCTTTAAATAGTACCCAACAAAAAGGGAATACTCAATAAATATTACTTATTATTTTTAGAATGGAAATGCCTTTTGCTTAAAATTTTTCTCAAGATTCTAACAACTAACATCTTTTTTGTGTGTGTGTGTGTGAGGAAGATTAGCCATGAGCTAACTGCTGTCAATCCTCCTCTTTTTGCTGAGGAAGGCTGGTCCTGAGCTAACATCCGTGCCCATCGTCCTCTACTTTATATGTGGGATGCCTACCACAGCATGGCTTGCCAAGCGGTACCATGTCTGCACCTGGGATCTGAACCGGTGAACCCCAGGCCACCGAAGCAGAACGTGCGCACTTAACCGCTGCGCCACTGGGCCGGCCCCTAACAACTAACATCTTAATCTAGGCATTCAGCCTCTTACCCCTAGACAATCAACATAGTTGCCTAAACGGTCACTTTCCTCTTCCTCTAATTCAGTCTACACACCCCTGCTGGATTTATCTTCTTAAAAAGCCCTTATACACATGATCACCTTTTGGCTCACAGATGTCCATTCTAACAAGTAATCCTAACCCTTTATCCAAACACTCAAGGTCTCCCACAACTGGTCCTCACACACCTCTCTAACATGTGTCTCTTACATATAGAAGCAGGGAAAGAATTCAAAACATATTCAAGAAATTATGCCTAAAATAGCATATTAAAAAAGCCTGAAGCAGCAGTTTAAACATATTACTTAGGGAAATGGAGGTAAATCTAAACTAATCGGCTAAAAGAAGAAAGTGGGTGTCTATGATGAAGGAAATAGGAGTGGGAAGGAGGATGGGAAATCGATATTTTTCTGTAACAAATCTTACGGTTATTTGACTTCTTACACTAGTAGACGTTTAACTTTTGTAAAGATAAAAACTTAGAAGACAGAAATACGAAGATCAAGAGAGACAGCCAGACAGACAGAGAGAAAGGGTAAAAGAAAGAAATTAGATTATTAACTGAAGCAGACAGCTTGCAATTTGGTTGTCCATACCCAAGATAATCTGTAGACCTATGTAAGGAACAGTTGGGCACATCTGTTTACTTAGTGGAGCTACTCTACTTACAGCTTGAAGAGTCTGGATTTTATCAAGTAATCAATAGGAAGGTTACTGAACACAGTAGTAATATAATATAAATAATATTCAGGGAAGACTAAATAGGAATTATACCCGGAATGTACTTGACTAGAAAAGAAATAGGAGGTGGTAAAACATGAGGTGTTTACTAACTGAGACATGAGGTGATAAAAGCCTAGATCAGGGCGATGACTGTGGAAACAGAAGGATTTAATTTCAAGTCATTTTTCAAGAACACAGAGTATAATCTGCCGGCCAACTAAATATAAAAACTAAGGGAATGAAAAAAAAAAGGAACACAATGCCCTTCAGCACAGAGTAGGCACTAAAGGAATACTTCTAAAGTCAAAGAGTAATTCCAAAGTTACAAACACAAAAAAATAAATCCTAATATATATTTCTTAATACATAGTTCAATGCTGTTTATGTGGTTCTTTTTCATTTCAAGTCTCCAGTTGACTTAAAACATTTTTGGCTCAGAATTCGCTTAAAATCGTATGCATATTTTTCACTACTTGATTAATGTTCCATGGACTGCAACTTCTCACTTCTATTTCACTATCCTCATGGCTGTATGTCAGAAACTGGCTGTCTACCAGACTGTTCTTTGCTTGTACCTACCTGAATCTATAGTTTACTGTCTTATCTTCCATATTTAACCTAGGTATTTTACATTAAAAATAAACTTTATACATTAAAAATCCCCAAATGCTGCTTCAATTTATATAAAACAATATGATCCAAACTTTTATCATCAAAGGTCTTAGCAAGAAAGAGCAATTTAGAACATTCTGTTTTCATACAAATGACACCTAACATGTAACAACCATTTCTAGTTTACTCATACAACGATAGCCTGAAGCTTTAAAAATATTCCAGTGGGGGGCTGGCCCCGTGGCCGAGTGGTTAAGTTCGCGCGCTCCGCTGCAGGTGGCCCAGTGTTTCGTTGGTTCGAATCCTGGGCGCAGACGTGGCACTGCTCATCAAACCACGCTGAGGCAGCGTCCCACATACCACAACCAGAAGGACCCACAACGAAGAATATACAACTATGTACCAGAGGGGCTTTGGGGAGAAAAAGGAAAAAAATAAAATCTTTAAAAAAAAAAAAAAATTGCAGTGGGTAAAGACTTAAAAATCCTTTCCTTGAACCCACTGCCCTTCTCAACTACTTCCCCATTTCTTTTCTCCCTTTTTGCAGCAGAAATCCTTGTAAGGTTGTCTCTTCTGCTCTCTCCATTTTTCTTTTCTCATCTGCTCTTAAAACCCTTTAGTCTAGCTTTTGGCCCACCTGCTCCACCAAAACTGCTGTCACCAACTGCTAAATACAATGGTCAATTGTCATTCTTCATCTTCTTGATCTATCAGCAGCACTTGACACAGATGTTCACTCCATCCTCCTGAGGACACTTTCTTCACTTGGCTTTCAGGACACTACATTTTCTTGGTATTTTTCTGTCTCCTTTGCTGGTTCCTCCTCTTTCCCCAAACTTTCAACATTTGAGTGCCTTGGGGATCAGACAGTGGTCTCTTCCTTAACCATACTCACTATTTAGGTGGTCTTCATCTGTTAAGAAATCCTACTGATTCTACTTTCAAAACGTTTCATGAGTCTGATCACTTAGCACTATGAATGCTGTTACTAGCTGGTCTGAGCCATCACTCTTTCTCACTGCAACAGCCTACTGCCTGTTCTCCTTGTTTCTATCCTTGCTCATTACAATCTCTTCTCAATACAGCAGACAGAATGATGCTTTTAAAATGTTAAATTAGATACAATCACTTCTTTGCTCAAGCCCCTCTAATGGTTACCTAATTTTATTCAAGGTAAGAGCCAAAGTCCTTATAATGGCCTACAGAGTCCCCGAATATGCCCCACTCCTGCCTCCCATTTACCTTCTGACCTCATCTCCCACTATTCTGCCTCCTTGCTCACTCTTGCTCTTCCCTCTTGCTTGCTTCTCTACCAGTACACTGGCCTCCCTGCTGTTCCTTGAATACACCAAGCACACTGCTGCTCCAGGGCCTTTGCATTTACTCTTCCCTCTCCTGGATCACCCTCTTTCCCCCCATCTATATGACTGTGCTTTCTAGTCTTTGCTCTAATGTCAGCGAGGGCTTCCCTGACCACTCTATTTAATACTGCAATCAACACTTTCACTCCCCATGTCCCGTTCCTTGCTTCATTATTTCCATAGCACTTATCACCATTTAATATACTACATAATTTACTTATTTTGTTTATTTTCTCTCTCCCCACACTAGAAAGTAAGGTTCAAGAGAACAGGGATTTTGGTCTGTTTTCTTCTTTGCCATATTTTTTTGGGGGGGGAAGATTAGCCCTGAGCTAACATCTGCTGCCAATCCTCCTCTTTTTGCTGAGGAAGATTGGCCCTGAGCTAACATCCATGCCTATCTTCCTCTATTTTATATGTTGGATGCCTGCCACAGCATGGCTTGTTAAGTGGTGCGTAGGTCAGTGCCTGGGATCCAAACTGGTGAACTGCGTGCGGGCCCTTGAAGCACAGCACATGAACTTAACTGCTACATCACCATGCCAGCCCCTTCTTTGTTGTATTTTTTCCACATAGAACAGTGTGTGACACATAATGGTTTCAATAAAGACTTCCTGAAAGACTGACTGAATGAATGAATGAATGAATGAGTGAATATAAGAAAGAATAGGAAAGAAAGAAGGAGAAAGGAAAAGAACAAAAAAAAAGAAGAAAGGAAAGGAAAGGATGAAACTTGACAAAGCAATGCAACAATTAATATGGTGTAGCCAGCACTGTAAACCAGATTTGCTTGGCTTCAAAGCCCATACCATTCCCTTATAGCATCAGTTAAGAAGCTTCTATTTGAAACAAGTATCTTAAGAGTTTAAGTAAGCTCAATAAGCATTAGCATAAAAAAGGGAAAAAAATAAGTAAAAGAAGCAAGCCAACTATCTTTCTTGAAATACAATTAGAAAATTATTCAATCAGAACTATTTATTTAGAATTCAACCATAAATAATACATTTTTCAAAACTACAGAAGTGTATATAATTCTCTGTTTTTAAAATAACTAAAATGAAAGATAATTTTGAGAGGATCAGAAACTTCTACTTTTGACCAAGATGGAGTAACAGGGATCAGATATACTCTCCTGCCTGAAACAACCCACCCCCAACAAACAAAAACAGACAAAAATATATGAGACATTGCTTATAAGACAGTGAACATTAGGCAAAGAAGGAGAGTGATCCCCGAGAGACAGGAAATAAATTAGGTGAGGCCTGTGAATGCCCTCAACTAAAGCCTTGAGAGTGTCTAGGCTACAATGTAGGGAGGGGGAACCCAGGCAGAGCCCAACGAAGTCCCTGAGTTGAAAAGACAGAGCTGAGAGTCTAGGGAAAACAAGGTAAACAGAGGTCACAAAACAGACTACGAGAGAAGGGCTACACACAGAAAAATCTCCAAAGATCTGCAGAGGGCCCTCCTTGGACATTCAGAATATCGACTGGCACACACGTGTGAGAAAACTACCTGAGGCCACAGAAAGAACTGTCTGACAGGGTTAGAGAGAACAGTGCCCAGCACCAGAAACAGCGCCTGCTCCTACTGGCCAGGCTAAAAAACACCCAGGATTCATGGGGCATTTGGGTAGAAAACTCCAAAGTGGGACATAGTTAGACCTAGACTGAGCACTGCTCCAGTCATAAAAGGAAGACCCAAATAGATCAAACTATTTCCAAGTAACTTAACTACATCCCAGATCAAAGATCAAGACAAGTTATAGGAATATAAAAATATGTGGCAACCAATAAGGTAAAACTGACAATGTCTGGCATCTGATCAAAGACTACCAGGCATGTAAAGAAGCAGGAAAATATGACCAAAACTGAGGAGAAATATGAACCATTCAAAACTGATGCAGAACTGCTAGAGATGTCAGAATTAGGAGACATGGACATTAAAAATTTTTTGTTGGTTTTTTAAAAAGGCCCTAATCAAGTTTATAGAGCTGAAAACTACAACGTCTAAGATGAAAAATACATTGGATGAGATTAATGGTAGATTAGATATTGCAGAAGAAAAGATTAATGAACTTAAAGCCACAGAACTAGCAACTATCCAACGTGAAATATCAAAAGAGGAATTTTTTTTAAATGGAAAAGAGCATCAGTGAGCTGTGGGACAATTTCAGACAGCCTAATATATGTGCAATTGGAGTCTCTGAAGAAGAGGAGAGACGGGTGGGCCAGAAAAATTAGTTAAGAAAATAATGGCCAGAAATTTTCTGAATTTGATGAGAACTGTACATTTACAGATCCAAAAAGCTCAATGAAGACCAAACATAAGAATAATAAAGGAAACCACACAAAGGTACATCGTAATGAAGCTTTTGAAATCAGTAACAAATGGCAAATCTTAAAAGCAGCCAGAGAAAAAAGGCACATTACATGCAGAGGACTAAAGAAAAAGATGGTAGCAGATTTCTTGTCAGAAATAAAGCAAATGAGAAGACAGTAGGGCAACATCTTTAAAGTATTGAAAGAAAAAAAGTCAGCCTAGAATTATATACCCAGTACAAATATCTTTCAAAAAAGACAAAATAAAGATTATTTTAGACATACAAAAGCTGAAAAATTTCAGCACTAGCAGACTTGCACTCCAAGAAAAAATAAAGAAAATCCTTCAAGCAGAAAAAAAATTATACCAGATGAAAATACGTATCTATGTAAAGAACAAAGATGAAAACATGCATCTACTTATGGGGATATAGCAATGGTAACTCCAATGGTAAATATATAAGATTTTTTTTTGAAAGATTTTATTTTTTCCTTTTTCTCCCCAAAGCCCCCCAGTACATAGTTGTATATTCTTCAGTGTGGGTCCTTCTAGTTGTGGCATGTGGGACGCTGCCTCAGCATGGTTTGATGAGCAGTGCCATGTCCGCACCCAGGAAACCAACGAAACAATGGGCCGCCTGCGGCGGAGCACACAAACTTAACCACTCGGCCACGGGGCCAGCCCCAAATATATAAGATTTTAAAAAAATATTGAAATTCCTTTAAAACATAATTAACTTCTTAAACAAAAATAATGACACTGTATTTTATGTTTTATAAAATAGGTATAAGTAAAATGTATGACAAGAACATAAAGGCCAGAAAGGGCAAAATAGAAGTATATTATTTTAAGGTTCTCATCCTGCATGTGAAGTGGTGAATATTCCTTGAAGGTAGATTGTAAGTTCAAGATTTGTACATGAACAGTCACAGCAATTCATGTATAATAGCCAAAAACTGAAACAAACCCAAATGTCTATCAACATATCAATGGATAAGCAAATTGGCGTATTTTCATATAATAGGCTACTGCTCACAATAAAAAGAAATGACACATGCAAAAAAATGGATGAATCTTAAAATAATTATATTGAGAGAAAGAAGCCAGACAAAAAAAGATTACATACTGTATGATTATATTTATATAAAATTCTAGAAGACACAACTAATCTATAGTGACAGAAAACAGGTAAGGAATGGCCTGGTGGTGAGGTGAGGCAAGAGAAAGGGACACAAAGAAACGTTTGGGAGTGACAGATATCTTGATTGCAGTGATAGTTTCTCTCATATACACGTGTGTATGAAAACTTATTAAATTATACACATTAAATATGTGCAATTTATTCTACATGAATTATTCTTCAACAAAGCTGTTTAAAAAATAATTTTGGACTTAAATTTAGGTTAAAAAACAAAAATATTTAGACTATCTACAGTGTTCTGGCTCCACAGAGTAAAAATAAAAAAGATGAAAGCTAGATTTAATATTTATAATTTTTAAGGGTTAGAATGGATCATAGAAACCAATTAATCAAATACTTTCTTATCAGAGATAAAGGAACCAAGTCCTGGAGAGGTTTAGTGGCTTGCTGAGGTCTTACAGCTCTAGTTAATAGCTTACTAAACTGTCAGATCCACAGTGGCAGAGACTGTGTTATTTAGGTCACCACTGTATTCCCTAGACCTAGTACAATGCCAGACACACAGTAGGAGCTCAAGAAATATTTGTTGACTGACATTTCCCCTGGAAAGAAAGGTGAAAAGGAAAGAAAATCTCCCTTGCAATATGACTGAAAGCCTTTCCCTATCTTTGATTCCCCAATCTCTTTAATGCAAATGAGAGAATTAAGCACAGCTTCAATATCATAAAATACAAGAGAGTAAATCATATTCCATATTTTTAGCTTACTGGATATTTTATTATATTCTAATGCTTACAAACTTCTAATTCATTTACCAACTCTTAAACAAGTAGAAGAATTAACAGAAAATACTCCATTCATGAAGATTAATGACGTTTTCAAATTTAAAAAAATTTAAAGAAAAATACTTACCAAAAATTTCTCCATTTTTGGCATATTCTGTCACAAGGTACAACATATTTTTGGTCTCCATTACCTATTGATAAATAATTCCATATTAGTCTGACAGGAAAGGACTGCAATTTACTATAACATTCTATGGAGTTATCTAAATTAAAATGAATAAAAGTATCAAAGTTATGAACAATTCAGAAGACGGTGAAGTTTACAAGATTGACAATACCCTCATGCTAACACTGTGGTGAAAAATCTAGATCCTTGCTCTTGCAAGTGTGGCCCATGGACCAGCAGCAGAACCAGCACCTCCCAGGAATCTGTCAGAAATGCAGAATCTCAGGCCTCACCCGAGACCTGACACAGAGTTTACATTTTAACAAAAGCCCCAGGTGACTGCTAGGCTCAGTTGTGAGAAATACTAATATAGGTTAACAGGAATTTTGAAGACTGCCTTTTCACCACCTTCTCACTGACTTTTCTAGCCCTGCGATATGGTAGACTCTGTGTAAGAAAAGAAAAATAAAAGAGAAATCAGTTTATCTGGCCTGGAGCCTAGCTAATCTCACACAAAATGTGATATTCCTCCTACTATACTTTCATATTGCTACAAAGTATTGTTATTTTAAAACATTGTTCAAAAGCTTTTTCATAACTCCAGTGCTATACACTTTTATTTAAATTAGTTTTTCTAGGTTCAAAGAGGAAGCGTGTCATTGTCACAAACTTGATTTTTCTTTTTTTTAAAAAGATTTTATTTTTCCTTTTCCTCCCCAAAGCCCTCTGTACATAGCTGTATATTCTTTTATTTGTGGGTCCTTCTAGTTGTGGCATGTGGGATGCTGCCTCAGCATGGTTTGATGAGGGGTGCCATGTCCACGCCCAGGATCCGAACTGGCGAAACCCTGGGCAGCCGAAGCGGAGTGCGAGAACTTAACCTCTTGGCCACGGGGCCGGCCCCACAAACTTGATTTTTCAAACTACTGAACTGAAAGGAAACTAATTTATAGATTCAAAATGAGTGAGTTTTAGATTTCTTCTCTGTAACACTCTTTCTCTTTCTACTTTTCTGCACATGCTAATAATGTAAAATTTAACTGCTACCTACTGAAAGGCTGAAAACTACTTTTGCTCTAACATATAGGTTTAGGACTATCCCCTATCAGGCCAGAAAACTAAGAGCTACCTACAATTTGGTTCTAAACAAGTCAAACAGTAAATCAATTTAACTGATTATTTTGTTCAAATAAAGATAGAATTATCATGTGAACTACAGTAGTTTTAACCTCAGGTTGGCTCACGGTTCATTAGAGATTTCTAAGGATGTGATTAGTTTTTTATAAGTACCCTCTTTAGGAATATTAAAAAATACATAAATGAAGCTTAAAAGGAGAAATATTCTGATATAAATTTGACCTAAGAGGCCCTCTGCGTTTTTGAACTTTAGAAATTGTTCTGAGTGGCACACCATAGTCTCTCACTCTTAGCTAATGGTAATGTTAATGGTCTCCAATGGTCTCCCCACCTTTTTAACTGCAAACCTCTACCAATAGAAAGTTGTTTAGCCAAGTATACATATGAATGCACATATGCATACACGTGTATATATACACACACGTATGTACACGTATTTATGAATATATACATACAGAGACACAAATTACATACTTGTGCCACTGTATAAATATATTATGTACATTAGAAAATGCCCACAAGAAGATAAATATAAAAAATAAACATAATCAGAAGTTCTAATATTTTCCTTTTTATACCCCAAAGGACACTTGTGCTAACCATTTGAATGCATTCAGTGGTGTGCTAGCACTAGCTTTGAGGAAAAAAAAAGGCCCTGACTTGTAAACCAATTGTAAACCAAATTTATACCACATTCTGTGGTGTAAATACACTTACCATCACTGATTTTGAGCTACTAACACGATGTTTATCACCTTACAAAACTTCTGAAAATTTAACAATCAGCTCTCACAAACCAACATAGGCTGAGACCAGCATACTATTTGGGGCACACATCATACTTTGCAGATCAAAGTCATAGGCTGGCATATTGTAACATTGTAGTTTAAAAGTAGTTTTCCGTGGGCTGGCCCAGTAGTTAAGTGCGCACGTTCTGCTTCAGCAGCCCAGGGTTCCCCGGTTCGGATCCCTGGTGCGGACATGGCACGGCTTGTCAAGCCATGCTGTGGCAGGCGTCCCACATATAAAGTAGAGGAAGATGGGCACGGATGTTAGCTCAGGGGCAGCCTTTCTCAGCAAAAAGAGGAGGATTGGCAGTAGTTAGCTCAAGGCTAATCTTCCTCAAAAAAAAAGTAGTTTTCCAAAACAGAAATTCTACATATCAATGACTAGAAATGTAAAAAAAAAATGTTTTGTAGTAGATTACCATTCTAAAACATGAATTACTCTCTAAAAATCTGAGAAAAATCTTACTTTTAAAAAATATGCCTTACACTTGAAGTGGGTGCAGTTTATTTTACAAAAACTATATCTTAATAAAGTTGATTTTTAAAAAAATGGCTCATTTGCTTTATCTGATAAAATAACCCAAACAAAATATAAGATTTGGCTCTAGGTACTTCAGAGCATGCCACTAAGTCATATACTATTTTAGCCTTTGTATTTCATAAAACACAAACAGTATATTTTTTAAATAAGCAAAATTGCTGTATCTTCATTAATGGTACTGTCACCAAACCCAGCAGGTTTAAGCAGGGTGTCATAAATCCCCAACTCTAAACTTTTTAAATAAATAACTGAGTCTGAGCGAGAACTTAAAATTAAGCTACTAGTAGTTTTTGATTTCCTAATTTTAATTTACATATGGAAAAATGGATGTACTGAGCTTAATAAAGGCATATAATTATCTAACTAACATAAAAGAGAAAAACTATGATGCAAAATAGAGAAGTGGAAGTGAGAAGCAGAGAGAGGTAGAAGGCTGAGTCATACCTGATAAAGTTTGATTATGTGAGGGTGGTCTAACATTTTCATTATTTGTACTTCTCGGTAGATTTTCTCAAGGTTCACTGCATCCAGCTGAGATTTATCTATAATTTTTATTGCCACCTGCATCCCAGAACAAATAAATAAAATTAGTACACAATGGTTAACAATTTCCAGTTAAGAATCTTTTCAATAAATGACAACTGAGACTTGGCTGTAGGCTCCTATGACGATGATGATAACTAGTTACACCCAACGCTCATTCATTCATTCAGCAAACATTTCTTCAACATCTGCAACGTGTAAGGCACTGTGGTGGATTTTGTTTGAGAGTGCCTTCAGCCTGCTAGGAAGAATAACCCTGCGAAGTTACTTTAACAAACATATTTCTCGTTCAGTAGAACTATAATGCCTTTTTACTCCATTTATAAACTGAAGAAATAAAACGTCAGCAGTTTCAACTAGTTATCATCCCACTGCAGAGTAACTATAAACATATGATCAGACAAGTAGAAGACAGTTTCTGTTGTACTGAAACACAATTTTTCTAGAAAAGCAAGTGATGCTTCCAAAGACTACAGATGTTATCTTTCTGAAAAAAAAAGCTAAATATAAAGCATTAAAATCCATCTACATGAAAAAATACCAATTGGATTAAATTTCATTTTAAAAATCAAAGTGCAAAAACCTCAAATGTTAGTATTTACCCTAAATTTTGACTTCCTTAAAGGAATTTGATTTCAAAAAATGTGTCCTCTGCCTGTCATAACGAGATAGGAACCCAAACCACTCCAAGGGTAATAATTTGAAGGAACTGCATTTGAAGGTGAATAACTAGGTAGTCATAAATCAAAAATCAAGCAGTTTTTTCATGCAACCAAAAAGAACTAATTTTTTAAAATTACTAGATATTTGGTTAGGAAATAAGCCATTCTGATTTACATAAAATTTTCAGATAATTGGGAACCACTCAAACTTAATTATAGTAAGTTCTGAAGAAACTCTAAAATGTTCTTCACATTCTACCCAAAAGTACTCTGAACACAACTGTCTTACGCTGCTGTTTCAGGGTAATTTTTAATATCAATTGTTGTATGTGCTATAAATGTTTAATACTCCTAAAATGTATCCAAGAAAATAGGACTTAGCTTGTCAATTCACCTAATTCCCTCAGACTTCTGAACAATTAGTTTTTTCTTCTCTCCTTACGGCTGCTGTGTCCTTTACTGTTATCTCTTAAAGCTCTACTGTAAGGTTTCTCTCTCACTTTTCTCTATTTTTCATTTGCTGTCTACAGCTTGTTTCCTGGTTTGAATTAATTGTCACCCTCATAATAAATCAAGCTTCTCAGGGGAAATCAGATTACTAAATATAATGCTTAAAATTAAATTTATTGCCTAAGAAGAAAGAGGGTAGCTCCTTCTCTAGGCAGTAGAGTGCGTAGGTTTTGTGATAGCTATTTTCATTCTGTTTGGTGGTATTTTATGTATTTCCATAATCAAAATATTTTAGAAACTAAAAGGTGCTATACTTTGCCTGATACGTAGACTGATTAATATCGTACTTGCTATTTGAGGACCACTGCAAACCTAAATATGTTTAAAACAAGCCCTCTCCCCAACTAGGAGCATGAGAGAAGACAGTTGCAGTTACTTTGAATAACTTTGGGTAAAAGCTGCCAGATAAAAAAGATGTGAATATTTTAATTTCCCCAATATTCCTTAGGAAGCTAACATGGAGTTTTACAGACACACATATTTTGAAGGAAATGTCTTTCCCTACGATTTCTAGATACCAGAACCCCCACCCCAACAAAAAGCTTTTATAACAAAATGGTTCACAACCATCTAATAGAAAAAAGAATTGGAGAGAAAGAAATCACGACTGAAAAAATCTCAGCATGATTACTGTCATTTAGAAAAATTTTTACTATATATAATATCTTGAGTACTTATTTAACATATTTAATGTTAAAGAAAAAGTTTAGATACTAAATACAATTAAAGCAAGGTATTACCAAGAGATGTCTCCTCTTTGATATTCTTTGGGAACCTTGACCTCAAACAATGAAAAAGTGAAAAATATATAAATTACTTAATTAAATTTCATAATAATAAACTATAAACCTCATTATTTAACTTTTCTCAGCCAAAAAGTCTTAAATGACAAAATATAATTCTCTCCTCCATTTTATCTTTGGACACAGACTGTATGTATACGGACTACAGGCCTCTATATTTATATCTTTACAATTACCCCTTTGTTTGCAAGCCTGCTATAAGAGGATTATGAGAAAGCAAAGAACTAAAGAAAAAGTAAAGCATGTGTCAGCATACTCCTTATAAATAGTTAGGGCAAGTCTAACTGCTGTAACAAGTAGACCCCAAAATGTATCATGATTCAAACACAACAGAAGTTTATTTCTTGCTTATGTTGTGGAACTGGAAGAGAGAAGCTAGCAGGTGGCCTCCTCCATGCAGGCACATGAAGTGCAAGAAGGCTCTATCTTTAACAGGTGGCTTTCACAGTTACCCTGAAGGTGGTCTCCATTCTAGCCAGACAAGAGAAAAAGGCTTGGAGGAGCACTCATGACAGGTTTTTATGGGCCAGGCATGGAATTGGCACACATTATTTCTGTTCACTCCATTAATTAGAACTCAGTCACATGACCATACCTAAATGCAAGGGAGCCAAGAAACAGTCCAGTTGTAGGACCAGGAAGAAAAGGAAACAGTGGATTTTTGGTGATTAGCTAGGAGTCTCTGCCATCCTCTTCCAGGTAATTTCTTAACAATGGGACTCTTTATCAAGTACTTCCCAGAAATAGAATGATGATGATGATGACTTTCACAACTGCACAGCACTTTTTAATTTAACAAGACACTTTAACGTATTTTATCTTGGTTACTTCTTGACTTGGAGAAGTAAATGAACAAGGAGTACATCCATGAGTTGATGAAACTGAGGCTCAAAAGATGTTACATAATCTACAAAGGTGTCAAAGTGCAAGCGAATTAATGGGAAAAAACCGCAGGCCATCTAACTCCAAGTGCAATCTTCTCACTCTTTCAAAGAGCCTATTATTCACACATTTACTGAGCACCTGTTGTGTGCCCGGAATTATGCCCAGGACGCAAAAATGAACAAGATCTGATTCCTACCCTCAAGGAACTTAATAGACCTGTGAGAACAAAGAGAACACATTTTGGAAAACAAATTTTATCAACAAAAAATCTGCACCTTGGGATTTCCTCAATGGTGTATGAAAGTCCCAACTTACAAAAGGGTTATGTTCCAATTATAACTTAGATTTCTGGGAACCTACTTTCTGCACCCCTTCTCTACTTAGTTCTAAATGTGGTACCAAGGACAAAAACCTGCACAAAGTCAAGCAAGAGACTCCGTAAATCGAAGGATCCCTTTTCGTTGTTGTTCATCTAAATTATTCAGCTCTTTTTCGTGTGTGTGTGTGAGGAAGACTGTTGCTGAGTTAACATCTGTGCCAATCTTCCTCTATTTTATGTGGGACACTGCCACAGCATGGCTTGACAAGCAGTGCTAGGTCCACGCCTGGGATCTGAACCTGGGAACCCCGGGTCTCCGAAGCGGAGCACACGAACTTAACCACTACGCCAATGGGCTGGGCCCTCTTTAATTCTTAATTATGCATGCAATAGCTTTAAAAAAATCCTTCAGTGAATTTATATGGAGATAGAAAAATTAATATTCCTTCTCCTAGGGGACAAAACGAAGGTTTCCTATACAACTGTGAAGGGGGTATTAGATAAACTAGATTACTACCAAACTAAATACCATGTAAAGTAGCAACACTGATTATTCAACCTCAGAACCAGGAAAACATGAATTAAAAAAGACCGATTATTCAACCTCAGAAACAGGAAAATGTGAATTAAGAATAATAAAATACCTAATATAATGTTATATGTCAATTATATCTCAAAAATACCCATTTTGACTTATTATATTTGCAAAGATTAAAAAGTAAACACCCTTGTGAGCTAAGATTCAATGAGATGGTCACTTTTACATACTGCTAGTAGGAATATAAAATAGGTCATAATTTTTCTAGAAGGAAATTTGGTAATCTTTACCAAGAACCTTAAAAATCATCTGTCCAATTTAGCCTAAGAATTCTACTTCTGAGAAATTATTTGAAGGAAATAATCTGAAACGATGATAAAAATTTATGTGTAAACATATTCAAGAATATTATCTTACAATATAAAAAATATAAACAATAATTGGGAAATAATTATATGAGTTATGGTAAGTTTATTTAATGACACGCTATTAAAATAGTTCCTTTTAATAATATGGAAAAATGTTTAGACTAAAATATTAAGTAAGAAATCAGGATATCAGTGTAGCCTCAACACAAAGTATGTGTAGAAAAAGATCAGGAAAATCTAGATACAAATATGACAAAAATGTTATCAGTGGGTGAAAAATAGGGATTATTTTATTTTCTTGCTTTATAGTTTTAGGTACAGTTTTTCCTCAGTAAGCATGAATTACTTTTCCAATAAGAAAAAAGAAAAATGAAACGGAGTTATATTTATCACATATGCTAACTTCATCTGTGAAATATTAGCCATTTTCATTTTCTTATTTTCTAAATTCTCTACAAAATGGCTATATTATTTTATAAGATTTAAATATTAAGAAAACTATATACACAGAAATGCTTCCAACAACGTTAAGCAAAAAAAAATATACATATATAAAAGTAACAACTATGTAAAATACAAATTTGCAAGGAAGACAAGGGATTAAATTCAAGAGCAGAAATGAAATAGTGTTAAACTGATGGATAAAAGAAATTCTTTCATTTTTCAAAATATAATTTAATGGTAATGTTACCCTGTCTTTGATAATTTTAGAAAAAATTATTTCACTTCCCATAAAAGAAATATTAATTTCATGTACTTAAAGAAACCACACATACAACGGTGGCTTTGGGGTGCTTTGTAAGGAAGTCACACAGTAAGACCTATTCTAGCAACAAATCAGAAGAGATTAATGTATGTTTGCCGTCTCGGGTAATACTTGCTTCAGGGCTGCTTACTACTAATACACTAAGTCTACACTGTCCTTCTGAAGTACCAAGTAGCATTATCCTTACCATATGATTAGATATTTGAAATTAAAAATAAATGCACTTTTCAAGTTTATACATCAAAACATGGGTGGAATCAGAACATACTAGCCTATCATTTGATTGAAAAGTGAATGTGGGCCTGGCCCAGTGGCACAGTGGTTAAGTTTCTGTGTTCTGCTTCAACAGCCTGGGGTTTGCAGGTTCGGATCCCAGGCATGGACATACACACTGCTCATCAAGCCATGCTGTGGCGGTGTCCCACATACAAACTAGAGGAAGACTGGCACAGATCTTAGCTCAGGGCCAATCTTCCATACCAAAAAAAAAGAATATGATTGGTCTACATGAAAAGTTTCTGAAACCAGTGAGAGTCAGTAGTAAAACTGACTTGGACACTTCTAGGTACTCTTTAAGAATAATGTCAACATTTTTTCAAATTTAAAACTTGACTTTTAAAATAAAAAATTTATATAATAAAACAAATGCTCATGAAGATTTGATTTGTATTTTATAATGCTGGGAGAGGAAAACAGACAGGAGGAAATGTGAATGTCACTACACTTTGAGATCCATAAAAACTGAATTGAGAATGCTTAAGACTGTAAAAGAAGTGATCAAAAATAATCTCCTATCTTAAAAACTATTTAAACAAATAAAAAAAAAGACTACTCAATTAAAAAGTGGGCCAAAGAACAAAAAAGCAATTCACAAAAATATTTAATCTTATAAGACTGTGTAATCAAAGTAAATCAAAATGCAAATTCAAATAAAAATATTATTTTCCCCTATCAAACTGAGAAAAACTTAAAAAATAATATTGCTGGTAAGCATGTATTCTTCTCGATGAAAATTCATAGGTATTCCTTTTCTGGAGGGTAATTTGGCATCTCATGCCATAACATGTGGATGTAAAGGACATACTCCGTGACCCAAGAATTCCAGTGCTATGAGACTACCCTGAGGATGAACAAAGATGTATATACAGGAATGCCCTCTGAAACATTATTTTAGAAAGAGAAACAGCAAGAGAGAGAAATAGTCTAAATGTTCAATAACAAGAAATAGATTAAATAAAATATAAAGTCACATGCAAGGGTACTATTTAACCATGCTTTAGGCATTTTTTTTTTAAACTTAGGGAAATGCTAATAACACATTAAGTGAAAAAACAGATTATATGTATAAATATAAATAAAATATATGTGAATAAATAAGAGGATATGAACCAAATATCAACAGTGGTTATCTCTTGGTCTGGATGGTGGAATTAAGGATGTTTATTCTCTTCTTTGATCTTTTCAACAATATCTAAAATGAACATACATATCTTTTGTAATTGGGGGAAAAACACACAAATACTACGTTTACTTTAAAGAAGAACTTAAAACAAACTTTAGCATCATTTTTCAGTTTAATTCATCCAAGATTCATCTTGTTTAAAGTATTTTTTAATGTTTTTTAAAATGAAGAGTTTCTGATGAAATTCCCAAATGTAATTGTCTTTGATTCTTCTAATAATCTCAAACTGGATTATGGGCTGTTTCTCTCTGAAGAGCAGGAAAGCATTCTCCACCAATGTTCTGCATAAAGAAACTTTTACATAAATAACTTATTTCAAAACTATGAAGGTGGAAGGTAGAAGAGGTACTAGGTACACTGAAGAAGAAAGATATCTTAATGAATTTCTGGAATCCATCTGGCTTCAAGGAAATGAATCTGCCATCAGCAGTGGGCCATAAATCAAATGTCATCCTGTGAATCCAAGAATCAAGGCCAGTTTCAGTTATTTCCAAATAAATGTTTTCTTAATTGCCTGACACTGAGATAGAATTTCCCAGTGGAATGAAGACGAGAACACATTAAACTCTGTTAAAGTTAAAAATTTCTAGAGAATATAAAAATTTACACAACTTTTATTTTGCACGTTTGTCTCCCTCACCCTCCTCCGAAAAGAACAGATCATTTTGAACAATATTTAGAAAAAATAATTTGCCAAATATTACTTGTCTTGGGTGCCAAGAAACTAGAGAACAATTTCTAATAATGCATATATATTCCATGACAAATACAATTTTTATTTCAACACACAATTAAAGATCATACAGAGGCCTAGATACAAATATTAGTGATTAAGTTATTTGGTAACAAGTCCTGTTGCACATAGTACAGCTGCTTCTTGCAATCTGGAATATTTCACAGCACAAGATTAACAACATGACAACTGAGAAGAGTCTTAAAATTTTAAAGCAAAATATAAAGTTTAAATGTACTAAAAAAGTTAAGTTCTCTTCTTCAAGAAACACTATAGTAATCAGGGTGTAATATGCCCCTTCTGTTGTTTCTACTCTTGCTCTAAAAATGCAATTTTGATACCTTATTTGGAAAGCTTTAAAAACACTTACATTTTAAGGTAATAGTTAGTTTAAGAATTATGCCTAAATATAAAAGTCCCAAACTGCACATAGAAAGCTTTTCAGTGAAGAAAAGCAATTTTCAGAGTGTCCTTGCTATCAGTTTTAGGAATGTAAGTGCCCAACATCTACATGCTATTTTAATAAGGTAATTTTCAGAAACTCTGTGAAATATCTTTAAGAGTTCATGGACCACACATTAATATGTTCTTTAGCTAAGCAATATAAAAGGTATGATATTGAGGAAAACTCAACTATCTGTCACAGAAAAGGTCTGAAAATAACTAAGGATGGTTATCCCTGGTTGGAGACATTATGGGTAGTTCTTTTCATTTATTTATACTTTTTAATTTTCAATAATAAACAAGGAGATTCGGTAAAAATACATAATTCTTTAATATAAAAATAATACCTTCTTACTTGGTAATTTCCCTTCTAGGAATTTCCCCCCAATCCCTCCTCCCCCCAAAATTAAAAGCAAAGACACAAGAGTTACATACACAAAAATCATTCACTGCAATTTATTTACTATAAGTGAAAACTGGAAATTATCCTTTTCAATAGCTAGGAAATCATTAAGTAAAACAGGATTCATCTACAAGGCAGAACACTACGCAGCTATTAAAAATGTCTTATAAAGTTATATATATAATAAGCAAAATGCTTAGGCAATAACAATAAGTGGGAAAAAAGGATACAATTTATGTAAGTGTACATAAGATGTAATCTCAACTATGGGAAAAAAAATGCATATAAAAAAAAGACTAGAGGGGAGGTCAGCCCCGTGGCCGAGTGGTTAAGTTCATGCGCCCGGCTTTGGTGGCCCACCCAGGATTTTGCTGGTTCTGATCCTGGGCGCGGACATGGCATCACTCTTCAGGCCATGCTGAGGTGGCGTCCCACACACCACAACTAGAAGGACCCACAACTAAGAATACACAACTATGTACTGGGGGGATTTGGGGAGAAAAAGCAGGAAAAAAAAAAAAAGGGAAGATTGGCAACAGTTGTTAGCTCAGATGCCAATCTTTAAAAAATAAAAAAAAATTTAAAAAAAAGACTGGAGGGAAATAATACCATAATGTTAAGAATGATTTATTCCCATTGGTGGAGGAATTACACAGGTACTTTTTTGTGCACTATACTCTTTATATTTTCTACAGTAAGACTATATTTCTTTAACAGTCAGAAAACAAAAAACAGTTTAAGGGCACAAGTGACTTTTCTGGAATTTTATTTAACAGACAAAAAGCAATGAAAACCAGCCATACAATTAGTTAGAAGGAAAAAGTTCCTTGCTAGTACAGTATTAACAAAACACTACTCAAGGACATTCATAGCATAGCAAACTAGCAACCACTATTGCCTAAAATAGTTCAACAGTCTCAATGCTATTATTCTTTCCTCATTATGTTAATTTTATAAAATTAGATACTCTAATTCATAAACCACAAACCAGTACTACGAAGTTTCTATGAAGTATTACATTAGGAAGCTGGATTCTGCCACCACCTGCCTTCCCTTTTGTGTGCAAAATTTACATAGAGATCTAACATGAGAACACTGCTTCATATGATGATGTAATTATATTTCTCAAACAATGTTAAGCTATTTGATAGATTAGACCAAAATGAAGATCTCTTTTGTCTACTGTTTCTTTCCCCCTAAAAGGCAAACGGTCTTGGATCTCCCAAGCTCTGTAGAAAATCTACCATTTTTGAGTGTTATAAAACAAGAGACGGAGAAAAGCCAATTAAAAATAAAAGGCTCCAATTGTTCATCACACAGATGTTTAAACTAAGCCCCCAAATTTCCTTCAGGTTCAAACTTGGGAAAAAAAGACTTCCAACTTTTAAAACACACAAACTTACACTGATGTTAAAGCATACCATATTGAAGAAAGTTTGATAAGCAGTAAGTATAATCATATTTTGCTGATATTGTTTTTTATAGCATATTAATTGTTCTCACTGTAATTAGTAGTGTAGGATGTTCAGTAATGAGAATCTAAAATAACGTTAAATAAAACAAAGTTTCCACTAGCCACATGATTTATGGTATTTGAGGCAGTTGCTGTATTCATCAAAGACACAAATATTTATCCAGTGAATGAAGGAAGAAAAAAATACTGCTTAAAAAAACCCCTCACTAACAACAAATAGTATACTTTAAGAAACAACTGTATCTGTGCCAGTAGCTAAGCAATTCTTAATGTAAATTACCATAAAAGAGCCCAGAGCAACTTTATAAAACTTGAGATCTACAAGAACTACTCTCTTCACTAATTACCTTGCTATTTCCCTCACTCCTCTCAATTTTAATATCTCCAATCAAATTACCACACCCACCCACCCATCTTAAATTCACACTATTTCTCTCTATATGTTAAGGATGGCTTTTTTAGAAAAGCACAAGGGAGATGGGTTCTGTGGACTCGAAATTTCAGCTTTTAACTTAAATCATTTTACACACATATACTACACACACAATTCAGGATCCGAGTGCTCCTTCATGATCTGACTTGTGCCTTCAGTTACAAACGCATTGATCTCACTCTATCTGATAGCCAAACCATGACACTGCTCCACAGCGCCCCCTAGCTCTACCAGTGGTATCAGTTTAAAAGGGATATCGTTTGAACTGTCAACCTGAAGAGAAAGTCAGTCATACCAGCTCCAATTAAGCAGTTTTTAAATAGATACAATATTACCTAAATTTGACCTAATAAATAAAAGCTGACAATTAAATCTTGTAACTAATACTGATAAGAACTGATGAGAAAAACAAAATGAACTGATGGGTTTGGAATTCAACCACATAACAGTCCAGTTCAAAAGTTCTGTAGAAGCTCTGTAATGCGTAAGCTGTTTGATTTTTAGACAGTCATTAAGCAAAGACTCATATAAAATACACATTGAAAATACCTTCTTTTCATGTAATTTAAGGGGAAATGGCATGGCATTAGGCCATGGTTCTTTAGAGGAATGCAACCAATTTCTTTCTTCATCTTTAAAAATGCCGGGATCAGATTGAGTAATCTCACTATAGTCACATTATTTATCATTACAAACTTAATCTAAGTTGCTAACACTGGTAAATTTGTGAGAGGAAAACTTACGACCTTGGTCCTGATGCTAAAAAATAAGTTAGATTTGAGCTGAATGAGTATCAGTAGGGGAGGGCAAAAAGTGAAGATGACACAATGACATATACCCCTTCTTTTGGAAATGGACTCTTTCACATTAAGCAAAACTTCTAAGAACAAAAGCTACAAAAATCACTCAAGTTTTCAAATGCCCTTCGCCTTACACGGCCATTCTGGAAAAAAAAAAAGTCCTACATTATTCCATATTCAAACTCTGGTACATTCACACTAATAAGGGCAAAAACTGAAAAGGATGTAAACTGAAGGCAAAAAAACTGAGAAAGGATGAAACTCCAGACCAACTACCATAAAGCAGAGTACAGTACGTCAAAAACACAAGGTTTTATTCTAAAGAATGGTTTTGTTTCTACCGTTTTTCTAAAGTATTTAATTTGCACGTCTTAAAATAGAGACCCTGAGGAGAGCAGCTTGAGGCAGTGGAAGGAAGGGGGGCGGGTTAGGTAAGAACAGAGACTTGTGAGAAAATATGTGCGGTGCATTAGAATGTGCAATGGATGGGGGGATGCTGGATTCACCGTCAGGAGGCAGTTGAAGGCTTTATGAGTAGAGAGGCACAATCTGATGTGGCTTAAGGAAGGCGTATTCACAGCCAGAATGCACACCTGGTAAAGGGACGACCCAGGATAAGAAAGACTAACCCATCAACCGTGCAAATGCAGAGATGACCATTTTAACCAGTTCCATTGTCTGGAGTATTAGATGGAAATGCCTCAGGCACGAGACCAAGCTAGCCTGACACCAAATCCCAGACACTGTCGGGCAAAAGGAGGGAGACAAGATGGACAGTGACCGTCCGGCATTCCCGGCCTCGGGGGCCCCTTCTTGGCGGGACCGGGGACGGGAGCGAGGGGAGCCAGGGTCCCGGGGGCCGTGCGATGCCCCGTCCGGGGAGCCCGAGAGCCGGCGGTCCCCTCCTCGGGGCTGGCGACGGCTCTCCTCGAGCAGCCCAGGAGCACGGAGACTTCCCCTCCCACCCCACCCCCAGCCGAAAGCAGGGAAGACGCGGAACTTGGGCTCCGGAGCGGAGGCCACAGACCAGGTCACGGCCCGGGTGAGAGGCTCCGGGCGAAATTCCGTGCGGCCACCGGGGGTGGCGTAGGGAAGGCAAAGCCCCGGCTGCCCGGGTTTCCAATCAGACGACACTCGGTCCGAGCGACCCGGCCCCGACCCCTCCGGCGCTGGCCGACCCCCTGCACCTCCTGGGTCCCCACAGTCCCGGGCCCTCTCGCCTCAGCTGGTGACCCGGCCTCTCGCATCTCCCCAGGCCCCCGCTGCAGCCGCCCCTCTCGGTAAACAGCTCCTCTCCCGAACCCTCGCCTCGGACGCTCCCGCCGAGCCCCGGGCCGCACCTCCGTCTTGGTGATCCGGTGCCGCCCCAGCTTCACCACGGCGAAGTTGCCCTTGCCCAGCGTGCCCTCGATGTCGTAGAACCCCACCCGGACCGGCCCGCGCTGCAAGTGCCTCGGGCCATCCGCCATGACCATGCTGGGCCCCGCTGCTAGACACGGCGGACTGGAGCGCGGGCTGGCGGGCTGGCGGGCTGGCGGCGCGGCTGGGCTCGGGCGACGGCCGCTCGGCTCGCTCCTCCGCTCGGTGCCTCCTGCTCCGCAGGGCCCAGCCAGGCGCGCGCCGCTGCTGACGTGCGTCGACGTCAGGGGGCCGGGGCAGGGGGGCGGGGGCGGGACCGGGCCTCGATTGGTCACCATGGCGACCGGAGCACCGCAGACGTCGGCGGCTGGAGGGAGGGAAGACGGGCGGGGCCTGGACGGCGCGTTCCTTCCGGGCTCCCGCGCCCTCAGCTCTCCCCGCCGCCTCGCCGCTGCCGGGGGCGGGGTCGCCTCCCGGCCCGCCCAGTTCCCCGGCCACCCAGCCGAAGGGCAAGAGCGAGCCCTGGTGGGCGGAGCGGGGGCGTGCAGCGACCTGGACCCGGCTTGCAGTTCCCCTCGCCCGCCCCGGCATTCTCCGCCCACCCGCGGACCTTCCCGCCAAAACCTCTCACCTCTGACTACAGCGCGTCCTAAATTTGGCACGGGCAAAGAACTGGCTGAGCAATGCGTTGCTCACAGGCTCCTTTCTTTCTATTTTTTCTCGTCTGTTTCTATATAAATCGCTCCACATTTTGATGTCTCTGAGAAGTCATTCTGACAGCAGCACGGTCGCTTATAGAATCACAGAATATCAACGCTGAAGAGACCCTAGAGATCACCTAATCTGGGGATTTGGAGCCTCGAATGGCCTTCGGAGCTTCGAATCCCCTAAAATGTACGCGAATTTTTGCTTGAGCTTGTCTCTGGGGAGATGAGACTGTAGCTTTTATCAGATTCCCAAACGCGCTGACGACCCAGAAGAGGTTAAGAAATAGTTATCTGATGCAATTTCTTTTCAGATGAAGAATCAAGCCCCAGTGAGGGAATTACCTAGGTCACCCAGGTAATGGTAGAGTTAGGATTGCAAATCACCACACCAGTCTTCCATATGGTGATTCAAGGAAACAAGTAAAGCGTTATTTTAATATTTTGAAGTATATTACGTGGCTCCAGATCTGGATTTCTAAATGCCAGTCTCCACTAAAAGGAACCAGACCCTTTGGTGAAATGGCTGATTCCAGGGCAGAGAGAGGGAAACTATAAAATGCCCTTAAAAGATCTTGTGCCAGAAAGCAAGATTTTCAAAGAATGATGAGGACATGTCAAAAGGAAACAGGAGCCTCGACGTACCAAATCTGGGACAATTTTAGCATCATGAATGAATAATGATAGAAATGGATTACAACACAATGAGTTTTAAAAAGAACCCGTGAGTGCATACTTATTCTTAAAATATTAAATAAATAAAGGGGAGAGAAATGACAATTCTTGTTGACAGTGGAATGGCAACTAATGTACATAGAAGAAACGATGAAATTAGGAAATCACCATTTTGCAACCACTATAGTAATAATTGTAATAATATAGTAATATAGTATATTTGTAATAATTGATTCAGATAGAATTCTCAATAGATGTTAAAATCATTGAGTGAAAGTTTGCTGGGTAACAGGATATTTACACAGTCTCAAAGTATTTTCAGATTTCTTATTCATTACAAAGGGATAAAAACCATACCTTTACAGTGGAGAAATTTGAGAGACACCACCCTAACCAAATGATCAAAGTTAATGTCACCAATTATGGGATAAAATGACATGATGTACCTCTTGATGTGAGGCACTGAGAGGAAATACAGTTTCTCTTTTGCAATATCCCTGTCAAGAATACATACTTTGAATCTAATCACAAATAAACAATCAGAAAAATGCAAATTGAGAAATTCTACCCCACCACTGGCCTGTCCTCTTAAAAAATGTCAATGTCATGAAAGACAAAGAAAGGCTGAGGAACCATTCTAGATTTAAGGGATAAAGAGATATGTCTCTACAGGCAACATGTGATCCTGGATTGAGAGAAAAGTGCTATAAAGGAATATTTTCAGGACAATTGTTGAAATTTGAATATGGATTGCATATTAGATGATAGTATTATTTAAATGTTAAGCTTCTTGGATTTTATAGTTGTGTTATGGCTATGAAAAAGAGTACTGTTATTGAAAGATACACACTGAAGTATTTAGAGATTACAGTTTTTGTTACGTGCAACTTACTCTCAAATGGTTTAACAAAGATAGATAAGGCAAATATGGCAAAACGTTAAATTGATAAATCTGGATAAAGGGTATACGGTAGTTCATTGTACTTGCAAGTTTTCTGTTGTTTTAATTTTGTTTTTGGATGGGGAAGATTTGCCCTGAGCTAACATCTGTTGCTAATCTTCCTCTTTTTTTTCTTGAGGAAGATTAGCCTTGAGCTAACATCTGTGCCAATCATCCTCTATTTTGTAGGTGGGATGCCTCCACAGCATGGCTGATGAGTGGAGTAAGTCTGTGCCAAGGATTCCAACCTGTGAAGCTGGGCTGCCAAAGCAAAGCACATGGAACTTTAACCACTTGGTCACTGGGCTGGCCCCTCATTTTAATTTTTTAAATGAAAATTAGTATATATGTGTGTATACATACATTTTATTCTATTAATTTAATTTAATTGTTTTGTTTTGTTTTATATTCTTTGCATAAGATCGACTGGCTCTTGGGCCCTCCACCTGCTCACTGTGCTTCTGCCCTTCACTCTCCCAAGAAATACTTTATTCTACTGTGAGTTATGTTGTTTGCAAAATCGAGGAGGGAAGTGGGGGGAGGCTATAAGACTGATAGGATTTCTGGATTGATGTGGGTGGTATGTGAGGGTTCATATAACTAGACCAGGAGCTCCCATATGTACCCCAATTCAAAAATAGTTCTCATATACATTTTGCCAGTTAGGTTAATGTGTTTTAATTGCTCTGGGAATGGGTTCCTTTGGAAATCTAATGAAAAGCTACTTACTCAAGACCCAGAAAATGCACATAAAGATCCACTAGAGCTAACAACCTCCTCCTTTACAGTATGACTTTTGAGCAAAAATTGACTCATTTCTATGTGATTATTTTAATCAGATAACCAGGCCAACTCCCTTCTTGCACAATCCGGGACTAAGACTTGATTTGGAGCAGGAAAGAAGAAAAAGGGATGGCGGGGAGTACCAAAAGATTTTTGGCAAACCAGAGTTCAGTGTGAGGGTGTCTAGAGGTTAGAGAGAGAGAGAGGCCAGAGATGGAGGAGCCCTGGGAGGGGCTGTGCTGAAAGTAAACCTTGCCCACTTGGAAATACAATGGGTGTGTCACTGAAAATTACTTGTAGGTTGTAAAGCTAACCCTGAAGAAGACATGTGGGCTAGGTTAGAATATTGCAACTTTGGAAAATATGCTTCAGCTCTGCTTCCTTGGTCCGAAAGACCTACTTCTCCCTCTCCAATTTCAACCCAGTGTGTCTCTTATGTGCTTTTGCTTCAATTAAATGACCTATATACATTTTAGCAATTATTAATATTATCCAACTCTTGCTTTCCTTTCCTCTTTCTCTCTCCCTAGACACACACACACACCACCGCCACCACCGCCACCACCACCACCAGCACCTCTCCCCTCAGGAAAAAGAATAAAAGATAAGAGAAAGGGAAGAGAAGAGAGGCTTCATATCATTCCCATCTTTTTCATCTCCAGTTTTATAAACAGTGAGATAGAGTACTCTAGTCACCAGATTTCCTATTTGTTTGACCTTTAGAATGCAACATTTCCAGCTAATGCTGTGAGTCCACAATATTTGCCATTGAGTTGATTAAAAAATGTTAAGATAACACGTTAAAAGGCAAAAGAGTGTACACGTAGAAAGAATTAAGAAAGATGGTGAGAGACTGAGATATGAATTAATTCTATAACATACTTAGAACAAAATGGACTTAGAATGAAAATGTGGAATGAAGAGAGGAGTTAGCAAAGAGGTACTGGAACAGTGATTTGAACTGTGAGGGAAGAAAACTTCGTGGCTCACAATGCTGTACATATTTTGCTGAAGCAGACAGTCCGTGGACTTGAAAAACAATGTATGTACCATATGTTTCCTTGATTGTGATCAACGTCTATATTTTTCCTGTTTTATCATTTCAGGACTGAGTAGAAGTCAAGACACCAGTAGGCACAGACCTAAATTTAGATTTAGTTCAAGTCAAAAACTGGTGAAATCTTTATTAAATGACTTTGCTTAGAAAAAATAAGATTACAAAGCTAGAATGAATACTTTGCTTTTTATATTACAGAAGGCAGAAAGTACATGAGAAGATCCAAATCATTGACCTGTACCAACTACAAGTACTTCTTATTATTATAAAATAGAGCTATTCCTGAAATATGCATCAATTCTGTCAGGTTAATGAACATGTGGGTGCCACTATGTTTAAGGTACTATTATGGAAATAAACTACAGGATTGACGTTATTTAAAGAAAACTTTCTTTGGTTCCTTTAAAGGATGGGTAACCATGCTCTGGTTTTAATTTTTTAAGCTAGTTTTAGCTGTGGTAATCTTCTCTAAATGAAAAAGTTGTGATTCTGTCTAAACTTTGAAAATAATTTCAAAATTTTGTGTCTCCTCCCCGATTTTCTTAGGATCTTAAATTTGAAAGGCATCTTAGACAGCATCATGTGAGTCCATCTTCCCATCTGATACAGAAATCTCTAGACACTTGACGGATGGCATCAAGCCTTTGTTTATTGCTTCATGCTTCATTATATGTCTCATGTGTAATCTATGTGAGACAGTTCATATCAGCAGAAAATACGTCCTCATGTTGGCCTCATAGCTGCTTCTTTCTGACTTTTGTCCATAGTTTTAGTTCTTTTCCCTGGTGCAAGACATTACAAACAAACAGACACACACCTACTGTCATATTCTCTCTTCAGTTCTCCAGGCCAAACATTCCCAAATTCACTGTCTAGCTGACTATGTTTCTAGCCTTCTACCATTTCTTCTTGTGCTTCTTGGGACTCTGTTTTGTCAATGTCTTTCTTAAAATATTGTTCCCCAAACTTAACATAGTAACCCAGGTATGGTCAAAGCAGTGTAGAATACTGGCCATTGACCAGTCTGTCCTTTGACCCAGACACTCTGCTCATACTGATCCACTCAAAGATGGTGCTAGTTTTCTTTTTAGCAGCCAAAGCCCACAGTTAAGATTAAGGCCAACTAAATCTTCTGGGTCTTTCAAAATAACAATTACCGTTACCATTTTCTTGGGCATTTGATTTTTTAAAAATATAAATGGAAATTCTGATAGTTAAAATGTATCTTGTTGGTGGTGTTCATTGTTCCAGATAGTAGAATCATTTTGATTCTTCACTCTGCCATCTATCATATTACCTAATCTTAGTCCTCAGATCCATCTGCATATTCCACCAGTACGCCTTCTCTTGTTTTATTGCAGTCATTATTCTTTGTATCACCACTCCTAGTAGGAGTGTGTGGCTCGTAGTAGGTTCATGACTCGATTGGTAAACTGGTCAATACGGCAAAGCTTGGGCCAGAGTTTTAGAGCTTGTCACTAGACAGCTTCCAGTTTGACTTCCAACAATTTATTGGTCGGCATTCATTTGATTTGGCTTTTCATATAACTGTGAGTTCCAGGAAGATTCTACGTTTATGCTACTGGGATAAGATTATAAAGAGGGTCCTCAACATTCTAATACCAAAGTTTCAATGTACTATAAGCTACTCAGCTCTCAGTTACTTTCCCTTTAATTCATTCCTTTTTATTATTGGAGTATTGTACTAATCTTCCCTAACCTCATTAGGTCGTGAACTTCTTTGAGGGTAAGGGTCATATCTTAGTTGTTTTTGAAATTCCTAAACTTTTTAGCAGAATTCAACAAATGCAGTTTAGTTTGACATTTATTGCATCCATGTGCTAGGCACCACGGTAGACACTGGGGATGCAAACATGAGTAAGGCACAGTGCCTGCCCTTGAGAATTTTATGGTTTAGAGCAGGAACTCTAAAATCTGACTGCTTAGGTGTGAATTGTGGCTTTACTACTTACTAGCTGGTGACCTTGGGAAAGTTGCTTAGCCTTTCTCTGCCTCAGTTTCTTATCTGTTAAGTAGTGTTAATAATAGCACCTACCTCAGAGGATTATTTGAGGAGGGTAGACATATAAACAAATACTTATAATTTAAAGTGGTGAGAGCTCAGAGGAGAGGCAATGAGCTCAATGTAAGGGTTTGCAGGAGAGGCTTCCAAAGGTGAAATTCGAACAGAGTTGTAAAGGCTTAGTAAAAGTTAGCCAGGTGAAAAAAGATTGGATGAGCATTTGAAAAAGAAACAGCATGAGCAGTGGTTCTGAAGGTATGAAGAGGTGTGATGTTCTCAGGTAACTACCATCAGTTGTGAATGTCGAGACACAGTGATGAGAATGTCCACAGGTGAGACAGAAAGATACATGAGACCAGGCCATGGGCAGCTCCTTCTTGCCCTTCCAGCCGGACTGCTGCTCCTAAACCCCTTCAAAGAGAAATTCTAAAGTCACAACTGGGTAGGAAGCTGCTGTAGCAATGGATTTCAGCTGTAGCAATGATAAGACGTGAGGAATGGGAGAGAGAGAAATGTCAAAGATTGTTACCAGGTTTTGTTTTTTGTTTCTTTGCTTGAGGAAAATTAGCCCTGATCTTACATCTGTGCCAATCTTCCTCTGTTTGTTTTTGTATGTGGGACACCTCCACAGTGTGGTTAGTGAGTGGAGTAGGTTCGCACCTGGGATCCAAACCCACAAACTAGGGCTGCCAAAGGGGAGTATGGGGAACTTTAACTCGGCCATGGGGCTGGCCCTGTTACCAGATTTTTGATAGGTGTAAACAGATGCAATCAATTACCTGAGAGCTTACCATGTGCCATTCATTCTGCTGGGCACTGAACATAGAAAGGTGAATGAACTATGGATCTAACCTTAAAGAGCATACAATCTATTTCATTCATTTAGTCCTTATTTCTTTAATATGGATAAAGATATTGTGAAAGACTGTTAATTGATCTGCAGAAATCAATATATATTATGTCTGGAGTAAACATGAGTTGTGCTAGGAGTCGTATGTCCTGCGTTGCCATTTACAAGCTCTGGATACATAATTCTGGAGTTTGGTGGAGAGACACAGGCTGAAAATGTAGAGATCGATAGTCAAGGATATGGATGGAATCACCCTATGGGAATATTAAGAGTGAAGGAGAAGATGTTGCAGCTACTTAGTGCCTTCTGCTAGTCTAGGGGACTGTTCCTTACAGCTCAGGGGGATAAACTCACAGATTCGGGGGGCCTGGTTTTGCGTTTTTACCATTATTATCATCTCTTAGGGGAATAAACATTACAAGTAAGTAAATAGTCATTCTTTTTGAAGCTTCAGTCTTGGAAAGTGTGTTATATTGTGAAAACTGGAACCACATTAACTACTAATTTACTAGTGGACCTGTTCCTTTTGGTTTTGTAGGTAAAATTTGGGAGCTGTGAATAAGTAAATTTCAGTTTTTAATATAATTATATACAATTTCAGTGACTTGATTTTAACCTAATTTTAGTGAATAGTTTTGGATTAAGTGTTTATAGAACCTAAATTTCCTATATTTGTAACTACAAAATTATTTTAAAATTTGCATTTATCTTTGGTCTCCAAGAATGAAGAATATATTTATTTGCTTAGTTTACTGACTTAAAGATAGCAAAATACAAAAACAGGCCAATAACCCCCCCGCCCCCCTAAAAAACAAAGAATGAAGGAGAAGACAGAATCCTACATATTTGTTCAGCACTCACAGGCATGGGCAAATAAAGAGAAGCATTCCCTCCTGCCAAAGAGGAGAGGGCCAGAGAAATAAAAGGAGAATGAGTAGAGAGGGAAAAATATCTTTGAAATCTAGGGAAAAGCAAGTTTAAAGGAGGAGAATTTCCAGAAAGTGGGAGTACTTTGAATCACCGAAAAGATGTCAAGCAAGATAAAGGTGAAAAGAATTCACTGGATTTAGTCATGAAGAGATAATTGATGATCTTTGCAGAGGATTTCAGAGTACTGAGGGTGGAAGCCAAACTGGAGTGAGTGGGAAGTGATGAAGAAAAGTGAGTGTAGACTGTTCTTTCAAGAAACTTGTCTGTGAAAGAACAAAGATAGAAGGGGATATAGAGTCCAAAGAAGTTTGGTGTTTTGTTTTGTTTTGCTTTTAATTGGTAGAGAGTTGAGTATTTTTAGAAAGAGCCAGAAGAGAGAAAGATTGAAATAAAGTTGATTAGAGATCATCTATAGAGGGCAATGAAATCTTGAACACAAGCCAGGAGATGAGATGCCTTCTTTACTCTGATATTGGTGGGAGCAGGAAGCAAGGGCAGCTTTGGATGCAGGTAAGTGGATAGTTTGCAGTGCACAAAGTTTACCCTTGGCATCAGTGTCCTCTGTGAAGTAGGAAGCAGATTCTCTGCAGAGTGTGAGAGTAGAGGAATAAGAGGCTTTAGATGGGTTGTGAAGGTTTAAAAAATCTGCTATAAGAATGGAAGAAGAAATCTATTAGGACACATAGAAAACTTGCTGGGCAATAAGAAGCTCCAAGAAGGTCCAGTTGAGGTGGGGAAACAATATATTGATGGAAATAGCAATCCACATTGTTGGTCATGGGACTTTTTGCAACAATGTTTGGTAGCCTGGATGTCAGATTGATACAGGGCTGGAGTTTGCTGGGTGGATCCTACAGAATGTCAAAGGGGCAAGGGAGTTGAGGATTTGGCAAGAAAATTACTGAGAACGAGTACCATGTAATCTGATAGAGAAAGAAGTGAAGATCAGTAGGGGCAGGGAGACTGATGGGAAAATAGGGGGTTCAAGAGTCTGGAACGGAAATGAGATGAGAGCGAGGACATGAAAAATCTTGAGAAGCAGTCATGTCTCTGCTGGTATAGTTGAGTTAGATATAGTTTTAGGTACGATAAGATCCAGGGGATAGCCTCCAGAATGGGTGAGTAAAGTGAAGAGGTATGATCTGTCTCTTTCCCCACTGTATTCCCAGTTACTTAACACATGCCTGGAACATAATCCGTGTTCAATATATATTTGTTCAAAAAATGAATAAAAATGCTTTATTTTCTGCTTCCAAGTATATTACACCAATTCTCCTCTTCCCTACATATTTCATTAGTTAGTTATAATTATGGTAAATGCTTTAAAAGAAAAGTATTACATGCTATGAGATTGCACAACATAGGGTCCTGATCTAGTCTGGGGAGTGCGGGTCAAGAAGTTTTCTTAAGAAAGTGACATTTAAGGTGGGATCTGAAGAATCAATAGCAGTAAGCCAGAAGATGAGATGTGGGGAGAGCCTTACTAGAAGAAGTGAAAAGATTTCTGACTCTCTTGAGGTCAGAATAAGCTGAAAATGCTCCAACTGAATAGTGACAATGAAGGTTGAAGGATGGGCCTGAGGGGCAGGTGAGTACCATATTATGTAAGGCCCTATGTATATTAAATCATGAAGTACATTTTGACCCATTAGGCTTGAAATGGGAAAAGTTGACTTGTAACTATTGTTTTTGTTAGCTTATAAGCCTTAGTGGGAATTATAATGTTATATGGATGTGTGATTCTACACAGTGAAATTTGAAAGCTGAAAGATTATGTTTGTCTAAAATGTCTCTTCCAGCAGCCTGCCACTTCCTTTCTGCAAAGCTTTTTCCTTTGGATTATACAAAGCAAGTGATTTAGCCTTCCAAAAACCACTCTTAAAATGCACTTTGGTTACCAGTAGAGAAAGTCTCTAGGCCTCTTTCCTTTCTGCTATTCTAATTCTTTTCCAATAAGTTCATGATTGGGTTAATTAGATATTTGCATAGGGAAAAGATAAGTATCAATTAATGGAATCTGAAGAAGGCGAGGAATAGCTCAGACAGAGACGTTGGCTGATGATGGGGAATGGAGGCTCAGGTAGGTAAGCTTTGTAAAGGAGATTTTGAATCTTGGGATGTCCTGGTGCAGCTAACGTCCCGGGGATACTTGTTTCACGTTTTGTCTAATATAAACCTATGTAAAACCTCCAATTCTGCCAAGATAGAGAATTACCATGGGCTGGCTGCTGACCCTAAGATCAATCTTGGAGGAACTGCAGAAGAAAACCATCAAGAAACTAGGAAACAATGGGAAACTCCTTAGAGACTCCCAGAGAACTCCCTAGGGACAGGGAAGCCTGTTTTGAACTGATGTGTGTGTGTGCATGTATGGGTATATCTGTGTGTTCATCTGAAGCCTGGGGCAGGAGACTTTTGTAGAAATTAGCAACAGAAGCTCATACTGCTGGTGTGTCTTCTCCAGGGCAGAACAGAATCCAGAGTTTGGAAAACTGGTGGGGACTGACTGACCTTGAGCATTTGTTCACCTTGCCCTCCCCATTCCCTCCAGCCCCTGGGGCTGGTGAATTACAATCTAGAAGTACCTCCTCTTAAGGCTACTTTTCCTTGAGGGGTGGAGGGTGAGGGTGGTCCTAAAGATAGGGCCCTGACCTGAAGAGTTACTTGGGAGCATGATACCTAGTCTGAGCAATTAATTATGGTAGTCTGGTGCTTGGAGCTCTCCACCCTAGGGTTATGCCTACCCCTTTCCTTGATCTCACTGGATGTTGACACAGACTGGGATCTGCCCTTTGGTCTTTTCCCATACCAAATGCTCAGACAGAATAGCTGATACCATCAGAGAAATACATGCTCACAGGCCACAGTAATGACACACCTCTGGAGCACAGCTACTTCAAAAGAAAACAACTTGGATCACAGATGCCACCAGAGGTAAATATGTTAAATCCGATGGTTAATAAATATAAAATAAGCATAATAAATAATTGATAAGGAAATCATAAAATTCAAGAGGAAATCCTAGGCATAAAAAACATGTAATAGAGGCCAGCCCCGTGGCCAAGTGGTTAAGTTCGCACGCTCCGCTGCGGTGCCCGGGGTTTCTCCGGTTCCGATCCTGGGCGCGGACATGGCACCACTCATCAGGCCACGTTGAGGCAGCGTCCCACGTGCCACAACTAGAAGGACCTGCAACTAGGATATACAACCAGGTACGGGGGGCATTTGGGGAGATAAAGCAGAAAAAAAAAAAGATTGGCAACAGTTGTTAGCTCAGGTGCCAATCTAGAAAAAAAAAAAAAAACTCAGCTAATCCAAAAAAAAAAAAAAAACCCCCAAAAATATGTAATAGTAGAAATAACATAACAAATGAGATAGATAGTAGAATAAACATGGCTTAAAAATAAATTAGTGAGCTGGAAGATCAGATTAAGGAGCTCTTCTAGAAGGAAGCAGGGAAGAATAAAGAAAAAGAATATATAAAATAAAAGTTAAGAGATAAGGAAGATTGAATTGGAATGTGAACTTCAACCTACAGATACTAGGAATGTCAGGAGAGAAAAATAAAACTGGAAAAGAGGAAGTATTTGGAGAAATGGAAATACATTTCCCAGAATTAAAGAAAGATGAAAGATCTCATATTTATGCTGTACCAAACAAGAGTGGTAAGGAGAAACTAACTCTGATAATACTATAATGAAATTAAAGTTTTTACAGGCAAAGATAAAATTCTAAAAGTTTCTAGAGAGATAGAGCAGATCAACTATAAAGGAAAAAAATCATTAGGATCGCAGACTTTTCAAGAGCAATGAGAAGGCAATGGTAATATTTTTAAAGTATTGAAAAGTAAAAAGAACTTTGAACCTAAATTTGTATCCATCCAAATTGTCATTTAAATGTGAGGGTATATAAAAATATTTTCAGGCATATAAGGCCTCAAAGGTTTGTCACACAAAGACCCATACTGAAAACAGTATTGAAAAAGGTACTCAAATAAGAAAAGAAGCGAATCCAGGAGATGCTACTAGAGATGTATGAAGTAAAGATAATCAAATACTTGGATAAAGTTTGATGTTGTCTTTTAAAAACTAGCAAAGTCCAAAGAAAAGAAAACAAGAAAGTATGTCTACAATAACCTAGACTTAAATTCTACACAATATCAAACGGTGGCGTCTTTAAGTTAGACATTTTTAAAATAGAAAAAATAAAACAGAATAAATTTAAAGAAAGTAGAAGGAAGGAGATGAGAAATATAATAGCCAAAGTTAATGAAATAGAACACAAAAGTACAATGCAGAAGACCAACAGAATCAAAAGTTGGTTCTTTGAAAAAACGAATAAAACAGACAAGTCTGTGGCAAGAGTGATCAAGGAAAGAAAGAAAAGATATTAAATAACTAGTATTCTCTTATCAGCTTTTAATCTCATCTTTAAAACCTCAAGAGTCTGGAGCATAAATGAGATGAGAGCAAAATGTGTCCATTTTGTTGTTTATAATATCATCTCAACAACATGCAAAGACATTTGAAATAAATGAAACGGAAAAATTCCTAGAAAAATATAATCTGCCAGTTGAGTTAAGAAGAAATAGAAGGCCTTAATAATGCTGAAACTATTAAAGAAATGAAAGCAATTTTAAAAATCACCTCACAAAAAACCAGCGGGCCAGGTAGTTTTGTAGGCAAATTTTACTAAACTTTCCAGGAACACATCATACTAAACTTATTACAAACTGTAACAGAGAACAGAAAAAGAGGGAATGTTCCTCAACTCGTTTATGAGGCCACGTAATCTTGATCCTGAAACAAGACAAGGACAATATGAGAAAGGAAAGTTACAGATTATTTCCTCAGGAACATAAGTGTAGAAATTCTAAATAAAATATTTGTAAACTAAGTCCAACAGAGTATGTAAAGTAAAATATAACATGTAGGGTTTTCCCAAGAATGCAAATAGACTTAGAGAAAATCTATAAATGTAATTCACAAGATTAACAGCTTCAATGACAAAAATGACATGATCATTTAAAAAGATATGCAGAAATATTTCATAGAAATTAAGCATAAATTCATGATAAAGATTCTTAGCAAATCAAGAATTTGCCTAACCTGGTGGATAATTATGTTATGGCAAACATTATACTTCACAGGGAAACAGTAGCTGCATTCCATTTAAAATCAGGAATGAAACAAGCGTGCCCAGTATTATCACTTTTATTCAACCTTGTATTGACAGTTTTAGCTAGTGCAATAAGGCAAGAAAAAGATGGTAGAGGCATAAGGACTGGAAAGGAGGAAATAGAATTGTCATTATTTGATGATGACATGATTGCCCCATAAAAAATCAAAGACTCCTGGGGCAAATTATTATATAAATAGAAAAAATAGAAGAATTTAGCAAAGTGAGTTCATTCCTGTACACCAGCAACGAATAACCATAAAATGTAATTTAAAAGAAGATGCCACTTAGGATATATTTTAAAAAATCAGATACATAGAAATAAAATTTTTTAAAATGATGCACAGGACCTCCATGGAAAAAATGTAACACTACTGAGGTTTATTAAAGAAGTCCTAAATAAATGAAGAGAAATACTATGATACATATTTCTTATTTCTTTAATGGAAAAAACTTTAATATTGTAAATATTTCAATTCTCCCCTATTGGTTTATAGACTTAATGCAATTTCAAGAAAAATGTCAATAAGATTTTAATGGAACTTGATCGTTTATTCTAAAATTTATATGTAAGACTAAAGGGCCAAGAAGTCAAGACATTTCTAAAGAAGATGAGTAGGGAGGGGAGATTTACTTTACTAGATAACAGGATTTATTTTGAAGCTATAGCATATGAAGATAGCATGGTACTTGTTCAGAAATAGAAAAATAAGCCATTGAGCAGATAGAAAACTTAGAAACAGACCCAAGCAAAAATGGAACATTGATATATGATTGATGTGGCATGGCAGATCAATGGGGAATGGAGGGACTATTCAATGAATAGATTTGTAAAAAATGGTTATCTATATGGAAAAAGTGATATTGATCCCTACCTCATATCATTTGTAAAAATGAACTACAGACAAATTAAGGACCTAAATGTTAAAGTGAAATTTTACACATTTTATTAGAAAATGTAGGTAAATATGTTTCTGACTTTGGGGTTGGGGTAGGGAAGCTTTTATTAAAGACATAAAAAAGCTTTTTTTTTCCATAGGGAAGATTGGCCCTGAGCTAACATCTGTGCCAATCTTCCTCCACTTTGCATGTGGGACACCACCACAGCATGGCTTGATGAGCAGCATGTAGGTCTGTGCCTGGGATCCAAACCCACAAACACTGAGCTGCTGAAGTGGAGCGTGTAAACTTAAACACTATAGTACTGGGCCAGCCCCAAAGCTTTTAACCATAAAAGAAAAGATCAATAAACCTGACAAATTAAAATTAAGATCTGAACAACAAAGGATATCTTAGAAAAAGAAAAGAGAGAAGGTACCAACTAGAAGAGGATATTTGCAACCCAATTAACCAAAAAAGGATTAATAACTAGAACATATAAATGTTTCCCCAAATTAATAAGGAAATGACAAGTAATCCAATAGAAAATGGGTGAGAAATACAAACAGAAATTTCACAGAGGAGAAAACATACGATCAATAAAATTATTATGAGATGGTCAACTTCATTATTCATTGGGGAAGGCAAATTAAAACCATGATGAGATACCAATTTACACCCATTCAATGGGCAAAACTTAAGAAATATGATAATGCCAAGAATTGGCAAGAATGTAAATTAACAGAGTGTCTAATACAAACTGTTGGGAGTGTGAATGGGAGGACCACTTTGGAAGGTTCATCATTATCTAAATGTTGAATATTTCCGTATCCTAGAACTCAGCAGTTCTACTTCTAGGTGTACCTCCAAGTAGGAGATACAAACAAGAATGTCGCCAGCAGCACTTACTGCACTATCACAGTTAGTAAGATAAATATCTGAAATAACCCAAAAACTTATCAATAGAAAATGGATAAATAAATTGTGGTAACTTCACACAATGGCATATTATATAGCAAAATAAATAGCTACAAGCAAAAATATGAATGATCTGAGCAGTACAATTTTTTCAAAAAGTTCCAAAAGATTTTATAGTGCCTGACACCATTTTCATAATGTTAAAACAAAGAAAATTGAAGAATATAATTTTTAGGAATACAAATATGTGATAAAGCTATAATTTCAAAACCAAATTATAATAATAACTGCAAGATTCAAGAAAGGGGGAGGAGAGGAATAGAATGGAGAGAAACCATTAGGTGGGTGTAAATGATTGTTAATGTTCTAATTCTTGTATTGAATGTTTGGTTCACAAGTATTTGTATTATTAATAATAAACAAGTACATAGTACAGACAAATTAAAGCAAAAGAGAGCCACGCTTAGGCCAATGATGAGAGCATGTCACAAATCAAAGATAATCCAATTCTGTGCACTCGAGTGCACAGAAAACAAGAACAACATCAACTCCCTCACCATATTTTGCTTTTATGGTTAGTAATCATTAATCCACACAGCAATCCTATTTTTGGTTGCTACTATAATCCCCTTTTTACAGATGAATCAAATCTTAGTGAGTTAACATAACTTACTTGAGTCCACAAAGCTAGCTGTGGTAGAATCCAGAATTTGAAGTTTCATCTGTTTAACTCGAGGGCTGAGCCCTTAACAATTGGGTTAGGCTCCTGGTCACTAAGATTGGTTTACTCACTATGATACCAACCAAAAGCAGTTGTTCTGTTGAGGATAACAGTCTTTAGAGATGTGAAGGTAAGAGTGCATCTAACCTTTAAGTATTTTGCCACACAAAGTATGCCTTGGCAAACTGAGGAATTTGTATATGCACGTCATAATGGAAAAGCTGTGTTAAAATGAAGTCACATATATCATTGAGTAATAAGAATCTGAATGCAAGAGAGCTCAAGTCAGAAATGTCATTCACTGTTGGATCAAGAGTGATTCATTCCTCTAGTCTGCAGAATATTCCTTTTTCATATGCCCACGCAAAAATGTAAAGATACAGAGAGAATGTTCGCAAAATCTTTTTAGTGGTTGTAAATTTGCTGTACACCTAATTTATCCTGCTTTGCGACCTTACCCAGGCACCCTTCTTTCTGCTTTCTTAGTTCTTTACAGAACACCAAATGTGAAGCTCATGCCCCCTCTACTGGTCAGCCACATTTTGTCATAAATGTCTTTCTAAAAAGGCATCTATCCATCCTTTGAGTAAAGATATTGTTTCCTGTTTCTAGTGCCCTGATTTTTTTGGAGGGCAGTGTGGACAGTAAGAAAGAGACAAGCATATATATTTTTTGTAAACAAGACAGAATGTCACCAAGAACCTGGTTCGTGAGCAGATGCCACGTTAATGACTTGTACAAAACCTCTGGGGGAAGAGTATTGGCGGTGTGGAGATCAGCTGGAGAGGCAGCATCTGCAGCCTTTGCTTTACAGCTAAAAAATCTATTAATTTTCTTCAAATCAACATCAAATTAAATTTATTAGGGACTCTCACAGACGTCTGTCTTTTTGGGTGTATCTCCACCCCATTTTCCCTAAAGTTGATGTTCTCTTCTTCTTCCTGTGTTTACATGTCAAATCTATTCATCAGAGTAAAATGAGGACCTCTGAAGGCAGAAATCACATTTAATTTTCTGTCGGGTTCAGCCCCCAACTCCCAAATAGTGCATACCACATGGTAAATAACAATTACGCTACTTAGCTACCCCTCTCAAATTGCCATGTTAGAACAGAAAACATCCCCATCCAGTAGCCCAAGGAAATCCAAATCAAAAGGATGAAAGAAGATGCTGACCACTCCCCAGAAGACTAAATACAGTAATTTTATTGTTGTGCCTATAATCACTATTTGACCAGAAACATTTCAGGATATGTTGCTTCCAAGATGTTCAATAATCAAGTTCAGAAAACATCTATTAAAATGACTTCCCTTTTCCTCCACCCCTGAACCTCCAAGTCCTTAAATGCTAAAGAGGATGAAACAATATGGTTCTTCTATTCTTTTCTATTCACATAATACTCTCCCACAAAACCCTGACAGGTATATGGTAGCAGCTCCGAGTGTCAAGAAGCTAGACATGAGGCAGCAAGTTTCTGTGGTTGGGGAGTGAGGAGCCCTGGGTTCTGGTCTTGGCTTCACGAAGTTGTAGCTAGGTAACCATTAGAGTCACTTTAATTTAGTTTGTGCCTCAGTTTCCTTGTTTGTAAAGTACTAGTAATCATATCTGCTTTATATACTGACTTCACTGGGTAGGTAGGTCATGTATGAGAAAGCACTTTGTAGACTCTTTGTTCCTAGTTCCTCTTCTCATGCTGTATTCTCTCCAGAGCAGAATAGAAAGGGTTCTGTCACATCACTCTTTCCATTCCATTTTGCATCCATGTACTGAAGACTTCTGACTGCCTCAGATTGGGGCAAGCGAGGACTGCCCTGGCTTTAGAGAGCCTTGCATATCACAACCTGCCCTCCCCCACTCAACCACACACAAATTACTAAAGAGTGTATGGGCCCCTTTCTCACTTGGGCGTTCAGCATTGACATAGCGTGTCCATAAGCCTAAATATCCACTTTTATAACTAACACTGTTTAAGCCCCAGGAAATCATTTTTCCATATCTCTTGCCTTATGTCATCAAAAGAGAAGATGGCTGCTTCTGAATGCTATAAAGTTTGTGGGTTGTGCTGTTCCCAAAGATGGAGTCCCACACTGCTTTGAAGTGTGGAGAGCATTTGAGTGATGGAAGTGCTTGGATAAGAGGAAAGACAAGTTAATCAAGTCTTCAAATCGTCTCTTTCAACAAGAATGAATAGATTTTTCCGTATCCAAGTACTGTTTTCCAATTGTGCTGAGTGTACATTTGTTTTACTTCACAAATTTGGGGTGAAGTTTTCACACCTGTTGCACATGGTGGCTGAGGAATATTTCGCAGCATTAAATAATTCATATCCCTCTTAAATTGTACATATGAAGGTCTAGCTAAAACATTTATAAAGTGTGATACCATTTCTTTGCATTGGCACCTAGAAGGACAATAAATTCTGAACAAGGAATTGCTTTATTTTTATAAATGATTTAATAACATTTCATTAAATTTTCAAAAGTTAAATTGAAGAAGTTTAATTTAAAATGTTGACATTTATTAATTTTAATTTACATTTTTCCTTTTAATTTTAATAGATACTTTTGAATATCTTAGAAGACGTAACATTTGACAATATATGAAAAATAATTTTTGTTTTTTACATTTATTTTAGTTTACATTTTTGATGAAAATATAGTAACACCTTACACAGTTTGAATACACTTATATATTTTAATTTTATATCGTCAGTAAAACACAAATTATGTGAAAATCTTCATTACAACAGCTTAGTGTTTTTGCTAAAGTAAAAGCAGAAAAATAGTAGATACTCCATAGATCTTGGTTGAGTGAGTAGATAAAATGCAAATTTAAAAATATTAAACTACCTTTAAGAATATGAATTCTACCCCAGGGCAATAAAAATATATTTTATAAGCAGTTTCTCAAGAGGAGTTTCTCAAATGGGATATAAAAGACGTGCGGTGATTGTGGAGGGGGAGGAATTTCTCAAAGTCTTTGTTAAACATACTGCATCTTCTGGAATACAAATTTTCCCTTTTAAGCTTTTATTTATACGTGAAAAACAGAGTAGGTGTGAGATTTAAACAAATATTTAAGATAACCATGGGACTTTGGAGAAATGTTTATTTCCTAAAGAATGTGTTGGGCCACTTTCCCAGGACTGTGCATTTACACACACGAGTCCCTTTGTGTGGTGTGTGTGTGTTGTGTGCAGCTGGCACTCTTCTCTCCCGATACTTCAGTGGAAAAGTCTAAGAAGCACTGAAAGAGATAATAAGCAACTGACTATTGGACGAAATTAGTATGCTGAGGGAGGAATTGACAGAGTTCTTTAAAAATCCTTCATTTGAAGAGGGGTGAGGCATTGCACCACGTTGCCAGCTTGATTGATTGTTTTTGTGTGTGGCACTAATGAGACCAAGTCATTAATTCTGTTCCTCAGCAGGCTGGTTAATTGAACTCTTTTACTTTGCTGAGATAGCCCCGCCTTGGCCAACCTCTTGTGTAACTGCTTGGCCAGTGGAAGAAGTGAAGAAGAGAATGCAGAAGGCACAGCACAACCTAAGAGTGCTTTGGAGAAACGACTAAAGGAAGGTTTTCTCCTGAAGGTGGGTAAGTAGTGCTTCCTTCACACAGATCTATGCTCAGAGTTCTCAGTTCCACTGAAGCACTAGGAAATCCAAAGTGATTTCCATCCTCCTTTCTGTTCCTCTCTGCTCTGTTTTCTCAGTTCTGCAACATGAGAGAGGGAACACTAAGGAGAAGAGTCAGAAAAGAGGAACAAGAGTATTAAGAGTTAGGTGGCCTGGTCCTAGTTCTGCCTAGGATACTAAGTAGTTAGGAAACTTGGAGCAAGTTCACTGAACTTTGCTGGGTCCCCTTTTCCTCATTTATAAATGAGAGTTTTGGTCACTAAAGGTCACTAAGGTTTGATCTCTAAGGTTCCTTCTAATTCTAATGTTCTGGATTATTTTTGAACACTTTCCTGCAAAGTTTTCCTTTGCTTTTGTAACCCCTGAAGTGTAAACTTAATGAAATTCAAAAAAGGCCTAATCAGAAAGCTTTTAGGAACTCTGTTAGGGTCAATGAGTTTCCAAGCTTCTCAAAATATAAGAATATACCTGAGGTTCTGACTTTGCATTGGAAGTATCAGTATAAATGAATGTATATTAAAAAATATATATATTTCTCAACTCTGTCCACTGGAAAGTCCTAGAAATAGAGACCAAACCAGGAGCAACAAGCATTCCTAGCACCTAGACTAAGGTCTCTATATACTAGTTTTCTCCAAAAGTAATCAGGGCATGTAGCGGATGCTGTGGTGTGCCACCCAGATCCCCCTTTCAGGACTAAGGCCTCATTCCCCCTGATGCTGGGAGCATTGGCAGCTGTTGGCTCTCAGCTGAGTCACTATCTGGGCATTGCCCTAAAACAAGATTTCTCAACATCAGCACTAAATTGACATTTTGGATTGGATAATTTTGTTGTTGTTGAGGACTGCCCTGTGCATTAGAAGATGTTTAGCAGAATCCCTGGCTTCTGCTCTCTTGCTGCCAGTGCACCCCACTCATGGTTGTGACAACCAAAAATGTCTCCAGCTATTGCCAAATGTCCCCTTCGGGGCAAAATTGCCATAATTGGGAAAGATTGCCCTAAAATGAAGAGAGCCACTCCACCCAAGGTTACACCCTCCTCCAAAGGGGCAGCCCACATCAAATAACTGGTTAATGTAGGTTACAAAGGTCAGGCTCGCTTGCCTCAAACAGGACAGCTTGAAGGGCTAGACCATCTGTAGCACTGTCTATGGAATTGGTTGTGGGTGCACTGTGGTTCACCTCCTTCCTCTGCCCAGTCTTACTTCTGCCACTCCCTCACAGGTGTTGATTCTGAGGACAGTCCCCAGTAAACTTGTTGTGTGTAAATATTCAACTCAGAGTCTTTCCTGGGGGAACCCAACCTGAGACAGGGCTTCTTGGAGAAATGGTTGATTCCTGGTCTGAAACAGGAAATATGTCAGATAAGCCTGGAACATCTAGTGATACCAGAAAGCAAGGAAGCTATCAGAGTCCTAGGGTCACATCAAAAGGATTCAGCAGTCCATTTAGATAAGCTCTCACTGGCCAAAGATGGTCAAATATGAGCATCAATAATGATAGTAACTCAGTGGATAGGTGCTTCAATTCCTGACAGAAAGATAGAAAACCAAAGTCATTAGTCACTCTGAATGGAGGACACAAGGAACTGCCTCTTTAATTTGAAAACTTATAAAGAAAAGAATTAAGCACTTTTTCTGTCATTCTATATTTTCTGTCATTCCTATATTATCTATATCAGATAGATAGATATAGATCTATCTAGAGATGAAGGGAAGACTAAAAAAGAACATGAATGAAGAAGAGATGATAGATATAGAACATCACCATTTGCAGTCCCTGAAGAATTAATGATCTTAAGCCATCATCTCAATGGCTGATAAAATCAGAAACAGAAATACCCAGAAATCATGTACCTCCTGACACATAGTGGATAGGTACCACCACTATGTAGTGGTCTTGTGGGAAGTTTAGGAGACAGCCCTCATACCTGGCATCAGTTAGGAGTTTGGGGATTCCCCAAACCATCCTTAGTTTTGATAATTCTCTAGAAGGACTCACAGAATTCACTGAAAGCTATTGTACTAATGGTCTATTACAGCTAACAGATACAGATTAAAAGTGGCCAAGGAAAAAAGCACACAGGGCAGAGCTTAAGAAAGTTCCAAAAATGGATGTTCCAGCTGTCCTCTCCCCATAGAGTGATGGACACCATTACTTTCCCAGAATCGATATATGACAGTATGCACAGATTATTGCCAACAGGGAAGCTCACCTGAGCCTTCCTGTGCAGAGTTTTTATTTGGTTGATCGCGTATGTGACTTCTCAGTCTCCAGCCATATGAAATTGAGCTGGTTTTGTGTGACCCAAGGCCCTCAGGCAAACAAAAGCACTTTTATCAGGTATGCTATTCCAAGGGCTTAGAGACTACCTCCCAGAAACCAAAGGCCAGACTGATTTTTGAACAAGATTAAATTTTTTACTACACATCTTGCAAAACAAAACCAAACCAGAAAACGACCCACATTGAACCTGAATCTGATTAAGCCTTTAGAGACAACTAACAATTTACAGGAAATATAATGGATAGACAACATGTTAATGACACCATAGTGATGCAGTCAGCAAATCCAGTTTACGGAAACCCTATAGGACAATCAACCTGGTATCTTTAACAAAAAATTGCAAGGGAAAAAAAGATATGGAAGAGAAGCCTATAGATTAAGTAGTCTTAAAAGACACATCGCTCAATTGCAATGTGTTTTATTTGGATCCTGACTGAAATAGAGAAGCTGAAAATATTTGCAAGATAACTGGGGAAATGTGAACAGTGATTGGATATTTGATGATGTGAAGGAATTATTGGTAATTTTTGCATTTGATGATTGTGTTGTGGTCATGTTTATAGAATAAAAAGAGTCTTTATCTTTTAAAGATGCATACTGAAACGTTTATGGTGAAATGATTTGTCTGGGATTTGCCTCAAAATAACCTAGGGACAAGTTGGTAGTTGGTGGATTTTGGATGAAATGAGACTGACTATGTGTTGTAAGAAGGCAAAAAATTTGGTTTGTGTTGGTTCATGTGTTCATTTTTGCTACTTTAACAAATGTGAAATGGATCTGTAATACAGCTAGTGGGGCACAAGTGGCCTTCACTGGGTCTTGCTTTTCTGCCAAGGTGCTTGTGTACAATAGACCCTCAGTTACCCATCTCCCAGTTTTCTCTGGGCCTTTGAGAGAGCAGAGGTGGTAACTGTGGTTGAAGTTGGAACTAATATGCATAGTAGTTGAGGCTAGACAGTCATTGAAAAAGATACAGATGTGTATACAAGATAATGGGATATATTTCATTTATTCAATTTTCAAGGAAAATGTTACAGTTTTATTGAGATGAATTTAATATGGATAAACGTTATCTCATATGGTATTCTGGTAAAATCAAGCTTTAAAGTTAAAATTAAAACTTCATATTTGCCATTTAACTGTATGTTTATTTTTCTATGTCTGAATATATGCCTATAATAGAATATTACATTTATGAAGCAAACAGAGTTTATAAAGATGAAGAAGAGAAAGTTAGATATTTCAGAAGAACATTGAGCTTTGAGTATCCAGTCTGCTCGGAACGAGAAATAGCAAAAAGTCATTCTATGCCCAGCTAGCAGAGACTCCTGGTGTCCCCAAAATGTACTTACACAAGAGCCTGTTAATATTTTGTGGTTTTTTTTTTGGTTGTACACTTAAATAATTTTTTAGAAAAAGTCCACTTCTGAAAAGGCTACAGTTCCTAATACTTACTGTTATTTGCTGGTGTGTATTTTCGCTATAACTGAGACTGTAACGGTTTCTTATGTTTAGGCACCTATGATTTATGCTCCCATCTTGTCTCTTCTGACAGACTTTTATACTGACTTCTACAAAGTCAGGCCCCAAACTCTGAATAAGAAAACTGCTCAGATGTCTTGTACAACCCAACTGCCTTTGAGGTTTCCCAGACAGCTGCTGGACAACACCAAAGATTTAATTTCTCATTTTGTAGAAGGAGGGTTGCTAGTCATTAAGAGCGCTCGGTGTTCTCTGTATTGTGAGAGCTGTTTGTCAGAAGACAAACACAAAGAGCTGGCAAACCAGCCTCCCTAGAACAGTTGTATACAAGGCATACAAGTGAGATGTTATTAATATTAAAATGAACATGTTTCTGTAATTCTGTGTCTTCAGGATGGATAGAGCGTACTCATGCTCATGTGCAAAGACTGGCATGATAACTGTCCACAAAATTTACTTAGTTTTCTATCTATTTTAAAATACCTGTGTCAATTAGTTACAATAAAATACATATTTAATGGGATAAATTAAACAGCCTGGAGATCTGTGAACACCCTAGTTGTCTGTACTATGTTACTACTCTCGGAGCAATTATTGATTAAATCCTTATAAAATATGTAGGCATTATGTCTCACTTTTCTTCTTGTATACATTGTCAGTTATTATAGTACATTAATGTAAGCCCTTCAGTCCTGTCATCATTATGTGGTTTCTTTTCTCCCTTAACAATTGCCTAAACACCCCTGCTGTTAGGCTATAGGCCAGTGATGAAATCTTCTGGAAGAAACATCAGAAGAATCATGACGTCAGTGAAGGCCTGAAGTGGGTACTCTTAACTACTAATACTAAATGGAATAGACTCACAGGTACAGGCTTTCCAGTATAAGTTGACATCACCAAGCACATGGTTGAATGGTATGACTGAGGATTTCTAGGACATTTTTTTCCATCCAAAAGCAGATGACTTTGTGATAGTAGATGGCCAATTATACCAAGATTAGAAAACAAGAATTAATTACCTAGGATTGAAGGAAATTAAGATGAAAAATTTGCTTGTGGTTAATGTTCTATATTCTATTGGGCATATAAGAACACTCCTTTTCTTTCTTCCTGATTTATTACTAATTTTTGATTTAACAAGCTAACTGTACAAAGTGGGACAAAACACTCTTTATACGGTGTCTTATTGCAACTGATGTCTTAGAATTCTGAAAACAAATCTATAAAAATATCTTAGAAAATAGATTATAAGCTAATAAATCAAGAGGAAAAATCTAAGAAAAATGATTCGTTTTTTGACTTTAAACATTTTATTTTATTTTTAAAAATGAGATATAATTGACATATTTTATTAGTTTCAGATGTACAACATAATGATTTGATATTTGTATATACTGTGAAATGATCACTAAGAAAAATGATTCTGAGGAAAATAGTGTCACATTGATTGGCTTTGTCTGTAAAACTACACAGAACAATGGTAATTGTTATACAAAGTGCAGTTTGTTGCTTCCCTTTACTTTTTCATGGCCTTGTCATTATTTACATGGGTTCAAAACAAATCTGTCTTTTTCCTATTGAGATATGATTGATAAAAATTTTGTAAGAGAGACCATGCCAGAAATGTCACATACAAAAACAAATCTTATTTAATTAGGTATGATAAACTCACCATTAAGATACAAGGACTGCACTTCATATGTGGAAAAGATGCCTACAAATTCCTCCCCTACCCTAAGGCTAGAGAAATCTTAGCTTTTATAGTTAATAAAGAATGCTACTTCCTGACAACCAGGAGTGTTGGCAGGCTTGGGGATCTCAGAGAAGGAAGGACACCCCAGTTATATAGCTACTACAGGAAAACCTTGGTAGAGGGAAAATGGATGCCTTTTGTTCCTAGACTTAGAACAGACAAATGGAGGGGCCTGCCTGGTGGCATAGTGGTTAAGTTTGTGTGCTGTGCTTTGGCAGCCTCATGTTTGCAGGTTTGGATCCTGGGCGTTGCCCTAGCACCGCTCGTCAAGCCACACTGTGGCAGCATCCTACATAAAAAAAGGAAGATTGGCACAGATGTTAGCTCAGCAATAGTCTTCCTCGAGCAAAAAAGAGGAAGATTGGCAACAGATGTTAGCTCAGGGCCAATCTTCCTCACACACATACACACACACCCACACACAAAAGAAAGAAAGGACAAGTGGATAATAGCAATTCAAATACTTCTGTAACACTGATGTGATCAAAGTACAACTAGGGGCTTTATGAAGCCTCTAAGCAGAAGTTAATTCTCCAAGCATTAGTATCATATGGACTTAGTTTTTAAAAAATCATACAATAAGGAAATCACATATTAATCAACTCCACTGGTGGCTCCCATGTAAATTAAACTGGCAAAATAGAAAAAAGTCAACAAGTTAACGATATGAATCAGAAAATTGCTGAACAAACCTGTATGGTCAAGTCTATGCTTAAGGGGCAGGACCTGGCCAGAATGCAGGGCAAAGCAAGCAGTAATGGTACTTGCCCTGCTGCTATTTTGACTTAGCACATCATATATCATGGTCACAAAAAACCAAACTAAAACAAAACCACAGTCACAAAAAACCCTAAACACTTGACATTCTTTTTTTTTTTTTTTTTTTTTTTAAAGATTGGCACCTGAGCTAACAACTGTTGCCAATCTTCTGGTTTTTTCCCCTGCTTTTCCCCCTCAAAGCCCCCCAGTACATAGTTGTATATTTTTTGTTGTGGGTCCTTCTGGTTGTGGCACATGGGGCACCACCTCAGTATGGCCTGATGAGCCGTGCCATGTCCATTCCCAGGATCTGAACCAGCGAAACCCTGGGCTGCTGAAGCAGAGCGTGCGAACTTAACCACTCGGGCACGGGGCCGGCTCCTTGACATTCTTAAATAAACTAAAAAAACCAGAAACACTCTAATATTAGCCTCTAAATGAAGACCTGTGCCCTTCTTGTAAGCTGCTAACAACCTACTGCAAACAACTTTATTCCTGATTTTTGCAGTATATTGATGTCTACAGATTGACGACAACCCTTGTAATATAATAATCATATGAGGAACAAACTGTAATCTGGGCAACTTCTCATTTTTTTCTTGAAATACCTGCTGTGTTCTTTGTTTGGAGAGCTTGATTGTTCTGAAGTATGGTCTCCCTTACAAAATAGTGAAAGTAAAAATTCTTTTCTTGATGGTTTGTGTCTGAGTTCTTTCACAATTGGTAATTGTTAAAGCTGGGTGAAAGATACTTCAGATCCTTTTACTCTTCTAATTTTGTACATATTGTTAAATTTCCATAATACTAATTCATAACAATATATAGAGGCTACACACAGTATCAAAGAGATATTGTTGGTGCTTTTATGCAACGACAGAGGGCTTAGTCTAATTTTAACTAGTTTCCAAACTGGAAGGTTACTTTGAGGCTGTATTTCATTTTAAGGCGCATGCTATTTAGTAGAAATGACAAACCACCACAAAGATTGTACTGGAGTTGGCTGCCTAGAACCAAGGAAAATGATCTTTTGTGGTTGTGAAGTGGTATTTTCTGGCCTCACTAGTGAGGTTAGGTTCCTTAATGTCAAACAGCAATGAAGGGAGCCAGGGTTTCCATCTTATTTGCTTCATTCAATGTGTATGTCAAAAATAGATCCAAAAGCTATGGCAACTGAAAAAATATTTGTTTTAATCAGTGTTCGGGAAACAAATGCTGGCATTTGGCTTCAAGACTGGCTTCTTCACTATTGATATTGGCAGATCCAATTCACAATAAAGTTCTACAGCACTTGTGTTGTTTTTTAAAATCCCATATGGGCTTACTCTGTAAAACCTCTTGGCACATTTGCACATTTTTGTTTCCTGGAGGTTCCTTTGGATTCATTTGGCTCCGGTATCATGATAATTTATTATATTTTCCCTTGAAATATAGAGAGAAAGAACACACTTTTTGCATTTTTATGTTGTTTATATATTTAACAAGTATTTAGTGATCTACCGTGTACAAGGCATTGTTCTTGGCACTCTGGAAAGATATAAAAATGATTTTGATAAATATTGTGATCTCAGGGTGCTTCCAGGCCAATAAGGAAGACAAGTTATGGGCCAGGCATTGCGCTAGGTGCTTGAGATGTAGAAGTGAGCATACAAAGTTCCTGACTTCATGCCGCTCCATGTAATTAAGACAGATAAATACAGAGATTAGGCAAGTATTTCTGGAGAAAATAACCTTAAAGCTGGAGTCATAAAGGACAAGTTAGAGTTAGTCAGTCAAAGTGGAGTGGGATAGAAGTTCTTTTAAGGAGAGGGAACAGCAAACACATGTAGGAGTCCTGGGATGGAAAAGAGTCAGTGTCATTTACTTGCAGATCTAGAAACCTGATCCTTCCAGGATCTCAGAGTAGATTGGACTCACTCTGGAGATAGACACAGGAATCAATCAGGTGGTCTTATACATAGAACAGAGTAGAATTTGATAATCTGTAATGAAATAAATATCATGTAGACAGGAATGTTTCTCTCTCCTTCAGTAGACCTAAGTGAGAAGCTTATTTACGCTTACTAAGATTGCTTTGTGGGGCCAGCCTAGTGGCATAGTGGTTAAGTTCACACGCTCCATTTTGGCAGCCCAGGGTTCATGAATTCCGATGCTGTACTGGACCTACACGCTGCTCATCAAGCCGTGCTATGAAGGTGTCCCACATACAACATGGAGGAAGATCGGCATGGATGTTAGCTCAGGGAAAATCTTCCTCAAGCAAAAAGGGGAGGATTGGCAGTAGATGTTGGCTCATGGCCAATCTGCCTCACACCTCCCTCCCAAAAGTGCTTTGTAATCTTGGCATCAGAATTGGGGGTTAGTTGTGTGATTCAGAGATTCCCAGTCTGTGATTGCTGATGCATGCATCTCCCCAATATGGATGGAGCTACCACTGGGAATATTGGTTAAATTTGAGGGCCTTATCTCTTAAGTAGTATTGGATGTTACACACTGATCACCGTATTTTTTTCTGTGATTTTTTTTCACCATCTTTTCTCTTTTTTGTGCTGGCCATCCAGATGATGATTGTCATTTCTTATTTTTATATGTCCATTTGATTTCCAAGTCTTATTAATTCTGCTTCCTTAATGTCCCTTGAATCTATCTACTTCCTTTAATCCCTGCTCTCTCCATAATCTCTTGCCTTTATACTGACATAATCTCTTAAGTGGCCATATTCTCCCCTGGTTTTTTCTTCCTCCAATTTCTTCTCCACACTGTGGCCATGATAAGCTTTCTAAAGTACAAATCTGATCATGTGATGCTCCTCTTAAAACCCTTGACTGTAACCTTTGGAATTGTGTCAATAAGGGCCTTGATAGGAAGCAGAATTTACCTCCTTGTGAGGGCACAAGGAGAAGGAGTAGTTACTGGCTCACAGTGAGAGCTGCAGGAGGGGCCAAGCGGTGGACCTTTAATTTCAGAGGACGCAACTACTGCTATAGATAAGACAACAAGGCAGGAAGGGAGTGGGGAAGAAATACCATGACCTTTCCCCTCTCCTGCCCACAGATGACCCACTGCAGCTTCCCATTATCCAAATGGTATGGGAAACCTCCTGGCAAGGGAGTTGGGTGATGCAATCTGCAGTGGTCAGCTTGCAGAGCACAGCAGAAGATGGTAGAAAATGGATCTGGGCAGGGGTGGGGGTGAGACATGTCAAATGATGAATAATCAACATGGGGATTCATAAAAATAATATCTAGCTTCCTGAACGGTATTACTGAGAGGACTAAATAAGGAGATGTTCGTAAAAGCAATTTTCACAGAGGGGCTGCTCAGTGAGTTAATATTCTTTCTTCTTTATTATATCGCAGGCTTTGGTAAAGAGTAGATATTAGCTAAGTATTTGTTAAACTAGTTCTAGTGTTCTCTCCATGTCACTTTATTATTATTATTTCCTGTAAGGACAAACTCAGTGAGGTTTCTAAGCCTCTCTCTCTTACCTTCCAAAGAACTTCTTTGCTCATTAGGACTGGAGACCTGTGGTTCTTTCCCCCCTTCCCATTCTTTTTATTTTTTAAATTTTTTTAATGGAAACTTTCAGCCATACCTAAAAATAGAGAGAATAATATAATGAACCTTCACTGAGGTTCCTCCAGTGAGCCTCTCATTCAATATAAGAAATTATCAGTGGCTCACTAATCTTGTTTTCATTCATCCCGTCTACCTTTTTTTCTTGCTAGCATATTTTAAAACAAATCCCAGAAATCAGGTCATTTTATTGTATATCTCTTTAGCCAATAATGCCTTTTATTTTCTTGCCGAGGAAGATTCATCCTGAGCTAACATCTGTGCCAGTCTTCCTCTATTTTGTATGTGGGTTCCTGCCACAGCATGGCCACCAATGAGTGGTGTAGGTCCACAGTGGTAAACTGAATCTGGGCTGCCGAAGCAGAGAGCATCAAACTTATCCACTAGGCCAAGGGAACAGCCCCAATAAGGCCTTTTATCTTTTACAAAACCACTGTGCCATTATCACTTCTAATAAAAATAAAAATGAAAGGGGCTGGCCCCGTGGCCGAGTGGTTAAGTTTGCGCACTCTGCTGCAGGTGGCCCAGTGTTTCGTTGGTTTGACTCCTGGGCGCGGACATGGCACTGCTCATCAAACCACGCTGAGGCAGCGTCCCACATGCCACAACTAGAGGGATCCACAACAAAGAATATACAACTATGTACTGGGGGGCTTTGGGGAGAAAAAGGAAAAAAATTGAAATCTTTAAAAAAAAATAATAAAATAAAATAAAAAAGGATAAATCTTTAATTTTATCTAATTCTCAGTCTATGTTCAAATTTTTCCAGTTGTCTCAACGTGTCTTTTCTGGTTGGTTTGTTCGTATCAGCAACCAAACAAGGTCCCCACATCTGTAATTCCTTTTAGTTAAAATTCCAATCTTACTTGGTGGTGTCTTCCCTGGAGGCAAGTTGTGGCAATGACCTGGGTGTGGGGCATTTTGGACCAGCCTCTAAGGTAGTATTCCCTCCTACATTCTTTATCATACACACAAAAAAGGCAGTCTCAAATCCCCCTAACTGCTGTCAGCCCTCCAGCCCACCCAATGGGGCCGGGTCTCTTCTTTGAGCCCCAGGAGGGGATGATTTGGGGTGAATTGTCTGCCAAGTATGGTAACTTGTAGTGCTTCCTATTCTAGCTAAATTTATTCAAGACTGTTTTATTCATTGCCTTGTGGAGGAGGGCTGGGGATGAAATGGTCAGGATGTATGTGGCATAGGGTGTGGGTTTTAGGAGCAGTTCCTTAGCCTTAATCCTACCTAACTGACCTCAGTCTTTAACAAAATGAGCTATTAGAGATTCTAGACACTAACAAAGAAAAAGAAACAAACTACCACCAAAGTTCTTTGCCTTCTTTCCTTTCCTAGCTTCTATAGGGTAAAAGGAAAATGGCTGAAATTCAAGCACTGGGATAAAGATGTTACAGGTTATTAAATCCAGTCTTCCAACCAGCAGAAGGCCCCTCTGGTAATAAGAGCTAACACCGTTACAGCATGTGGTTGATCACGGAGCTCCAAATTTTACCTCCTCTGTTACTGAACCTCTTTTTTTTTTTTTTTAAAGATTTTATTTTTTCCTTTTTCTCCCCAACCTCCTGGTACATAGTTGTATATTCTTTGTTGTGGGTCCTTCTAGTTGTGGCGTGTGGGACGCTGCCTCAGTGTGGTTTGATGAGCAGTGCCATGTCCATGCCCAGGATTTGAACCAACGAAACACTGGGCCACCTGCAGTGGAGCACGCAAACTTAACCACTCGGCCACGGGGCCAGCCCCATGTTACTGAACCTCTTAATCTCAAATTCGTGTGCCTAATGCACAGTAAACCAGCCGAACACTGAGACATCGGTGCTTGGAGATGGAGAAAGATCTATTTTCATTGGCCAAGACAAGAAGGTGGGAGCATGGGTTCTCTCAAATCTGCTTTAACAAGAGAAGAAAACAAGGGGTTTTATAGAGCTAAGGAGTGTGGCAAGAGTTTCAGAGAAACAAAGGGGTAATCTCTGTTTCTTTCACTCCCCTTATGCCGCTGGGCAATCTTACTTCTGGGTATCAAATGCAGCTCTGGGGGCTGGTTATCTAGTGACCCTTGAAGGCATTCTCTTTCTTGTGTAAAACAAACTCATAGATCCTTGAGACCCTTGAGTTACCCCTCAGGTTAAACAGGAAAACAGTAAATTGATAAGATTAACTTCTTTACATAACAAGGTCAAAAGGTAATCTTATTGAATATTTCTAGTACCCCACAGGTACCTGGCTTCACCTCTCAGGGGTCTTGTGAACTCTTGTGTGAACTGTGAACCTCGTCAGGGAATGAAGACTTCATAATTCTCATTGTTGGCAGGTAGCCTCCTGTATTTCATTGAAATCCTCCTCCCTCTGTTGGGAAGTTTGCCCTGTGTTGCTCCACAGAATGTCATGATTTTGGGGAGACAGGGGATGTAAATCCATGATAGCTAGAAAATGCACTTTAATTTACAGTAGAAACAGTCTTGTTGCCTGAGTACAATTAGATTAAAAGTGTACAGGACTAATAACAGCTAATATTAACTAGTACTTATCACATGCTGTACGTTTCTCAGGGCTGCTGTAACAAAGTCCTACACACTGGATGGCCTAAACGACAGAAGTGTATTGTCTCACAGTTCTAGAGGCTAGAAGTCTGAGATTGAGGTGTTGGCAGGGTTGATTCCTTCTGAGGACTGTGAAGAAGAATCTGGTTCAGGCCTCTTGTGTACTTTCTGGTGGTTTGCTAGCTATCTTTGGCATCGTTGGCTTACAGAAGCATCACCTCAATCTCTGCCATCATCCTCACAAGATATTTTCTCTGTGTGCATGTCTCTACATTCTAATTTTCTTCTTTTTATAGAGACATCAGTCATATTGGACTAGGGTTCACCTGAGTAACTTCATTTTTGTTGTTGGGGAGGAAGAACTTCTCCTCTACCCTTTTAAGTTCTTCTGGTCTAAGAATTAAATTGATGAAACACACTAATAGAAGAAGAACTAACAGAAATTTAGTGACATGTATACCTCCTATATAAGTGGGAGAGACCCAGGAAAACTGAGTAACTCACCAAAATGGCCAAAACCATTACCTTAAATACCACCCTCGGCTAAAGACAAAAGGATATGTTGGGGGTAGGGAGAGTCAGTTATGGGAGGTCACACAGAAAAACACAGTAAACAACGGTAAAGTTGTTATACAGATTTAAGTCATTGCCATCTCCATTGATAAGTGTTTCTAGAGATTGAGTCATTTCTCTCTTCCTGGTACAGCGAGGGAGACACCCTTACAAATGGAGATTTTCCTTACAAATTTTACAAAGGATAACTTCTACTTAGTTTTCAGAGCTTCTCCCATTTCTGCTGTTTCTTAAAAATAATCAGTCTAAAATAATCCTTGCACCAAAGAGACATATTTTGGGGTGGCAAATTCTGTCCCCCTAGAGTCCTGCCTTTGAAACTTCCCCAAGAAGTTTCACAATCCAGAAGCTAATTTGATAGTTTCATCCATCTCATTGAACCAGTCACTCAGTCCGGTGAATAGGTCAGTTCAGTTAGACAGTTGTGTCTCATTTCAGGAAACGGTGATGTTGCTGGGTTCCCAGAGTTAGGCCTGTATTGCATGAGAAATCAGATATTTAATAAGAGGCATTTCTATGGGAACAAACCAAAAAACCCACAAAGGTTAATGATTGGAGCAGACTATAAACCAGTTTCTGAGCCCAGAGGGCAGCCAGTCAAGAAGACTTTTAGACGTCTGTCTTGAAGCATCTTTGCAGTTTGAAGTGTTTCTGATGATGTTGTCCAATATTCAGATAAACTTTCTGAGTGGCCTACATAGCAACAGGCGTGAAGAAGATTGTTTAAATATGAGCTGTTATGGTGATTTCTCTGAAGTTAATATATCAAGTCATTCATCTTCAGTTTGCAGGGCTCTGGGGAAAAAGGCAACTTTATTTCTTAATGATTCCAAGTCAAAAGAAAGGGAGAAAATTGGAAATGTTACTTTGGAGGTTTGTGACTAGAAAAATTCAGGATCCAGTCCAGTTTGCAGGTTAAAAAAAAAAAAGGACAATGTATAGCACTAGAATCTGATATCTGCAAGTGAAACATAATTTTTCTCTCTAAAAATCACCCTCATTTCTACCAAAGATAGCCAAATTAAGACTAATTTGTTTTCAGAATAAGTCTAGTCTCATTAAACTTGGCCTGCTTATTTATACAAGTGCAGTAAGAATAGTGGTTAACCATACAGAATCTTTTAAATCTACTTTGCTGCAACTTTTGATAAGGAATCTCAGGTTAAACTTTTAAAGACCTCTCAAAGCCAGGAAAGCCAAGCCAAGGACATGCCATCAAACTTTGCCTGCAATACCTATAAATTTGGGTGAATTCCTCGCTTCTTCAGGTCCCCAAAATATCTTGGAGTTCCTAGGCCTACCAGAAAAGTGACTTTCCTTACTCACCTGGTTAGGCTGTTGGGAACCTGTAAGCAAGATATCGACTGTTCTTCCAAGGGGATTTTATTGGCTCCATATAATCAATCTTAGTTCCTTAAAGCTGTTTGGTTATATCCAAGTCTGTGCATGTCTCTCTCAAATATGACATTCCAGTCAAAGCCTTGATAGTACAACCAGTTTCCAATTGTGTCTTGTTACAAGGAGAACAGATCCTTATTTAACTTATGCAAATAACTATATTGCCATGAAAATATAAGAATATTAACTGAGAGTTTCTGAATTCTGGAGGGGTTAGGTAGGGAGAAAAAGACAAATGTTTCAATTCTGCTTACAAAAGTATAATTTATCAAATTTGTGTAAGTCATAATTAGCTATAGAGGAAAGGTTTCCTTATATCAGGAAAACAAAAAATTAAAGAACCAGTTATATTTCAAACAGAAGTTGTAAAAAGTATAATAACCTTCATTAGTTTAGTTAGTCCAACGTGATTAATTCTTGTTGATCTTGGTCTTTTGTTAGCAGTTGTATGAAGCCATCAGTTTCTCTGTTAGAGTTCTGCAAATTCTTACCCACGTCAGTGGTGTGGTCGAAAGTTTATCAGAAGTGTCAGAATCCTTTTCATGAATCACTCTGAAGATTAAACATATTTGCAGAAGTGTCAGAGTAAAACAATAACTCTTTGTAAATGACAAAGACTTAAAAATGCCCATGGTTAAAGGTTAGATGGGAGTTTATTATAATGCAGTAAGGAAATTTTATTATTTCTGTGACACACAACACCTAAGATAATAACTAGAATTATGACTGATAATCTTATACCAGGACATATCAGAATTTTAGAACTTTTATAAACTTCCAGAACATTTTTATTAATAGCATTCACCCATGCAATGTAACCTAAGAAGGTTTATCATTGTTTATTTTACAATGCTTCCCACATGATTTTAGCATATCAAATAAGCCTAATTAGTTTAACAATTCCCTTTTTATAAGGAGAGGGAACAAATCTTTTGAAATGTTCCAGAGGCCCTCTGGAGCATTTCAAAGTTAGTTGAGGTAAAAAAGACTTCATCTAGAATTTTATTTGAAAACGTTGTCAAAAATATCAGAGGGGTTTTATAAGCACATGGACAAAGAAAATAGTTCAGTGGTTACCAGGGGGAAGGGGGTAGGGGCTGGGCACAGGGGGTGGAAGGGAACACCTATGTCATGACAGACAAGAAATAATGTACAACTGAAATTTCACAGTGATGTAAACTATTATGAACTCAAATAAAAAAATCAAAGGGGTTTTAAAACACTTGGTCAGATAGGATCATAGGTCACTGAGAAACAATGCTTAGTAATCCATGTAACTAAAGTGACAATTAAAGATGTTAAAGGAAAATACGGAAAGTTAAATAGTTGTAAATAAACCTTAGCTCTTTTACTATAAAAGACTTAGCTTTTGAAGACAGAAAATTATTTTGACAAAACAAGAATTCTTAGTTTTCTAGGTAGATTATTTTAAAAGGTAAAGAAAAGCCTTTTACAATATCTTATCAAGAGTAGACCAATAGTCCAAGAACACTTTCTTCTTTAACAGAGAGAAAACCAAATTCTAATTTTGCACCAACTTACTTTTAACATTAAAATTCATTCATTCCAATCTTAGCTAGTCCTGATTATGAGTAAAATTTCTTTCCAAAGATTCCTTCTCCATAAACCTTCTACAACTTTCTTTTTTACATCTAGATTTTGTCCTTTCCTCCTTCTCATAACCAGTTTTTACTTTGGGACAATATACTTTCTTTTTCCTTAACAAATACGTATCTTCATTTCTCATACCTCTTTTTTACCTAAAAACACACCCTACTTTTCTTATATAGAGCTATTTCTCGTATTATTTCTAGTAGTTTTAACTAAATATTAACTAGAATTTTCAACCCTCAGAAACCTCAATTTCTAGTAAAAACTAAGAAGTAAGCAGTTGTGAACTGTCTGCCACATTAGTATTCTTTAGATTGTCAAATTTGTGAATACATCTCATAGTTTCTAGAGACATATGCTTCCTTAGTACAATTTTTAAATATGGCACAGACATGTTTACTGACAGACCCAAACATCTTTAGTTTCTCTGCAATAAAAAGCCAAAAGTAAATAGATCTATGTTTAGTAATTAATGTTTCATTGTTTTATCTTATTTGGAAATGATCTAGATATTCAATAAATTTCTATCATTTAATTTAACTTAGCAAAACTTTAAGTTACTAAAAAGACTTGGGAAACTTATTTAAGTAGACATATCATGGAAACAATCATTGTTAAAAAGTTCACCTAAAATATCCTTATTTTTTTTGTTTGCCTAATTTCCACATACCTTCTTTGAAGTTCCTTCTGATGAGAAATTTCTCTCTAAGGTATGTATTTCAAAGAATGGGTTTTAGGTCCTAGAGAAAATGGGGGTAGAAAATCTACATAACAAAGGCACAGAGAATACCCAAATTTTTTCCAAGGTGGAGTTTTTGGGGCATATTTGCCTATTATCAGAGGTCTAGGGTAATTTCTATTTAACTTTTTCCAGTAAATACAGACAATTCTGTTTCCAATGTACTGATCTTTTATAATGTCTATAAGCATTTTGAGATGAACAGGAGAGGTTTGGGGATTGGTGAAGATAGGGGAGCTTTTGAATTGTTTCTAGAGCCACATTTTTGCTTTTGTAGAGATTTGCAAGGCAAAGATAGTTGTTTTCAATTTCTCAAAGAATTGAGTTGTAGCCTGAATATTAAGAGGCTGACCTGTCCATCCAACTAAACTTGCTTCTTCATTTCAGGGAGATTGCCAACTAAGATGGAAATCAAAAGATTTCTATATTCTAGAACTTCAGGACAATTATTTAGACTGTGAACTCTCTATGAAATTTTTCAATTTAGAAGTTTTTCCAATGTAAAAGGTCCATCACCTGGCCAGTGATAAGTAGGATCTTTTAATTTCAATAGTGACTCAAACCAATAAGACTTTTTATGACTTACCCAAGGATGCAAGGGGTGTCCCACAAGAGAGTGCCAAGGATGATGTCCTCGCAAGATCCAAAAAGTTTATTCCAGAGGACAGTCTTAAGGAAATAAAAGATCTTTGTTGCCACAGGTGGTAAGAATGGTATAGCGAAAGTGGTGTCCCTGGTCTCCTGCATAAATGTGAGACACCTCCAGTCACAAACCTACTAATCTGTGACACCAGCTACTGGAATGGGGCTTTTCAGGCACTAATGAAGCAATGAAGTTGAGATGACAAAGGCCTCTTATGGACTGAGATCCCTTATGACAAACTCCCCTGAGAGCTGGCACAGCTGGAAGAAGAGAGTGCTGCTTGTGATTTTGTGTCTCAGAACCCCGGTCTATCTAACTGGCCACCAAGGTACACCTTGCTTAGTGCACATTCTGGATGGCGGAGACCAGAGCGTGTTCTCACTTGTCATGAAGCCAAGCTCTCAGGACACAGAACAGGATGAAAGGGCAAATAACACAACAGACAGAGACAAAGAAAAGTAGTGACCATCTCTGGGAGGAAAAGGATCAATAAAACGAAGATTACCCCACCAAATAACCAGAGTAACTATGCCCAAGGAATAAGTTCCACAAATATTTTGTCCTACTAATCTAAATTTAGAAAGAGAGAAAAAGTTCTCTCACTACTCTCACTTCCACTGAACCCCACAGACAAAGATTTTGGGAGACTGACATGGTAAGAAATCTCACCTTCTGCTGGCTTTTGTCACCTGTTCCAGAATCTCTCAGTTGCAGCAGACTTGGTGGGGGAGCAGAGTTCCAACCAGCAAATTTGATCCTGCCAACTACGTGAACTGTCAGGGAGGAAAAGTTTCTCCTCTGCTTTAAAGATCCTTCTGGTTGGTCTAAGAATTAAATTGACCTGAGACAGATTAACAGGAGAAAAATGAACAGAAGTTTAGCAACATGTATACTTCCTGTATGCATGGGTGGGACCCAGGAAAACTGAGTAACTTGCCAGAATGGCTGAAGCCACTACCTTAAATACCATCTCCAGGCAAAGACAAAAGGATATGTTGTGGGTAGGGGGAGTCAGTTATGAAAGCTTACCCAGAAAAGCACAGTAAACAAGAGTAAGATTGTTAGCCAGATTTAAGTCATTGCCTTCACCATTGATAAGAATTTCTAGAGACTGAGACATCTACCTCTTCCTGGTACAGCGAGAGAGACACCCTTACAAAAGGAGATTTTCCTTATAAATTTTACAAAGGGTAACTTCTCCTTGGTTTTCAGAGTGTCTCCCATGTCCAGTGTTTCTTAAAAATAACTTGTCTAAAATAATCCTTATGCCAAAGAGACATATTTTGGGGTGACAAATTCTATTCCTCTACAATGTTAATAATTACATCTTCAATGACTGTATCTCCAAATAAGGTCACATTTTGAGGTACTGGGAGTTAGGGCTTCAACATACGAATTTTGTGGGATCCAGGTCAACACATAACATGTGCCAACGCTTTGCGTATATTTTGTGATTTTATTCTCACAACAACACTTTTATGTAGGTAATGTTACCCTAATTTTAGAGATGAGGAAACTGAGGCTTAAATAATTTGTTAGTTTGTCCAAGATTGTACAGCCAGTAAATGGCAGGAACAGGATTTAGAACCTGGACACTCTGATTCCAGAACCCGGGATTTTGACTACTTCATTGTACTGTCTTATTTCTCCTTGTATCATTTTTACTCCCCCTTCCCTTATAGTTGCAGGAAGTTTCTTGCCATAAACTAATGAACATCACAGTCATGCACTGCATAACAATGTTCAGTCAATGACAGAAGACATATACAATAGTGGTCTCATAATATTATAATGGAGCTCAAAAATTCCTATTGCCTGGTGACATTGTAGCTATCATAACATTGTAGCACAATATATTACTCATGTGTTTGTAGTGATGCCAGTGTAAATAAACCTACTGCGCTGTGAGTCATATAAAAGTATAGCACATACAATTATGTAGAGTACATAATACTAAATAATGATAATAAACGACTGTGTTACTGGTTTTTGTATTTACTATACTGTACTTTTTATTGTTATTTTAGAGTGCACTCTTTCTACTTATGAAAAAACCAGTGTGTTGTAAAACAGTCTACTGTGTTACACCGGCAGCAGCCTCATACATCTCATGTATACCATGGCTCTTGATTTCATCATCTTCTCTTGTGGTTGATATAATCTCATGCTGTTTTGTTCATCATGGCCCTGAAACATGCAAAATCCACTGCTAATGTTGCCCGTATGAGGCCACATCAAATGATTGACTGGGAAACAAAATTAAAATTGATTAAGAACTATGAAAGTGGAAAACCAGTGATGGTTATTGCTCACCAGTCAGATATGTCACATTCTACCATAGCTATGATCTTAAAGAACAAGAACAAAGTGGTGAAAGCTGCTAAAGGATTGAAGGTAATGAGATGAACAAAAATTCCAGAGAGGCCTATATCAGACATGGAGAACCTTTCTAATGACCTGGTTTGAAGACCAGACATAGAAGCATATTCCTCTCAGCCCTGTGACAATTGTGATCCAAGCAAAAAGTTTGTTCACAGTGCTGAAAGAAAAGGCTGGACCTGACCACGATGTTGAATTACTGCTATCTCTGGGTGGTTTAAGTGATTGAAAAATCATTATTCATGACATAATGTGAAAGTGAGTGGTGAGTCTGCAAGTGCTGATGTGAAGGAAGCTGAAGAATTTGTGAAAACCCTAGATAAGTTGATTGTGGAGGAAAATTACTTTCCAGAGCAAACATCATGTGGATGAAACCTCCATGTTCTGGAAATGGACTTTCATCTATAAGGTGAAAGGACTTTCATCCACAAGGAGGCCAAGTCAATGCCAGGTTCTAAGGCTTTTAAGGACAGGGGCAATGTTGCAGGCTACAAGTTGAAACCTTTTGTGACCTGGCATAGTGAGAACCCCAGGGCCTTCAAGCATATCAGTAAGCACACACTGCCAGTGTACTACAGGAGTAAAAAGAAGTCATGGATGACCCAGCTCCATTTCCAGGATGCCCTCCTGAATTGCTATGCCAGCAAAATGGCGAAGTACTGTTTGGAGAATAACATACATTTAAAGATGTTGCTTATTGTTGATAATGCTCCCCGACATCCTTCTTTTATTGGTGATCTTCATCCCAATGTCAAACAGTGCTTCTCCCTCCAAACACCACCTCTTTGATCCAAAAGTGAACAAACACTGCGGATCAAAACAGTGGATCAAGGAGCTATAGCAGCTTTTAAGGCCTACTGCCTGAGGAGGACCTTTGCCCAGGCTCTTGCTGCAACTGAGGAAGACACCGATGCAATTCTGGAAGGATTACAACATCTATGACTGCATCAAGGACCTTGCTTGGGCTTGGGGTGATGTCACCAAGGAGTATATGAATGGCATCTGGAAGAAGACACTTAAGAGGTTCGTCTGTGACTTCAGAGGATTTGCCAAGGATGAGGAGGTTGCAAAAATTAACAAGGCTGTGGTTGAGATGGTGAACAACTTTAACGTGGGTGTGGATGAGGATGACATTAGGGAGCAAGTAGAGCTGGTTCCTGAGCTATTGACTAACCAGGAATTGTTGGAACTGGAACAGGAATGCATAGCTGAAGAAGAGGCAAGACAAGAGGAAACTTCAGGAGAAGAAAAAGGAGAAGAACCCTCAAGAAAATTCGCAGTGAAGGGTTTAGCAGAAGCTTTTGCAGAGCTCAACAAGCTCCTGAAAAAGTTTGAAAACATGGATTCCAACACTGAAAGGTTTTCATTAATAGGGAGGAATGTTCATGGTGCATTATCTGCTTACAGGCAAATCTATGACGAAAAAAGGACACAAACCAAACAAACCATGATAGTCATTTTTCTGAAAAGAGTGACACCTCCTCAAGAAGAGCCTCAGGCAGGTCCTTCAGGACGTAATCCAGAAGAGGACACCGTTATCACAGGAGATAGCTGCTCCATGTGTGTTATTGTCCCTGAGGACCTTCCAGTGGGACAAGATGTGGAGTTGGAAGACAGTGATATTGATGATCCTGACTCTGGACAGACCTATGCTAATGTGTGTGTTTGTGTTGTAGCTTTTAACAAAAAAGTTTAAAAAGTAAAAAAAAAAATTTTTTTAAATAGAAAAAAGCTTATAGAATAAGGATATAAAGGAAGAAAATATTTTTTGTATAGCTATGCAATGTGTTTGTGTTTTAAGCTATGTTATTACAAAACTGAAAGTTAAAAAATTAGAAAGTTTATAAGGTAAAAAGGTTACATTAAGTTAAGCTTAGTTTATTATTGAGGAAAGAAGCATATCTTTTTACAAATTTAGTGTAGCTTAAGGCTGCGGTGTTTGTAAAGTCTACAGTAATGTCCTGGTTCTTCATATTCACTCACCACTCACTCACTGACTCACCCAGAGCACCTGCCAGTCCTGCAAGCTCCATTCATGGTAAGTGCCCTATATAGGTGGACCATTTTTTTCTCCTTTATACTGTATTTTTAATGTACCTTTTCTATGTTTATATATGTTTAGATACACAAATCCCATTGCATTACAATTACCTACAGTATTCGGAGAGTAACATGTTATATAGGTTTGTAGCCTAGAAGCAATGGGCTATGCCATATAGCTTAGGTGTGTATTAGGCTATATCATCTAGGTTTGTGTAAGTACACTCTCTGATGTTTGCACAGTGGTGAAATCGCCTAATGATGCATTTCTCAGAAAGTAGCCCCGATGTTAAGTGAGGCATGACAGTAGTAGTAAGTAAAATTTCTGATACTCTAACACTGCCACCTGGCGGTGAAAGCAATTAAAGCATTTTCCAACTCCCTAACAAAAGTTGCCTTACCGGAAATGCTCAGTGGTCTTTTCCCCTGATTAATAACACCAATACAGTCAAGCAGTTATGAATTCTGCTTGATCCTGCTTTAAACCAAATACAAGGCATATGAGAAAATGTAAGAACAGAACAGCACAAACTTTGAGCCCCTGAAGGGATCTAAATTTTGCTGATTAAAATACATAACCCATCATAGAAGACTCTGGAGTATCTATTCTGTGATAATATATATTTGATAACTTTATACTTTGAAACATATACCTGGGCTTATTCTATTTTGAAAAACAGGTTTCCCCTGATGCCCTTGCTCTGATGATTCATTCTAGATACTATTATTTTTTTGCTGTTCAAATTAGGATTCAAAAATAACTTAAGATTAGTTAGCAGTTACTAACCATGTACTGCTCTTGGCAAGAAAAAAAGAGGGGCTGTACAGAGGAATTGGCTTTGTTGCTTTTCCATCTCACGTAATTTCCTAGGCCTTCATTGGGCACCTGTCTCTACCATTTGCTATCCACCATTAGGAATGTCTTACTATAAGTTCAGAAGTAACATGGGCATGACGTGCTCAGCAATAAGCTAGAAAAAAATTATATCGAAAGCAAATAATTTTAGAGCTGGACGACACCTTAGTGCTTGTCTAGTCTAGATCACACCTTCTGTTTGTGTTTTCCAGGGGGATGATGGGAAATCTTGGAAGAAAGGAATTGCTCAATTGGTTTTTAGTGGATGGTGGTCCGAATCGGAAAGTACTCATCATGGGTCCCTGTAGCCTGTAAGGACAAGGCCAAGATGGGTGTGGGTCTGAGCCTGATCCTGAGCCTGGGGCTAGAGTGCTGATTGACAGCTGTAACAATGATTCATTTGCATCTTGGATCCGCAGCTCTCAAATGCTCTCAACCACAACATCATGACAAACTGGTGTGCCCAGCTGAGATGCAAGCCATACTGCAAGTAAGACGTTACTGATAATTATAGTCCCACCATTTGCAAATGCTTCCCTTTAAACAGTTTCAAACTAGGAGAAAAGTTGCAGGTTCAGTACAAAGATCTTTCCCCCCAGAACCATCTGAGAATAAGTTGCCAGCCTGATGTTCCATCATCCGTTAATATTTCATTGTATTTTTCCTACCAACAAGGATGTTCCCTTAGATAACCTCATACAGCCATCACAATCAGGAAATTAACACCGATCCATTACTACTATCTAGTCCTCAGAATCCATCCAAGTTTGGCCAGATGTTCCAATAATTTCCTAACTAGCAAAAGGATTTCATTCAGAATCAAGCACTGCCTTTATTTGTCGTCTCTCTTTTGTCTCTGTCACTCTAGAGCAGTTCCTCAGTTTTTCTTTGACTTTCATTACCTTGAGACTTTCAAAGTTTGGAGTTATTTTACTTATTTAATTTTTTTTGAGGAAGATTAGCCCTGAGCTAACATCTGCTGCCAATCCTCCTCTTTTTGCTGAGGAAGACTGGCCCTGAGCTAGCATCCGTGCCCATCTTCCTCTACTTTTTTTTTTTTAAAGATTTTATTTTTTCCTTTTTCTCCCCAAAGCCCCCCGGTACATAGTTGTGTATTCTTCGTTGTGGGTTCTTCTAGTTGTGGCATGTGGGACGCTGCCTCAGCGTGGTCTGATGAGCAGTGCCATGTCCGCGCCCAGGATTCGAACTAACGAAACACTGGGCCGCCTGCAGCGGAGCGCGCGAACTTAACCACTCAGCCACGGGGCCAGCCCCATTCCTCTACTTTTTTTATATGTGGGACGCCTACCACAGCATGGCTTGTCAAGCGGTGCCGTGTTTGCACCCGGGATCCGAACCGGTGAACCCCAGACTGCTGAAGCGGAACGTCTGCACTTAACCACTGCGCCACCGGGACGGCCCCAAAGTTTGGAGTTATTTTATAGAATGTCCATCAATTTGTTTTTGTATGATGCTTCCTCATGATTAGATTCAGATTACGCATCTTTGCCAGAAATATCATAGATATGATGCTGTGTTCGTCTCATTGTGACCCATTAGGTGGTATATAATTTCAATTTGTCCCATTATTGACAATCTTCACATCGATCATTTGATTAAGGTAGTGTCTCCCTGTGGTGTTGCCTTTGTAATTAGTGAGCATTTTGTCGGGGAGACACTTTGAAACTATGTAAATATTCTGTACCTCATCAAAATTTCTGTTTATTAATTTATTATTTTTATACCAGTGTGAACTCATGGTTTTCTATTTATCTAATGAGTTATAATGTATCACTATAATAATTTATTTTGATGCTCAAATTATCTCACATTTTGCCAATGTGGGCCACTATAAGCTAGCTCTATGAGCTAGTCTATTGACATATCCTCATCATTCTTGAATATCTCCTTGCTTTCTGGCACAAAAAATTTTCCAAGTTAATCTAGTATTTTCCCTGTTCTGGTCATGAAATCAGCCATTTTTTTCAAAGAGCCCTGGTTTATTATATTAAATAAGCCCTAGAGAATGTTATTTAGAAGCCAAGAGCTGAGTGCCAGCTAGAGGACATATGTATGTATGTACATACACATATATGTGTATAGATACTCTGTATTGAAAACCATGAGGTCACACCAATATTTCTAATTTTAATCTAATACCACAGTACTCTCTATTTTCATATCTGCAGCTCTCTTCTCTGATAGCAAGAAACCTGACTCTTCGTATCCTCAGTATGCTTGCTTCCTTTATCAATCCCCCTGTTGGCAACCAATCTCCCATTATCACTTCTGCCCCCTGTCCTGCGAGGACGGCCTGCCCACCTACTCAGGCCACACCTGAGCCGGGTCTCTCCTCTGCATGGCCACCTTCCTCACCCTGCTGGGGCCTGATACCCCATTCTGAGCTACCGAGTACCCCCCGCCCACCTCCCCGGACATGGATGCCTACTGTCCTCTGACTTACCTAATGGCTTTAGGACTGACGTGTTCAGGGACAGAAAGGAAGGAAAGGGAAGGGAAAGAGGAGGGAGAATAGAAAGAGCTGCACACAATTAAAAATATCAAATTATAGCAAATTCTCTTTTACTTGCTTATGTTCTGATGTTTTTTTCTTTCCCCACTAGAATGTAAGCTTCATGAGATGGAGCCCGTGTCTGTGTTATTTACCATTGTATGTTTAACACTTAGCACATTTTCTGACACAGAGTAGGTGTGTTTAAAACTTTCTGAATAAACGAATGAAATGAGAAAAAAAGATCTTTATAGCTACCATGCTGGGGAAAGGTACATAACCTACAGCCCAACTTATCCGAGCCTTACCCTGAAATCTGGCACAGTGTGTGGCGCATAGTAGGTATTCAGGAAGCTCTTTTTAAGTGGATAGACCCAAGGAATTATCTGATACTTACGTTTCATCTGTTATGTGTATCATAGTGGGGAAAAAAAGCTGGGAACTATGGTTTTAAATGCTGAAACAAGCTAAATTTTCAAATGATACCAGGATGAATAAGCTCAATGTTCAATTTGAACGTAATATTTAACACTTCACAAGTGTTTGTTAAATTAGGGAAGTGCAATTATTAGAGATAGAAATGGAGTAGGAGAAATTCAAGCTAGTACATCTGAGGAGGAGAAAAGAAGTTGAAGAATTGAAATACAGGGTAAGACTGCTGCTGTGCAAACACAGAGGGAAGAGCTCCATGGGCCCCAGTAGAGATAACACACTGCTGACAAAGGGAAGAAGCTGAGGTCTTCACTCTGGTTATAACCTTAAGAATGGGTCCTCATTTCAAGTTTTAGTGACGTATTGACAACAAGTTGTTCACACAATTCACCAGCTTCCGTTTACTTGTTGCTAGACTTCCTTCTTCGTGGGCAAGGAGTGCATTTCTGACTAAAATAACTCAATTACCCCCCCACCCGGGTGGAGCGTGAAAACAGGTCCTCCAAACTTTTCAGCTGAAATATTTAGGCTCTTTTACATCAGTCAGAAAGATGAATTGTTCATCCATTCAACAAATACTGCTTGCCTACTCTGTGCAAGGTGCTGTCTTGGGTGCAGGAGGTATGGTGCCGACAGGGCTGATAGGATCCCTTCCCTCCTGGGGCTTGCAGCCTAACAGGGGCCGGAGCAGAGGGACACAGGGCAGGATATAGGACACATCATAGAGCCAGGACGTCTGAAGCAAAATGGGGACTTCCAGGTTTTGGAGCAAGGAATCAGTCCTTCAGACCGCGCAGTCACTGCTTTTGCTTGAAATGTTCTAACTCCACAAAACGCGCTTCCCTGAAGCAGGCAAAAATGATGTTTCTGTTATGGACCCTGTTCTCTGCCCCAGGAGAGCAGGTACCTGGGCAGAGATTACAATCGGCTGCGTCTGATATGGCTCTGACCCAGACTACTTCACTGTGTCTCGTTTGGGGCTCTATATGTGAGGCAAAGTTACAAACTATTAAAAATAAGATATATGGGGAAAGGTGAAAATAATGACATAGAGGGAGGTTGCTGGTGATTTAAATAATGGCCTTCAGACCTTCAAAGTGTAAACCACTGATGTTAGGCCAAGAAAATTTTCTTAGGATTTGAGCCCAAAAGTATTTGAAAGAGTCAGGTCCCTAAAACAAAAAGGAAGAATCATTATCATTATCAGTAATATTATGCCGATGCTTGAGTAAAACAAACACACAAACACAACAACGTGCAGTATCAGGGCTGGGAACACAAACAAGCCTAGAAGCAGAGACCCAAATTCCAGTTTTAGTTTCTAAAGTATTTGCAAGTTGGATATTTCCAAGTTTGGATGTCAGGAGAAAGAAAAAAAAGTCCCCCGAGGCCACATGTAGAGGAAGGGCTGTAGACACAGACTGACTAACATTCTGCTTCCTGCTTTTTATTTGATTTGACTCTTTAAAAAAAACAGAGAGAAGAATTGCTGATATGCAGGCCACCCCGATGCTAGCGTACGTGGGCTTTGAAAAGCTTCTATAATTTCTGTCTCTTTGTGATTATGTGTGTTGATGTATAGAGCAAGAAAAACAGAACCGAGAGATGGGTTTCCCAAGTCCCACAGCCACAACCTTAACCCTGACCATGAAAGCATTGTCCCTTGAAAGTCAGATATAACCAATCAATTGACATTTATTTTCTATTATGTGCCAGACCCTGGGCAAGGGGCTTTCTCATAAGGCTGAGCTGGGTGAAAGGCTAGGATAAGGGATATAACCAAAACTTGGGGATCCAACAGGAGCTGATGGGGATCCAACAGGAGCTCTTGGGGGTCACATGCTCACTCCCCGGCACTAGATCTGAGCATTCTCATAGACCTTCTGAGTGTTTTCCTTATAGAAAATAGGAGAATTTTGCTTCTCTTTTCTTTCCCATTCTTGTCAGTTCAAGTGTTTTTCGCACATCCTAGTAACCATATATTTCATTTTCCACCCATCCAGACTCCTTGCTCCTGCCCGTTCGGTCCGGGGAGAACTCATAAATGTCATTGGTCACGAAGCCACTCTCCATGCTTGCCAGAGTAACGAATCCACTTTCGGATGGGTTCACAGCCATGTTGTCATAGTCACAAGACATCTCCTCGGGAGTGGCTTCTCCGGAACGCACTCGGAATGAAATGTTCTTCAGGTCTGGCCGGGTCTCTGCTAAATCAGCTTCACTTTGTTTTTGGATGATGTTATAAACCTCTAGGTCCGGGCTGTGCCCTGGGTGCGGAGAGGGCCAAATTGTTTGCTGCTCCTTTGTGCTGGGGCCTGGCTGCTCCCGCTTCCTAGGAGGAAAGGAGACCAGGGACGAGTACTTTAGACAAAGTGATTGAGAACATCCCTGTGCCTCCTGCTCAGGCAGGAGGAGGTCATCCTGGGCCACCTCTATGCGGCACTTCTCCTCCAAGCTTACAGGTCAGGGCTTCGAGGTGGGGTGGGTGAGAGGACAAAACAGGAAGGTGTTGTTACGTTCAAAGCGATTGTTTATCTGTTATTCACTGCTGCCAGAGCATAGAACAGAGGTGGTTATCCTGGGATCCCCAGAGCCCCCAGGCGGTCTTAGGATAGGACTGGGTGGGGAAAAATAACACATTTCTAAAAACTCATCTGTAGGTGAAATTTAGCCTGTCCTTCAAATCTGAATGTAGGCGATAAACCAGAGTAGAATTAGTAATGTCTTTGACTTGATCACCAACAAAAACAGTACATACGATTTTTTATATGACATCACAATTACTATAGATGCCTTAAAATATTTTACACTCATCTCTACTACAAAATTATGATAATTATTCCCACCACTGAATAAAAAAGCATGAATAAAGAAGTGCATGTGTTACGGTATCACATATTCATTTTTTTAAATTTTAAATTTTTATTTTTTTTGAGGAGGATTAGCCCTGAGCTAACATCTGCTGCCAATCCTCCTCTTTTTGCTGAGGAAGACTGGCCCTGTGCTAACATCCGTGCCCATCTTCCTCTACTCTGTAGGTGGGATGCCTGCCACAGCATGGCTTGATAAGCAGCGCGTAGGTCTGCACCTGGGATCCGAACCGGTGAACCCTGGGCTGATGAAGCAGAACATTCGAACTTAACTGCTGTGTCACTGGGCTGACCCTCACATATTCAGTTTTGGAAATATTTTGCTAAACTATTTATCAGTATAAATGCTTCCCTTGCAATCCAATGTATTTTATTTTATGCATTTAAAAATACTGTTCCGGAAAGGGGTCCATAGGCTTCACCAGACTGCTACAGGGGTCTGTGGCACAAAAAAAGGTCAAAAAACCCTGAGATAGACTCCAGCCTCAGAGTCACAGTTCCCAAATCCTAGTGAGGTGCTAAATAGATAGAGAAAGGAAAAGAAATCAAGTACCAACTGCAGAGTAAGCAGTTGGAAAATATATTTGTAATTTCTTGAACTGAATTCTATTTTTAGATTAAAAGGAGTTAACTAATAAAAGTGATCATGGTAAGAGCTAACATTTTGAGTGCTTACTATATGCCCACTCTGCATGTATTAACCGCTTTAATTCTTCTAATAATCCTATAAGGAAGTTATTATTAAATGAAATATGTTGGACATTGGACTCTTACTAATTCATCTTAAATTGGCATTCAAAGTGAGTCAAATCTTACATTGGACCTTAGTTTTCCTGTTGTAAAAGCTTTTTCTATGTAAACCATGATGATGGGGAATAAAAAGTTAGCTGAGAAGAGCTCTAGGTACTTCAAAAATGGTGGCATGTGGTCCACAAACAGAGGTACTCTAGGTGACTTAGTGTAGCTATTTTGTAGCAGTCTACAATTATCTATTCAATTAAAAGAAAAGCCAATTAAAAGTATATGAGGGTCAATCCCGGTGGCTGATGGTTAAATTCAGTGTGTTCCACTTTGGTAGCCCAGGTTCAGTTCCCAGGCATGGACTTGCATTGCCTATGTTAGTGGCCATGCTGTGCTGGTGGCCCACATACCAAAAAATAGAGGAAGATCAGCACAGATGTTAGCTCAGGGCAAATCTTCCTTAGCACAAAAAAAAAAAAAAAAAGATTTGAATTATTTCATTTTGAAATTAAGTGAGTTAGTTTCAGATGTTTGCCAGAATGCTTTGGGACATTTTCCATATGGCTCACTAGTCATTCCTTCACTCACCCAACAAAAATTTTTGGAGTGAGAGCTTTGATTCACGAAAGAACTTTGCCAAGTGATGAGTGGATACACAGGAGGTGAATAACACAGCTTCACCCCTCAAGTCATTTAAAATATTCCACATAAAAAATGAAAGAATATAAAATTAGTTAACCACAACTAAGCACCAGTGCTTAACACTTCTGAATGCCCTAGCCCATCAGAGAATTTACTCTGAACTCTGCAATGGTGATTCTCTTGGAGCTGCCTAGCTTTTAATGAAATAAACAGGGTTTGTGTCAGAAGATACAAAGGTTTACATGACAAAGGTTTTACTCGCCTCCTTCGACAGATCCAAACCCAGCATACAACTGTGGTGACCACAAGGAGGAGGAGAAGAGGAATGCTGGGGATTAGGATGTAGGCAAGATTCAAGTCAGCTTCTGAAAAGAAAAACGCACATTATCAGCACTAGTGATGTTTTCACATCCTTCAAAACAGGCTAAAAAAGCATAATCAGCACAGAGTATTCCAGAGAGCACATTCCTGGGAGGAAATAGATGTGCAGTTACCCAGTTAGCAAAGTCCTCTAGTTTCAATAAAGGAACATTTCCCACCTGTCCTATTATCTGAGGTAATAGAGAAAAGAAGTTTAAATTTTGGGGTCTCTTGCAAAATGTCAGAAGGGCACTTTTGTTCATTAAAATTTTTTTTTTCAGAGGAGAGAGATTCTCTCTTTTCTTGTTCTTCCTCGCCTTCAGTGAAGAAGGGGCTGCTGGGGCAGTGTTGATGTTTTTGACTCTAAGGACAAAAATAGTGGTTCCCAAGGTGGGGTGAGGGAGAGGGAGGGAAAAGAGGCAAGCCAGAAGCCTCGGGGTTATTACCAGGAAAGAGAAGGTCACATGAAGCATGTGGCTCAGACTGTAGAGCACTCCCAACATTTCTAAGACGAACTGGATCCAGCTGGGCCCACGAGCACGAGTGTGGAAGGTGCTTCGAGGTCTGCTTTCCTGACCTCTTCTGTCCTTTGAGTCTTAGAACCAGAGAATTTTCCCTCAAGGGGCTTTGGGAGGAATGAAGGATTGGAGACTGACTCCCTTCCTACTTCCCCTGGTGCAAGATCCCCAACCTTCCAGGGGCTGTTGATGTGTTTTTCCGTCAGGCTGCAAACCTGACAACCACCAAACAAAACCCCAAACCAAACCCACTTTAAATACCACCATAATAACAATGAGAAATAAAAATGCCACTCACTTCTGCATAGCACTGTGTACTTTTTCCAAAGCATTTTCACACACTGTATCTGTTGTATAATAAAGAAATTGACTGGCGTTTATCCCTGGTTCCTGGGAAGGAGGCTCTAACTCCTTGGGATTTCTCAGGTAATATTTCGTGAGCCCTCAGACCACATCAGTTTATGCTGACAGAGATGTCTCAGGATGGGGGCTGGTGGGGAGGTAAGGGGGCCTAGAGACTGAATTCAGTTACACGGCCAATGATCAAATCAATCATGTCTACATAGTGACACCTCAATAAAATCTCTGCGCACCAAAGCTCAGTGGAGCTTTCTGGTTGGTGAACACATTGATGTGCCAGGAGGATGATAAGGCATCGTGATTCCACAGAGAGAGGACACAGAAGCTCCCATTTGGGACCCTCCTAGACCTCACCCTACGTGTTTCTTCCTTTGGTTGGTCCTGATTTGTATCCTTTATAATAAAATGTAGTCATAAGTATAGTGTTTTCCTGAGTTCTGTGAGCTGTACCAGGAAATTATTAAACCTGAGGGGCTCGTGGGCAGCGCCTGGGTTTGTAGCCAGTTGATCAAAAGTTCAGACGGCCTGGGGACCCTGAACTTGTGGCTGATGTCAGAATTGAGGGCAGTCTTGTTGGAGACCGAGCCCTTAACCTGTGGGGTCTGCATTAACTTGGGGTGGCTAGTGTCAGAACTGAATTGTAGTATTGTAATATCCTATTTCATTTTACGGACACAGCAATGCTCTCAGATAGGTAAGAAAAATATTATTAGTGCCATTTTGCAAATGACTAAATTGAAGAACAGAGAAACTAAGTGGTTTTCACGGTGACAAAAACCCAGATCTCACTCTTGAAACTCAGGGTGAGAGTTGAGGTTGAAAGTCCATTAGCACTCCAATTTATCACCGCATTTTCTCTTATCTTTTATGATTTAACTTTTAAAATGTTTTTGTCCATTTCCTCTATTTGTTTCACAAATGAATATAAATCATGGATATTATGCATCATGGTCTGGGCCTCTCTCTACTTCCATTCTCAGTCCCCCACCCCCTCCAGCCACAACTTCTGGGTGGTTCCCAAGGCTCTGTCTTCACACAGATTTTTCATGTCCTCTCTAGTTTAATCTCCCCAATTATCTTAGGATAGCTCCATTTGTATATTTCACTAATGAAATCTAGCATTTAATGCAGTTTTTGCAAAGTCACTAATGCCCTGTTTAGTTCCATTTTTAAATAGCTGAGGGAAAGAATAAAGTGGGAATGTAACCATGGGTAATTTGTGATCGAGAAAGTCCCATTAGCTATTTTTCCCAGGACAGTTCTGTACACACCTTTGCTTTCTTTAAACGTTTCTTTGGCGTCTCCCTTCTCTGTGTCTTCTGGAAGTACGGGTGTGGCTGGCTCTGTTCCTTGACCTGGAGAGAGAACATGGACTTGAGAACCTGGAGAAAGACATCAAAATCCAGATATTCTCTGAGGTCCTACCAGGTTCAAGGTGAGATGCCAAAAAGCAGTGGCAATTTGACCAATGCCTTCATAAACAGAAAAGTAAAGGGTTGAATTTGCTGGCCTAGAGGTTTAGCTGTCTTCATCTTTCTGACGAGACTCTTGTTGCCAAGAATCATGCATAGTCACGCGTTGCTTAACGATGGGGATACGTTCAGAGAAATGTGTTGGTAGGCAATATTGCCATTGTGCGAACATCACAGAGTGTACTTACACAAACCTAGATGGTATAACCTACTCCACACCTAGGCTACATAGTATAGCCTATTGCTCCTGGGCTAAAACCCGTACAGCATGTTACTCTACTGAAAACCCTAGGCAATTGTAATACAATGGTAAGTATTTGTGTATCTAAACATATCTACACATAGAAAATGTACAGTAAAAATACGGTATAAAAGATAAAAAAGAGTACACCTGTATAGGGCACTTATCATGAATGGAGCTCGCAGGAATGAAAGATGCTCTGGGTGAGGCAGTGAGTGAGTGGTGAGTGAATATGAAGACCTAGCACGTTACCGTGCACTACTGAAGACTTTACAAACACTGCACACCTGGGCTACACTAAATTTATAAAGGTTTTTTTCTTTCTTCAATAAGAAATTAACCTTAGTTTAATGCAAACTTTTTACCTTATAAACTTTTTAAATTTTTAAAACTTTTTGACTCTTTTGTAATAACAGCTTAAAACACAAACATTGTACAGCTGTACAAAAAATATTTTGTTCCTTTATATTCTTATTCTATAAGCTTTTTTATTTAAATTTTTTTTTTTTACTTTTTAAACTTTTTCGTTAAAAAGAAAGACATAAACGCACACATTAGCCTAGGTCTACAGAGTCAGGATCACGAATATCACTGTCTTCCGCCTCCACGTCTTGTCCCACTGGAAGGTCCTCAGGGACAATAACACACATGGAGCAGCTATCTCCTGTGATAACGGTGTCCTCTTCTGGATTACGTCCTGAAGGACCTGCCTGAGGCTCTTCTTGCGGAGGTGTCACTCTTTTCAGAAGAATGACTATGGTGGTTTGCTTGGTTTGTTTCTTTTTTTCGTCATAGATTTGCTTGTAAGCAGATAATGCACCATGAACATTCCTTTCTAGTAACGAAAACCTTTCAGTGTTGGAATCCATGTTTTCAAACTTTTTCAGGAGCTTGTTGAGCTCTGCAAAAGCTTCTGCTAAACCCTTCACTGCGAATTTTCTTGAGGGTTCTTCTTTTTCTTCTCCTGAAGTTTCCTCTTGTCTTGCCTCTTCTTCAGCTATGCGTTCCTGTTCCAGTTCCAACAATTCCTGGTTAGTCAATAGCTCAGGAACCGCCTCTACTTGCTCCCTAACGTCATCCTCATCCATACCCACGTTAAAGTTGTTCACCATCTCAACCACAGCCTTATTGATTTTCGCAACCTCCTCATCCTTGGCAAATCCTCTGAAGTCATGGACAAGCCTCTTGAGTGAGTGTCTTCTTCCAGATGCCATTCATATACTCCTTGGTGATATCACCCCAAGCCCAAGCAAGGTCCTTGATGCAGTCATAGATGTTGTAATCCTTCCAGAATTGCATCGGTGTCTTCTCAGTGTCTTCCTCAGTTGCAGCAAGAGCCTGGGCAAAGGTGCTTCTCAGGTAATAGGCCTTAAAAGCTGCTATAACTCCTTGATGCACTGGCTGGATCAAAGAGGTGGTGTTTGGAGGAAGAAACACTGATCTGATACTGGGATGAAGATCACCAGCAAAAGAAGGATGTCTGGGAACATTATCAACAATAAGTAAAATCTTGAAAGGCATGTTATTCTCCAAACAGTACTTTTCCATTTTGTTGACAGAGCAATTCAGGAGGGCATCTTGGAAGAGGAGCTGGGTCATCCATGACTTCTTATTACTCCCGTAGTACACTGGCGGTGTGTGCTTACTGATATGCTTGAAGGTCCTGGGGTTCTCACTGTGCCAGATCACAGAGGGTTTCAATTTGAAGCCTGCAACATTCCTCCCAAGCAAGACTGTTATCCTGTCCTTAAAAGTCTTGAAACCTGGCATTGACTTGTCTTTTTTATGGATGAAAGTCCTTTCAGGCATATCAGAATAGGGAGATTTTATCCATATTGGATGTTTGTTCTGGCAAGTAATTTTCCTCCACAATCAGCTTACCTAGAGTTTCCAAAAATTCTTCAACTGCCTTCACATCAGCACTTGCAGACTCACCACTCACTTTCACATTATATATTGAATGATGATTCTTGAGTCACTTAAACCATCCAGAACTAGCAATAAATTCAACATTGTAGTCAAGTCCAGCCTTTCCTTTCAACGTTGCAAACTTTTTTGCTTTGGCTTAGACTGTCATGGTGCTGAGAGGGATACGCTTCTGTGTCTGGTCTTCAATCCGGGTCATTTGAAGTTTCTCTATGTCTGATACAAGACCTGCTCACATTTTTGTTCGTCTTGTTGCCTTCAATGAAGGGGATCCTTTAACAGCTTCCATCACTTTTTTTTCTTCTTCAAGATCGTAGCTATGGTGGAATGCGACATGCCTGACTGGTGAGCAATAACCATCACTGATTTTCCACCTTTGTAGTCTTTAATCAATTTTAATTTTGTTTCTAGGTCAATCATTTGTCGTGGTCCCTTACTGGTAACATAAGCAGTGGATTTTGTATGCTTAGGGGCCATGATGAACAAAACAACACAAGATTAAATCCTACACAAGGGAAAATGATATAATCAAGAGACGTGGTAAACACAAGGTGTATGAGGCTGCTGACAGCATAACACAGCATATTGTTTTACAGTAAACTTTTTTTTATAAGTAGAAAGAGTATACTCTAAAATAATGATAAAAAGCATAGTAAATACAAAACAGTAACATAGTCATTTATTAACATCATCAAGTATTATGTACTGTACATAATTATATGTGCTGTACTTTTATAGGACTGGCTATGCAGTAGATTCGTTTACACTAGCATCACCACAAACATGTGAGTGTGCATTTCCTATGATGTCCTGACGTCACTAGGCTATAGAAATTTTTCAGCTTCATTATAATCTTATGGGTCCACCGCTGTATATGCGGTCTGTTGTTGGCAGAAATGTTGTTATGTGGTCCATAACTGTACTGAAACAACCAGCAGGTGGCTGGCATCAAGGCACACGAAGCACTGAGGGAAAGGGCCAATGACTCACTTCTAGGACCATGAATTATCAGTTTGGTTCACTTCTTGTCCCATTAGATTGAATTATTCCTTTCATATTGTCAATAATGATAAGTAAAATCCCAAACTGAATTTGCAACTGTTGCTTTTCAGCTTTGAGAGAAATGGGAACACTAGAGAGTGAGATTAATGAACTGCTTGTCATGGTTGGCTATGGCATATACCTGCCCAGATGGTCTGGACCGGTGGTCTTTCTGTTGATCAATGTGGTCTAAAGAACGTATGAATCAAACCTATGAAGAAGGGTTGTGAAACAGCCCAAATTAACTGAGATCCCAAATGACAGACTTACCTCTACTTCTTGTAGAAGGAGCTGTTGGTTTCTCTGTAGCAGAAAGAGACAAAAACAAAAATAATAACTAAATTTACATGCCACTTGGATGAAATTGGCCAGAGCAAGGCATCCATTCTTTTGCTCATTCAGTCATCCAATAGACTTTATTTCGTGTTACTAGATGCCAGGAACTGGATTAGTAAATTAAAAGAATCACTTCTGCACAAAGAATAGCTTTCCCCCAGCTTTACTTGGGCACTTCTTCCTTTTTTAAAAAGCATTTGAAAACTTTTAAATATGAGAATTTCCAACTACACACAAAATTAGAAAGACTGGTAAAATGAACCTCAATGTACCATCACTCAGATTCAACTCTTACCCACATATGGCTAATCTAGTTTCAACAATAATCCCTACACCTCCCCAACCACACTCAGGCCTGGATTACTTTAAAGCAATCCAAGACACTTTAACAATTCCTATTGGGGATGTTTTAGAAAGCAACACACACTGAGCTCTAAGCAGTGGAAGTGGTTGGGGGGCTAAGTAGACCACTGGCCAGCCCCAAGTCAGAGACTGGTGATCTAGAACCCTGAGACGTTTAGAATAGTTCACAGGAAAGTCAGGCTGCATAGACAAGCTATATCAAATGTTTTGGCTTTAGGCTGGGAGTGCATCATTGTGTTGGCCTTGTATTGGCCTTGAATCTCTTATGCTAATCAGATGCTCTGGGATTCATAGGGATGGGGTCCTTAAAGGCAAGGTTTTAGAATTTACGGTCCTAAGGCCAGGATGTCAAGGCTCTTCTGAAGTTTCATTCAGAAAGGAAACTTTTAACCACCTTCCCATAACTGTGTGTGTGTGTATAGGTGATGAAAATCCATTTAGTTATTTAAAAAACACACTTACATAGTGCTTGCCATATGATAAAAACGTCATTATGTTCGAAGTGTTTTACAGAAACAAACCTGATTTATCCTGATAGCAGCCTTATGAGGTAGGTGATATTATTATTCTGATTTTGTACACAAGGAAACCAGGTACAGAGATATTAAACAATTTGTCCAAATCTCACAGCTAATAAGTAGCTGAAATGGGATTTGAACCAAACAAATTCAAATGAAAATTAAAATGGTAAGGAGACAAATTCTCTGCTAAGTAGTGGAGATATAACAGCAAATGAGAAATAGTCTCAGCCCTCTAAGGCTCTTATACTCTACGGGATGGGCATAAAATATGGAAATGCAGGACAATATTAATAATTATTAATTCTGTGATATTACATTATAATACATAGCATATTCGATAATATTACACAATCTATTCTTTTTCTTGTTCCTCTACGGTGCAATCCATTGTGCAGAACTGCAGTAAACATGGCACGTTAGTGCAGCATTTCCATCAACCCCTGCAAGGCATCTGCAATGCGTTGCCTCAGATGATGACTTTGATTTTCACTGAAGACGCCTATGCCTTTAGCATACCCCAGAAGTAACCAAGTGTTCAGATCTGGCTAGCATGCCACCTACTCTACATGCTTATGTTGTTAAATCTAGTTTTAGATGTTATTCAACCAGTCCCTTAGAACTCAGGCGTAATGGATGGTGTGTCATCTTGTTGGAACTCTGGGTGACTTTCCCTAGCCCATCAAGTGTGAGGATTAATTGGTCAAACACGTATGTTTTCAGACCTCCTGACAACCATGTAGTGAAGGGGACAAACCTATAAATAGGCTGTTAAGGTACTGTGTATGTGAGGTGCTCTGATCCTCACAGGAGGAACACCTAACTTAGTTTTAAGGGGCTCTGGAAGGTTTCCCAGAAGACATTAATTTTCTAATTTCTTATTTTGAAATATTTTCAGATTTATGAAAATTTGCAAGAATAGAATTCTCATATATCCTTCACCCAAATGTTACCATTTTACCATATATCATTTATTTACTTATTCTCTCTCTATGTATATCTCTATATATTTGTATCTGTATTTTTATCTATATCTGTATGTATACACATATATGTATAGAGAACACATACAGATACATACATAACTTTTTTCCTGAGAGTAAGTTGCAGACATGGTTAGCCTTTACTCTTAAGTACTTCATTGTGTATTTAAAAAGGTCTGGGGGAGGCATTCTCTTACATAACCACAGTACAATGATCAAAACCAAAAAAATCAACATTGATGTCCTATTATCTAATCTGAAGACCTTATTCAAGTTCTGCCAATTGTCCTAATCATGCTCTTTATAGAAAACCGTCATCATCATCGTCATCCTCATCTGCATCATCATCATTGTCCAGGATCCAATCCACGATCACCTGTTGCACTTAGTTGTCATGAGAGAAGGTGAGTTTAACCTGAGCTTGAAAGGTAAGAATGAGTTGACTGGGAAAGGGGAAAGGTGTTCCAAGCACAAGAAACAGCAATTGAGAGCTCATGGGGAACTTCATAGAGTGCAAAGGGGAAAGGGATGAGGGGAGGAGTGGGAGTGGTGAGAACTGAGGCTGGAGAGAGGCATGGGTCTGGTCATGCCGATCCTTGTATAGCATGCTAAGGTGTGTAAACTTATCCTGAGGATGGATGACCACATAAAGGCAATGTGTTAGTTTTTCTCCATGTGCCCACCTCCCTCTGCCCAATCTATTCTCTGTTCTTCTCTGTGTCCTCGGAGGCTGACCTCTATGGACTGGTCATTCGGGCTCCCTTGTCCTTTGGCTTCTGACTGGACTTAACCAATGGGTGGCAGAGGCAGGAGATCAGAGGATAGGACGAGAGGTCCTGGTATTTATTCCCCAGGCCCCTCTGTGGTTTGACAGTAGCTGCATTTTACGTTATAGCTCCTGTTGGGTGGCTCCTCTTCCATGACTCCAAGATATCTCTGGCTTCTACTAAAACCATTCTCTCCCCTCACTCCCTTAGGCCTAGGAATGGTGAGAGCTTCCCATTGTAGCTAGTCCCTGGGCACTTCACCATCTCTTGCTCTTTGCCCACACATCTGCAAATATCCTTTTATTATACTCTCCTAATTAAACCATTACATCTTTTTCCATCTTTCTCCTGCCAGGACTCAGTCTAATACAAGTAATAGCAAAAGTAATAAAGAATATGATTTTTAAAAACCTAACTAGGTTCAAAGTCCAAAACTAAATGGATATGAAAACAACTGTCAAAATCTCACATTTCAAAAAATGTTTAAAAAGTACAAACTTTTAAATCATGGAGCTAATAGTATGGAATTAAGAAAAGTGGTAGGAAGCCAGTTTGTAACAAGTGTCTTGCCTTTATTGCTCCAAAAAGGCAACCTGCCAAGCCAGCCTGGCTCTTTGCAACCTCCCTGCCTAAGACAACTCTGTATGGTGGGGAGGGCCAGGTCTCTGGAGAGAATTCATCTGAGGGGGGACGAGGGAGGAAAAACATCTTTTAGCAGCGAAAGCATAGTCCAATTCAAACCATTTTAAAATGACAGGGTTAATGAGTCCCCAAGTAGATATAACTAACAGGTCATTCTACTCCTGTCAGGAAAGGATGCACAACTGGGGCCAAGCAGTCGGCCTCAGGGAGGTGAGCAACTTCAGGGACAGATCAAAATCACTTCAAGTTTAGATCTGTCAGTTACAATGGAGGAATTGGGGAAACTCAAGCAGAGTGAGACTAAAGGCTTGTAGCCAAGTCAAAACCCTTAACAGATCTAGAAGCAAATGCCAGTTGAATTTGCAAGGCATATATAGAGGGTGGCCTGGGGAGTCGGAGCCTGCTCATCAAAGTGTCTGCTATCTGCCCAGTGCCAGCAAAATTGGTCTGTTTTATCATCTACCTCCTCTGGTCATTATTTTGTTTCCTTAAAGCCCCAGAAAATAATCTCACATGGCTGTTGGACTTGCAGGAACAATGGCCAGCTTCCTTTCATATTTCTTCTTTATTCCAAGCTCCTACAGCCAACCTCACATGTGGAAACAATAAGAGTTTGTTATTGTCCATTCAGAAGGCTTTTTGTTTCCTGAAGTTCGCATAACCCTTGCTTTATCATACATAAATTAGACCTTTTCTTTTCTTCATCCCTTCTCTCAGCCTCTGATACCCCTCTCCTCTGCTAGAAGTACTCTTCAATAAGGAAGTGTCACTAGATTTCCCTTTACAAAAATTCCCTACGTTTAACGCTGCTGGCATTTGTAACAAGCTTTCTTAGAGACCGCATCACAAATTCTTGGGACTAGCGGCTGCTTATGTAATGAGAGAGGAGATTGAGAATTCAGCCCCATAACTTGGGAGAGGATTCATTACCATTGGAATATTTGCAAATGAAATTGTTCTTCATGTTGCATCGGTCATCATTCCACTGGAACATGTAGAGGCCCCCAATGCCGGCGGGTGCTGATGGCTGATGGTACATGACCACGCAGACCTCGCTGCCACAGGAAGGCTCATCCACGTACCAGTTCCTGTATAGGAAAGAGGTCAACAGTGAGGGCAACTAGAGAAAGCTACACCAGGACTTCAAAGCCTTTGTTTTTTCATCAAGTTCACTGAGCCATGAACTTAAGATTCTGCTTCAGAACACAATAGAAAGAGAGGGAGGAATTGCAGTACTGCCAATACCACACGCCTTCTAATATGGACATCACAATCAATCATCTGACATGTGCCACAACCTCTTTGCAGGGAGGAATATATTACCAAACGATGTCTGCAAAGTAATTATGAGAAAAAGCAGCTAGCAGGGCGAGTCTGTACAATCTTATTTCTTTCTTGATTTTTGCTAACTGGGTTTTGTTTCTCTCTTTTTTTTTTAGAAATCGGATGCTCTGAGAAAAGGCATGACGTCTCATCCAGAGCTCACCCTGTCTCCATCTCCCCATGCTTTTCAATGGCCCTGATTGCCTTCCTAGCCCTGGGAGGTAGATGGAAAATTCAAGCACCTGAGCAAGACTTTCCAAAATGTAGATGCTGTCAAAGCAGGTGAGGGGCTGGGGACAAGAGCAAGAGGCCCACATGATCTTTTTTCAGTTGTTTCCACTTATCAGGCTGATGAGCCCCTCCGTCAGCCTCCACTGCCAGATTTCTTGTCTCTGTCTCCCTGGCTCCTGGATGGGGTGCATTAGCAGCCTCAGCTCCATGATCCAGTGGTACTTGGAATTAAATGGTGCTGCCACCCAGTTGAATATGTGGGTGCCAGGTTGAGGCTCTGGATTCCATAGAGAATCTACATGCAGTGAGCACTCGCCCCGTATGGTGACTCAGGGCTGGGCTTTGTCATCTGTCTGGTTACCTATTTGAGCTGTGTCCTTCCGGTACTCAGATCTTGCCCTGATGCTCAGATTATTTAGCTGAGCCCTGCTGCTCTAATTAGCTCTTATCAGAGCCCATCCTTAGGAGACAGCTAAGAGGTCTCCTTGTAGCTCCTCAATATGGCTCTGCTTGAGTGCTATGTTGTCATCCATCAGAGGGAGGATCCTTTGCTGCACCCACTGAGTTGAATGTGCCTGGACAAGAGCTGAGCTTGCAACACTGCTTGTACACTATGCCTGGACAGCTGGGGACCCTGACTGGGGCTGGGCTCTGCACCTCATTAGTTACCTTCAGTCCATTTTCCAACCCCATTGGTGGATCTCCTACTCTGACTTGCCTTGTTCTCACCACTGGCCTTGTGGTTTCATGTTATTTCACTTCACAGATGATAGAATGGATGAAATATTATGCCTGGCATCTAGTTTCTGGACTTGAGCCAGATTTAAGGCTCAGAACTCACTGATAGAAGGAGAGGTCAGGTTCCCAGGAGGAAGGACCCTGCAACACCATAGCACATACACATGGTCATAATTTCCCCTGTTCTTTCAAAGAGACCTATGGCCATTTAGTTAAGTAACCATACACTGGGAAAGAGGACTCCAGATATTACAAGGACACTGTTGGACACAGGGTGCAAGTTACAATGATATCCAAAGACTTGAAGTGTCATCGGGGTTACCCATTCAAGTGGGAGCATATTGAGGCTAGGTATTAAATGGAGTTCTGGCCCAGGACCAGCTCACAGTGGGACCCAACCAGTGGTCATTCCCCAATCCCCAAATATATGAATTGAAAGTCTATGGAGTAAGATCTATAATAGTGAAGAAGGTCAAGTGGAAACCTCTGAAACTGCAGTCTTCCCCACCCTCTCCAAGATAGCAAGTAAAAAACACTGTCTTATCCAGGGGAAGATGATAGAAAGTAGTGCCAACTTTAAACACCTAGAGAATGCAAGGGTGGTATTTCCCATTATTTCTGTACTTAATTCACTAGTATGACTTCTGCAAAAACCAGGCAGATCCTGAAGGATGATACTGGAACAGTAAAACTCAATCAAGTAAAAGCCTCAGTTGCAGCTGCTATGCCATATGTGGCACCTTTGCTAGAGCAGTTAACATGTCCTGAGGTACCTAGTATGCAGATCTGGTGAACACATTTTTTTCCATCTGTATCAGAAAGAGAATCTGAAACAGTTTGCATTCATTTGGAATAGACAACATTTATGATCTTGCCTTAAAATTGTATTCATTTTCTTACTCTCTGTCATAAGGTGGTGTGAAGAGACCTGGACTGCCTAGATATCTTGCAGAAAATCACACTGGTTCATTATATTGCTGACGTCATGCTAATTGAACCAGATGAGCAAGAAGTGGCTAGCACGTTGGAGGCCTTAGTGAGACTCATGTGCTCCAACAGTTGGAGAGAAACCCTATGAAGATTCAGGGGCCTGTCACTTCATGAATATGTGTAGGTGTCTAGTGATCTAGGGAATGCCTGAGCATCCCTTTCAAATTAAAGGACATTTTGCAATGATTTGAAGAAGGAAGCACAGCACCTAGTAGGCCTCCTTGGGTTCTACAGGTAGCATATTTCACACTCTGGGAATACTGCTCTGGCCCATAAACCAGCTGACATGAAAGACAGCCGGCTTTGAGTGGGGTCCAGAGCAGAAAGGACTCTGAAGCAAGTCTAGGCAGTGGGGCAAGCAGACTTGCCCCTTAGGTCATATTATCCAGCAGACCCTATTATTAGAGGTATCAGTAGTGGGAAAAACAATGCTATATAGAACTTGTGACAAGCCCCGATGAGAGAATCACAATACAGACCCTCAAGATTCTATAGCAAGGCCATGTAATTTGTAGCTGAGAAATGATCATCTTTTGCAAAACAACTCCTGGCTTCCTATTAGGCAAGGAGCACCAAGAGACCATGCAATCCAACTTGCCCATCATGAATGAAGTACGTCAGGCACACCCTGTCATAGATTGGGCAGCCTAGAATCAATCCATTATAATACGGAAGAGATATATACAGGACAAAAGGGCAGAGGATGAGTAGGTAGAGCAGACTGCCATGACATCTACCACTGTCATACCAGAGCCTTTTGCTCAGCTGACACCTATGACTGCATAAGGGAATTCCTTATGACTAGCTGACAGAGGCAGCCTGAGCTTGGTTTGTGGAGAGGTCAGCCAAGTATGGGAGTACAACTCCAAATGGACAACAGCTGCACTGCAGCACCACTCAGAGGTGGCTTTGAAAGGTCAAGTGGTAAGGGGACGTCCTCCCAATGGCCAGAGCTTAACTGGTGTACCTAGTTAACCACTTTGGGAAGAGAAGTTATAGGAAGTTAGAATATACAAGGACTCAGGGGTAAGGCAAAGATCTTGGCCAGCTGATCAGGAAGAAAAAAGTCTTTCCAAGAGGAGAAAGAGTGGCAGATTGGGGACAAGGCACTCTTGGACAGAGTCATGTGAATAGACATTTGGGAGTAGGCATACAGTACGAGACTCTGTCACCTGTTAAGGCCCACCAGAAAGCATCTAGCACAGAAGAGGCCCTAAAGGGAGAGAAAACGACTCAGCCAGTTGATGTCAGCCAGCCTGTTATCAGCAGCCCCAGTGCTGGCACAATAGATACGTACCATGGTGGCAGGGATGGAGGCTACGCATGGGCTCGACAGTATCGGGTCACATTCACCAAGGCTGATCTAGCTACTGCCAAACCTCCAACCTGCCAGCAACAGAGAACGACACTAAGTCCCTGAAAGAGCACCAAACCTGGGAGACCAGCCTGGCACTTGGTGTCAAGTTGACTACATTGGACTCCTTCCATCCTGAAAGGGGCAATGATTCATTCCGACAGGAATAGACACACAATCTGGGTATGGGTTTGCCTTTCCTGCCTCAGGACCTTAGTGAGCACCACTATCTGAAGGCTTATACAGTATTTGATCTACTAGCAAAAGATCCCATATAATATCTCATCAGACCAAGGGATCTACTTTATAGCAAAGGAGGTATGGAAGAAGGCACCTGGCCATGAGATTTGCTAGTCATATCACGTATTGCACCATCCTGATGCTGCCAGCCTGACAGAGTGATGGAAAAGCTTGTTAAAAACACAGCTGAAGCATTAGTTTAGAGGCTGCTTTGTGAGGACAGGGCATCATCCTCCAAGATGCAGTGTACACTTTGAATCAATGAACTTTATACCATCCTGTGTCCCCAAGAGTAAGAATATATGTGTCTGGGAGCCAAATGGTGGAAACAGGAGTAGCCCCGCTTACCATCATTGGTAGTGACCCACTTGGGGAATTTGTGCTTCTTGTCTCTGCAACGCTGGTCCTTGTGAATTTAGAGGTCCTGGTACTCAAAGGGGGAACACTTTCCCCAGAAGACACTGCAAGAGTCTTATTGAACTATGAGCTATGGCTGCCACTTGGGCACTCTGGGATGCCTGTGTCCAGGGACCAGCAGGCAAGAAGAGGAGTCATTATCTTGGCAGGAGGCAACTGACCCTAACCATGAGGAGGAGGCAGGTCTGCTGTTATGCATTATGGGCAGGGAGAAATATGTTTGGCACATAGATTATCTCCTTGGGTGCCTGTTGGTACTTACGTATCCAATTTTGATGGTAAATGGAAATGTGCCATCACTCCAGCCTGAGAAGTGCAAAGTGACTAGGGCCTCACACTCCTCAGGGATGAGGGTCTGGGTCCCGCCACAAGGCTCCCCGAGCAGATGGTAAGGGAACTGGAGAGTAGAGGAGGGAAGTCAATAAGTATCAGTTGTGGCCCCAGGACCAGCTGCAGTGGTGGGGAGTGTAGTTCATCTTATTAACCTTCCTCTAAAAATTTCTCCTGTGAAAATCCTGAAGAAGGTACTGCTGGAACTTAGATGAATATGTGGATCTAACTAGCATAATGGTGGACTTTGATAGATGCTGACATGCTGTCTTAAATGTAATGGGTAAAAAAGATATATTTTAATATTTATTCTTTTGATTGATAATAAGTTTAAACTCTTTTTCCCTATGATTGTTTACCAGTTAGATTTTCCATTTTATGAACTGTCTGCTCAGGTCTTCTGCCTTTTTGTCTTTTGGGGTTTTACTGACTTATATAAACTCTTTATCATAAAAAGATACTATTTTGTTAAACTTATTACAACACTTTTCCATGTTATGTCTGCCTTATAATTTCATATTTTTTGACGTTTGTCCAGATCACTGGATTTCTTAGGGGGGTACGATGGCAATGCCATGGTGCCAGGGTGGGGTGTAAAATGAGTGAGTCCTGATGCTTTGGTTCAGCAGGGTCCCACAAACTGCAGCTTTCCTTAAGTCCTCTCTTGGCCAATCCATAGAATTATATCTTGGCTCTGATTTCTTGCCCATCCTCATGATTCCTTGTGGTCTGGAGACCTATCTTGAGTCTTAGCCACACAGACCTTCAATGTCTCACTGGGGTTCTAGTCCAAAAAGCCAGACAGGCAGAACCACTGACTTGAAGCATCACTTGCCATTGAAACAATGCTTCTGGGCCACACCCTCCTGAACAGAGCTCTTTGGCCACGAGTTGGGCCCAGACCAAGGCTGACTCACCACCTTCACCACACTGCTCTGGTCAGTGCTGTTCCGGTTCTGCTAGCCCCTCAGGACTCTCCTGGCTAGGCCTTCTGACCTAGCACCCGGATCCAGCCTGCCTCTTTTCCGAGTGACGTCAAGTGAGTTAGCCGCTGTGGGTTCCACACACTTACCTGAATGTGGATGTGCTGCCATCCGTCCAAGCATAAAGGTCCTGGCAGACTGTGCTATTGCTTTGTTTCTCCTCGTGCCTCCTGAGCCCAATCCAGAAATCGCCATCAGACGCCAGGAGGTTTTCAATGAACTTTTCTATCAGTCTCTGTTCACCTTCAGACTCGATGCTGACCAACTGGCCCCCATCCCTCCGGCAGGCTGCTCTGGCTTCCTCAAAGTTCAGTCTTCGAGAAGCATCATGGAAGTAAATGACTTTATAACAAGGCCTCTGTGTCCCTCCCCGGCAGACCAGCTGCCCTAGAGAAAAAAGAAGCCAATCTATTTCAGTGTCCCCCAAAGAATACCAGGGCAGGCATGCTGGGAGGCATCTGAACAAGGTGCTCCCTGAACAGGAACCCTGATGACTCCGCAGTGGACTGTTACAAAGTCGGTCAGGGTTCTCTGAGCAAATTAATACCCCTTCCAGCATGGAGACGCTGTGATTTTAACCATATCGTGCGGGGACTCCACGTTTTGTTTGTTCCGTTACAGATTCTCATAAAGCAGACATTTCTGACTATCCTTTAAAAGAGAGATGGATGAAGATTTAAGGTTTCACTTAAAGGCACAAGAACATTTATGCCTTCAGGGAGTCTCAGGGGATAGCATGGCTTAAATGAGTTATCTCTGCTGCTTCCTTCAGGGGAGAGGCATTCTGAAGTTGGGCTGGGCTCCTCAACCCTGGAACCCTCTGCCTGTGTAGCAGGCCCAAGAATTCACCCAGTCTATGGGATAAACAGAAGCTAAAAGCACCAGATCTTTGGGGTTTTCTGCTACTGATCTTGCCTGAAGACAACAATTATCTCATTGAATTCTGATAGTAATCCCCTGATGTAGATATTGTTTATGCCCCATTTTACAAATGAGAAAACTGAGGCTCAGAGAAATTCAGTAATTTGGCTAAGGTCATACAGCTATCAGTAGCATTGCCTGAGTCAGAACCCAGATCTAATTACACAGTCATGCTGGTAACCACTGAACGATATTGCCCCCTCCTCACTCCACCGCAGGCTTGGAGCCCATGTAATGTGTCTTGTCTGACTGACTGAAAACCATCTCAGACAAGTGGCTGGGATTCTACTGAGGAGCAAATAACGAATCATTTACCAGTACACATCCCACTAGCTTGGGTCCGACTGCCTGTAGTCTTGCTGTACCCAAAACATTAGCCTCATCACTCCTTTATTCATTAGTTTTTTCTTTTCTTTTTTTTGAGGAAGATTGGCCCTGAGCTAACATCTATGCCTATCCTCTTCTATTTTATATGTGAGACACCTGCCACAGCATGGCTTGATAAGCGGTGCACAGGTCTGCATCCAGGATCCGAACTGGAGAACCCCAGGCTGCCAAAGCGGAGCGTGAGAACTTAACCACTATGCCGCGGGGCCAGCCCACCATTACTCCTTTATTCAGTCAACATGTACTGAGGGTTCCCTCTCTGCCTGGTGCTGTGCTAGGTACTGGGAATACAGAAACAAATGTCAGTTCCTAGCCCGCGGGAGCACCCAGTATAGGTTTCTGGATCCAGATGTAGAAAGCGAAAATCAAATTTCAACAAGGGCAATCCCTTGCAATGGAGAGCTAAATTGTGGGCTGTGCGTGTGAACTGCTGCCACACAGCAAGGGACAAAGGATTTTGGTTTGGAAGGCTCATCTCAGTCCTCATGGAATGTTCTTATTTTCCTAACTTGTTTTGCAGCTGTTCAGGGAGCCGGATCGCATTCATTATTCCCAATACTGTCCAGAATACAGGGCAAAAGGCCACAGATGGCTAACTGCATTTTCAGTGCTAAATGGGAACAAAGCACATACAGATAAACCAGAAAGCTCATGTGAATTCTTGTTTTCCGTTTCTTTTTTCATCACTTTTGTAAAAGAATTCTCCATAAGCAACAAGTTCTAAGAGTTTTGCATCTTCTCTCTTCCTCTGTCATTCTTCTGCTACTGCTAAATAGAGAAACTCTAACAGGACTGGTCCATCAGCAAATTAGGAGGCCTCGAAAGAGAGCCATTCTCACTAAAGAGGTGTTCCAGAGAGACTGGGGACCACTGGCCAGAGAGGTTGTGGCTGGCATGCTGCCTAAGCAAAATCCTGGGCCAGCCCAGCTTCTGTGAGTCCTTAAAATGGCTCCAAATGAGGCAGCAGAGGAAAAACAAATGAGCTCCAGGAACCCCCAACCTGGTCACCTCCAGGAACCCCCAACCTGGCCACCAGAAAAAAAAGCTGGAGTTAAATTTACTGGCAGTCCCCACTTTTCCACCGTTGGATTATCCAGAGAAAACATCACACCTTCAACGAGTTTCCTGTATAGCCCAGCCTGGTCACACACCCCAAGTCAGCGGGTGAGTGACAGAGAGAGCCAGAGCTGGAAGGTGGCCCGAGGGCGCATCTGGTTCCCCAGCCTTCAGGAAGTGTCTCTCTTCTCATTTGCAGGAAAGGGAAGGGAGGGCGGGACTTCTGTTCCCCACTACCGAGGACAGATCCCATACAGCCCTAACCCAAACAGCTTAACTCAGTTAACTTCTCCTTTGGCCGCCCGGCACCCCACCCCATCCTGAAACCAACTTCAGATCCTTCAAACAGCTTCGCAAGCACGGATAGGAGTGGAGGTTTTCATTCTCCATCCCTCTTACCAATCTGTCGCCTGCGAAGGGGACCCGGGAAAGGGGCACGGACATTCTCTCCCCTCCCCCGACATGCAGAACAAATGGAAGAGGCAAGAAGCCAGAGCACTGTACCTCCTGTGACATCCGAGTCCGAGGTTGCAGTGACACGACGGGAGGAAGGAAGCAGAGAGTCATTCCCCAGTCAGGCGGGGCGTGTGCCGCGCTAACTAGGCTTCTTTCCGATCTCTAAGCGCTCTTATTCCAGCCATCCTCCCCCCAGAAGAGCCCAGGAGTAACAGGCTGGGTTCCCACGGCGCAGCCGATACAGAACCCCTACAGTACCCGCCGTCTCCGAGGATAGGCGAACCTTCCGGTGGGCAGGACAAGGGAGTGGGTGAGCCCGCCCTGCGTGGGGGTCCCGGGGGCTATTGCACCACATACAATGGAGTGGGCCGAGGGGGCGCCTACTGGCGCAGATTTGCTCACTGCCCCACTTCCCCCCGGATTCCCGTAACCCTGGGAGGGGAACGGGCTTCGAGCGTTCCAGGATACGCAGGGAACCGGCGCTGGTCTCAGCCGCGGGACGATTGCGCCCCTGGAAGCAGGGGGCGCTGGAGGGCTGAGTCCATTAGTGAGGTGGGGGCGCCTTCCCCCACCCAATCCGCAGAGAGCCAGAGAAGAGGCACGGCGGCCCTGAAGACGGTCAGCAGAAGCTGGGGTGCAGTGGGTGCAGCGTCCGAGTCCCCCCAGGAAGCAGCCCCCGCCCCGGCACGCACACTCACCGCTTAGCAGGCGCCCCGTCGCTCCCCCGGGCCCCGCCAGCAGCACCGCCAGCAGCATGGCCTGCAGCGCCGCTCCTGGCTGCATGGCCCGGCTCGGGTGCGCCCTGGGACACCCGGGTGCTACGGCAGTGGAGCGGGCGGCCCGGCGGCGGCGTGCACGACAACTGCAACCGCGGCAGCAGCATCTCCCGAGGACCGACGGACCTGGCACCCGGAGGAGGCGGGGAGGGCGCGGAGCCAGCCAGTCGCCCCTCCGCCCCCTGGGACGTCACTGCGCGGAGGGCTGCCCCGCCGGTTGGCCCGCTTCCGATGGCCTCCTCCCGCGCGCTCGGCGCCAGACACCAGTCCCGCTCGAAGGGGAGCGAGCAGAGGAGCGGAGCCAGCTCCCTGCCCCATTCCGAGCTTCCCAGAGAGATCTTGCATTTGCCTAGGGCTCAGGGCCGAGGAAAAGTCCGGTTTGGCTTCTCTGAAATCTGATGAAGAGAGCACTGTGGCTAAAAACAGGACCGCATCTCACCCCTCCCCTCGGGGGAATAGCCAAATTTATCCAGCGTCCCTAGGCTCTGCAGTGCGGGCCGACGGGAGAGGCAAGACCTGAGACCTACCCGGGCCTCGGTTGGTTGAGTCCAGGCGCTCAGGGCTTCCTTCACCTGAGAAAGAAATGGTGGATGCAGAGAACAGATGCTCAAGTAGGCAGTGTGCCCACTGGCCAGGCAAGTGATGGGACAGCTGGATAGTGTTCGGAGGAGGCTAAGTTGGAGTTCTGGCTGAGAGGACAGTAGCTCTACCCGAAGCCAAAGGGTGTCCCTGAACTCAGCAAGGAAATAATGCTGCCTTTTGCAGGGCACGTGTTGGGAGGCAAGGGTGATTGTTCAGCCTTGGACTGGCGGCAGAGGGAGATCCCACAGGAAAGAATGACCCCATTTCCTCTGGAAGTTTTCTGTACCAACCCAGCCCTCAATGTGTGCTGCTTCTTCTAAACTCCCACAATAGTTGTGTTTTACGTTTGCTTCTTAGAGTAAACAAAATATTTTCAAATATATTCAAATAATAAACTGAGCCTCCTGTTCAAAAACTAAGGTACTAAGTGGCAGACGGGGGGTCTGATTTTTCTTGCCTTTTCTTCCATTCCATGCTCTTGTGAAGCACAGCGGAAGCCCCATCTGAGCCACTGACTTCTGGGTTTTGGTCTCAGCTTGAGCCACTGCAACTCCAGACAAACAGCCCTGAATACAGTCTGTGGGGATCTGTTTCAATGTGAGCTGATAATATGGGGAAGCTCAGCTACTGCTGCGTCCACAGGATGAGGACTGACCTTTATGGCAAGTTCATTTACAGCCCTTAATGTCCAAATGAGAATATCTCATGTGCAACATACATTCTTTCTAGAAATTCCTGATTATTAAAACAATCAAAGAGTGAGCTGCTATGGTGAAAAGAAGCACTTGAGTTGGCAACTGATATTGTGTTTCCAATCCTGCTTTTCTTCACTTAATGTACGCATGGCCTTTGACGTTTCTTTGCCTAAGTTTCAATTAATTCTTGGTAACACTAAAAGTTACTTTAAGAGTTTTGTGAAGGTTTGATAAGGCAAATAGATATGTAAGTGTGCAGATACTGGGCCCTTAATGTCAATTGCAAACGATTTATTTCCAATATTACAACATCTATTACAACTCAGAGAAGCTGTTACCTCGGCCCAAATAATTAAATTGTGCCCCGAGTTTTCCCTTTGATGCCCTGGCCCTTGGGCCAGATAGACTTTGTTAAGGCGTGCAGTTGACCTAAGGTGGTAGATTATGACAACAATCTCAATTCTTCACGCTACCCTGTCTCCACATCCTTTACCCTTGACTTTGCAGCTCCTCTTACTAAAGAGGCAGAGTGTATTTCTCCAAACACAGTCCTTGTTTTTGACCTGTGACTTGTTTGGCCAACAGAATGAGCCAGAAGTTTCTGACCCTCAACTGGAAAAAGCCTCACATGTTTTTGTTTGTTTTCTTGCTTCTCTGCCACTCTCTGAGGGGAACACGGCTCAGATATCCCACTGGTCCATGTACATCCCAAAGAAGATGTGTGGAGCAGAGCTCCCTCAGTGAGTCAACAGACATGGCGTGAGAAGCAGGCCTGCCTTGGTGCTGTAGCCTGAAGCAGAGCTGTCTGGCCAAGCCTAGATCAGCCAACCTCCCAGCCAACCTACAGGTGGGTGAGCACCAAGAACTGTTGCTTTAGATCACTTTGTCATGGAGTATTGTTGCAGCAACACATAACCATGACGCCTGGAAATGCAGAGGGGTGTCACCAGGGGAAGGCTGGTTGCCAAGAAAGCTCGCAAAGTGGAATTTTTCTTGGTGAAATTGTCTTGGTCCAGGGCCCAATCCTTCGTTTGACAAACTCAAACTCAATCTAAGAGACTAATATATTTACACATTGAGAAATGTAATCATCAGGTAAACCAGTGTTTACATTGGTCTGTTGAGCATATACTTTGCCTCTGGGCAGGAGAATATTTCTCAGTGAGCATGGAATCAGAACAAAGGGAATTAGTTAGATGATTTGAAAGTTTAGGCTTTGATAGCCTTCTATGTCCATCTTCACAACAGAGATCTATCTGTCTGGCAGACAAACACATCACTCTGCTAGCATTTCTTTTATTTTTAAGAGGGCTGAGATGAGATTGTCAATTTACAACTTTCTGAATTTCCCTTTTCTAGGCCTGCCTTTCTTCTTCAAAATAAGTACTCTTCAAAATACTTTTCTCCAAATGGTGTTGTGGCAGAAACTGCTGGTCGTCCACTAATATCCATTCTCCACTTGTGTTAGCCATAGAGTCCTGAATTTTAACTAGGCGGATGACCCCCTATTTAAAGACTGTTTCCCAGCCTCCCTTGCAGGTGTGTCCCTGTGATTAAGTTCTGATCAATGGGTCATCATTCCTTTCTCGGCACTGTGGGGTGGGAGCTGCATCTTACGGAGGTGCTGTCCAGGAGTTGTAGGTAGAGGCCAAGAGCAAAGGGAATAGTGGTCCTAGATAGTGCTGTGAGCACTGGAGCAGAGTGTACAACCCTGAGTAGGACTGCCAGTTGGAAAATGCAGAAGGGACAAATACTTAACCTTCTCTTTTCCAATATATACCAAGGGGAATGACCTTTGAAAGTGAGGGAGGTTGGCGCTGGGATTATGCACATCTGTGTAAGACAGAAGAATGCTAAGCTAGCTATTCACAGAAGTAGAAGCAATTGATTTCTGACTTCAGACTTCCAGACTTCAGTGTTCCAGAGACTGAATAAATCAAATTTTGGCAAATAGGTTTTTTTTTTTTACAGCAAGAAGACTTTAAAGTTTTCAGGATTACCCTTTCATCCCTATTTCCGTATTAATTGTTTTTACGGGTGGTCTACAAGTTGGGGCATGTAAAGCCCCTGTTTCTTGTTTATCTGATATTCATAATATAGATTAAATGTAGCAATTTTGGAAATATCCTTCAAATGAAAATGAGATAAATAGGAGTTTGAGAATGTGTAAGATGAGAAAGATGATAATTGTGTGGTGTCAAATACAGTAGTGTCCAATAAGTAAAATAGACACAAGTATTCAATAACTGGTAAAATTCCTATGAATATTGCATCTTTAGCTTTTATTTCTTTGTCTATTTTAACTAAGTGATCCCAGCGATCCTGCTGTAAGAGCAGGCTGTTTCAAAAGTGAAGATCTAAGTGAGCCATCCTCTACCATGTGTCAATCAAATTAGTCCAAGGCTTTGACTTCTTCTTGTTCTTCTTTGTCAGACTCTGATATCACTTTCCTGTTGGCAGTAACATGAACAGTTTCAAAACACAGAACTCTGTAGTTGTGAACAGAATGTAGCATGAAAACAACTGGTGAATGTTTCCCCAATTAGATTTACTGTCTTGGATACTGACTATGCATTAGATTTGCAACCAAGTATAAACTTACACGTGGGAGGAGTGGTCATTCTACTGTGAAGTGTGATTTGAAGGGCATGGGAGAAGACCTCCTAACCCTAAATATATTTGGCTCGCCCAAGAGTCAAACTTCTGAGATTTCATCATTGGTAATTGATTTTTTTGGATTACCCATTGTTCCTTCTAGTCAGCTCTCTTTCAAAATGCAAATATTCCTGGGGTGGATAATAAACATATTGCTACTAAAGCCTTACTATGTACACACTTTCTAGTTCTTTCCTTCTGATACAAGGGGCCTTGGATTATCCTAAGATCTGTTGGAGGAAGGGTGTATCTGTATATGTAGGGGGGTTTTTGACAGAAAAGGATGGAGACAGGAAAAAGAGGGAAAAATTAAAGTATTTTACAATTGTGTCTAAAATATTTCAAAATTTAAAAAAGTTTATAAATTAATGTACAGTATAAAAACATCACTTTCTAAATTCGCTAATACTGAATTACGTGATGTTTTTGAACTAAAATTTTTTTTGTTACAAATATTTTCTGAGTTCCTACATATAGGCAGTGTGCTAGGCACTTTGGGTGATCCAGTTTCTCAAGGAGCTTACAATATAGTCATAAATAAGTCAAAAATATGCAAAATGTTAAATAAGAGATAAGGAGTTGAACAATTATAAAATATGGGCACAAAGTAGTACATGACTAATTGCCAAAAGAATGCTAGAGACAGTATACAACTGTACTGTTGTATACAACTGTGTAAGAAGCTCAGAGGAAGACGATGTCACAGTGAAAGGGAATGAAATTCAAGGCTTCAGGACCGAGGAGGGAGAATGGGCAAGCTGATGTACAAAAGGAATTAAGTAAGCATTTAAATCGTTATGGGAATTATTTGTTCAAACTGTGAAATAATGTTTTACTCTTAGGTGGAGCCACATAGATAGTAGCAGGAATGTTCTGATCATTCCTGTAAAAATGTGCACAGAAATCTAAGGCACCCAGACACAGCTCTTTCTGCTATTCAAGTCGCAGTCTCCATCTATTGTTTGAATCAGATAAGCGAATCTTTCGGTTTGACTGTTTGCTCTACCCTAGGAAGCTAAGTCCTATGATCTGGCTAAAAAGCAAGAAATTAAGTTGCTGAGCGTTGTGTAGACAATATAGCCAGGTGCTTAAATGATCTTTCCATTTTTTCCAGAAGTTTTTAAAATTACTATAGACATATTCATTTTTCTTTAATAGCATTTGATAAATTTAAAGGGAATCAGCCTCAATACCAATGAGATAAGAATAAAAATTCTATTACTTTCTGTTCTTCCCTGAATATAGTATGCAAATAAATATTTGTCAAATTAATGTTGAGTTAGCCACATTGGTTTTCAGTCTTAATATACAAATGGAGAGATTTTTTTTATTAGGGGTTCTTTAATGATTAATTGGTGATAGCTGGTTTTCTTTAAACTCTTCTGGACCATGTGCCTGGTCCTGCTCTAACATTATTCCAGGGATAAGGCCCAGCACTGTGGGGCTAAAGCCCTTGCTACATGAATTTAGGTTTAGCAACCTTAGGTATGCCGTTGGTGGTATCAGAGCTGATAATCTAGGAGACCTGCTGATTTGCTGAAGATGTGGGGCTAGGTGTGGGTAGGGGAGAGGGGAGCTGAGAGGGCACGATGGCAGGTGAATACAAGAACCCAAGATGAGAAAGAAGTGGGAGAGAATGTGTACAGAGATTCAAGGTTGATCTACTCTCTTGTTTGCACCAACCTATGCTTGTATATTGCACAGATATGCAAGGGGCACACAGGCTTTAACGTAGAGGAGGAGAAAGTTTATTCAAGGCAAGAAATCTCTAGAATGCTGGGAGAGTTTTAAGAAGATTTGAGGGTGGGAGGCAAAGTGAGTAAGAAAAAAGAAATGCTTTTTTATGGGGGATCTAGAAAGGTGAGAAGCTTTTGACAGAAGTAAACTTACTTTGCTTTGTGTATTTTGGTCTTTGGTTTATAAGGAAGGGAAACCAGTTCTTTCTGAAAGAACAAGACAAAACAAAACAAAATATAAATCAAAAAGGAAAATTTTTACTTCTTGCGCGGGATGAAATTTACTTACTTGAAAAAAAATGAGGTAAAATTATCAGATTTTAGACAGACTAGCTTCTTAAATCTGGAGACTGTGGGGTTGGAAATGTTCCAGATTAGGGAATTTGGGGTTCATTGAGGAGAGTGTGTGTTTGTACATCCATAAGTTTACAGGGTGCTATTATTGTTTTTATTAAGCTTGTTTCTCTTCACTTAGCATTTGCTTTTGTATGATCTAAGCAAGATCAATCATTGTAAAATAAATATAAGCACTGTTAATACCCCATATTAATATCCTATAGCTTTACAGTATGTGACAATAAGCCCACTGACACTAACATGCCATTTCTATGCCAGCAGAACTGCACACTCTGGAGATATCTTTGGTTTATCAAGGACTGCCAAATTATCTGATATTTATACACCCTGCCCATCTGCAGCACATAGAAGCCTCTAGACCCTGGGTATCTAGATTTAGGAGGTCAATCTATAAAACGTCTGAGAATTTGCCATAGTTCACCCCCCAACACATAGATTTATCTGAATGTCTCACTGTCAGTCTCACCGAGATCCTTTCTTCTCTTTGTTTTCTTAAGAGTTGGAGAATCTCATTTCTTGTTTTAGCCTGTTTAAATGAAAAAAAAAAAAAACAAGGATGTCTTTTTTTTTTGTTGTTGAGGCAGATTTGCTCTGAGCCAACATCTGTTGCCAATCCTCCTCTTTTTTTTGCCCGAGAGTTAACATCTGTGCCAATCTTCCTCCACTTTATATGTGGGTTGCCACCACAGCGTGGCTTGACAGTGGTGTAGGTCTGCACCTGGGATCCGAACCTACAAACCTGGGCTGCTGAAGTGCAGTGCACTGGACTTAACCACTACGTCACGGGGCTGGACCTCAGTATGAGTCTTCTGACTTAATAATAAAGCGTTGTGCCTATGGAGGGGAGAAGTTTTTCATTTTGCTTCTTGTATTTTTTGGCAGAATTTTAAAATATTTTTTCCAAGATAAATTTATACTTTTCATTTGTAACACAATCCAGTTTTTATTCCAGAGGATGCTCCTTTACAAAATAATTTTATTTTGATCCTAAATGGAAGGGATTTTTCTTGCCCATCTAATAATAATTAACTTTTATTAAGACTTTACTACATGAACTATGCCAAGCACTTTATCACAAGAACTTCAACATAGTCCAGAAGTTTGACATTACTATCATCTCGTTTTACAGATGAGGAATCTGAAGCTTTCTAAGGTTAAATGATTTATAAGCTATAAAGGGGCAGAACTGGATTTGATATCAGGTCTATTTCACAACAAAGCACAAGTGATTGACCACCACACTAAATTGCCATTAAATGGTAGCAGGATACCACATCAGCAAGCTCCAATAGCGTGCCACCACCTCAGTCCATGACAGGAGGGCTCTTGGTATCTTGAATATGGAACAGAGCCTTATCCTCTCATCTCTCTTCTGTCTTATGTATTGAGATAAGCACATTCTCAGGTAAGTTTTCCTAAGTGTAAAAAGCTAATCTAGTGCAAGCATTAAGATTTATCAAGATACAGACCATATAAAAAGAGGTAAATATAGGTACAATTTTTTTTTCATAGAATCCAGTTGTTCAGTTTTGGAAATAGCCAGGTAGAAAATCACATGAGTATTTGGGAACAAAAGAAAAACCTGAGAATCT